>NC_134410.1:105857673-106191007 GCF_038048845.1 Mixophyes fleayi
AGTTTAGAAAAGATGGTGGCACCCTTGATCCGGTCAAATAATTCAGAAATCAGTGGCAGTGGATACCGATTTTTAACGGTAATGGCATTCAGGCCTCTGTAATCAATGCAAGGGCGGAGGCCCCCATCTTTCTTTTTTACGAAAAAGAATCCAGCCCCAGCTGGGGAGGCAGACTTGCGGATGAAGCCCCTGTTTAGATTTTCTTGGATGTACTCCTCCATAGCCTTAGATTCCGGGAGGAAAGGGGGTAAACACGGCCCCTGGGAATGGGTTTACCAGGTATCAGATCAATGCCACAGTCCCAGATTCTGTGAGGGGGAAGTCTAGTGGCCTCTTGTTGACAAAAAACATCAGAGAAGGTTTGGTATGGCTCAGGCAGGAGAGTCACAGGAAATTCTTGGGTACGTCTGGGACTATTCGGGGGAACCACTCTCTGTAGGCAGCGAGAGAAGCAGGACTGTCCCCAGGACAATATGTGACCAGATTTCCAGTCCAAGGTGAGAGAGTGGAGACGAAGCCAAGGAAGTCCTAGGATGACTGGGTTGGTAGATCTCTGTATTACTAGAAAATAAATCTTCTCCCGATGAAGTGCTCCTATCTGAAGTAGAAGAGGAATAGTGCGTACCAGGATGGACCCCTCAGGGATTCTTCCCCCATCAATGGCCATCAGAGAGATGGGTTGTTCCAAGGCTTGTGTGGGAATAGCGAATTGTTTAACTACTGTGGCAGAAATGAAATTTCCTGCGGCTCCGGAATCTAGGAGAGCCGACTGCGGGAAGGTCTTTTGTCCTAACTGAAGGGAAATGGGAATAGACAGGCAATCATTACTATTGGGAACTGACTGACACTAAGAAAAGAGGCCCAACGATACAGCTCCAGAACTCGTTAGGCCCTGTCGTTTCCCGAGCGTTTGGGACAAGAACTCAGAAGATGGCCACTCTTTCCACAATATAAACACAACTTGTTCCGAAATCTCCTCTCCCTCTCTTCGGCTGATAGGCGGGTCCTCCCAAGTTGCATGGGCTCTTCCGGGGGAGGAACAGGGGTTTGGAAGTTGGGGGCCAAGCGAATCATGCTACGCCGCGACTGTTCCTTCTCGGAATTACGTTCCTTGAAACGCAAATCAATTTTGACACAGAGGGAGATAATGTCGTCCAAAGACGTAGGGAGTTCCTGGGATACCAACTCGTCTTTGATTCGGTCTGAAAGGCCCTGCCAGAATGTAGCTACTAGGGCCTCATCGTTCCAGCGAAGTTCAGAGGCCATGGTTCTGAAGTGGACCGCATACTGCCCCACAGACTGGTTTCCCTGGCGGAGACGTAGTAAGCCGGAAGCGGCATTGGACACCCTTCCTGGCTCATCAAATATTTTCTTGAAGGTGGACAAGAAGAGGTTGAAGTTATGTAGAATGGGGTCGTCCCTCTCCCATAAGGGGGAAGCCCATGCTAAAGCTTGACCGGACAATAACGAAATCACATAGGCCACTTTCGTTTTTCCGGAGGGGAAGTTCCCAGGTAGAAGCTCGAATTGTATGGAGCATTGATTTAAAAATCCTCTGCAATTTTTAGGGTCTCCATCGAACTTAGGTGGGTTAGGTAACCATAGCTGCGAGGAAGAAGCTGCTGCTGCGGCCTGAGGTACAGGGGCCACTGCCGGCCCAGGTGATCCACCAGCCACTAGGGTGTTCTGGACAACATCCAACCGAGTGGATAGACTATTGAGGAATTTTAAAAGTTGCTCTTGGTTAGCTTCTTGCTTATCCATCCTTCCTACTAAATGCTCCAACAGATCTTTAGCTGTGGTATCCATGGTCAGAGCAAACTGTAACAGATTCTGGATACTATATTACTAATCTTGATTAGCACTGGCTTACCTGAGGTGCGGAGTCTAACGATCTCCCCGGTGTTCACCAAGAACCGCCGCAAGGCGGGGTGGGCTTCGCTGCCAGGAGTCGCAGGTCGCGGTCCCCAGGTTCGCCTCAAGATGTAGTACAGCGGAGTGAAGCGGTGGTAGCGGAGTCAACAAGCCGGTTCGGTACACAGGAATGGAGTCAGGCAGAATCAGAAGGCAACTCGGAGTCAACAAGCCAGGTTCGGTACACGGGTCACAAGAATAGGAGAATGGTCAGCAAGCCGGGTCGGTACACAGGGATTGGAGAGCCAGGAAAGTCAAACAGGCAGAGATCAGCACACAGGAGACACTGGAAACAGGAAGACACTGCAATCCACGAAGAGCAGGAGCCAGGAACAGGTAAGTATTGCTCTGACACTCAGCGAGTGTCAGAGTGAGGTTTTTATACTGAAGGGGATTCAAAATCCCCGCCTCTAGGGTTGTGGTCATGTGACCACCTCCGGGTGCGGTCACATGGTCCTGAATGCGGAAGTGCGGCTGAACGGAGCGGCGGGGATCAGGTAAGTCCGTGACAGGGTGTAGGCGCAGTGGCCAAAGAACACTTTTTGAGTTGGGTTTGTCCTTTGGTATTATAAATACTTGACTCTAGTTATCCCCACCAGTTACACTTTTAATTTTAATCATAAAGTGTGAGAATATAATATTTAGTTTTTATTTTTTTACCAAATTAAAAGTTAACATGAATATATTTTGCATCAATATATATATATATATATATATATATATATATATATATATATATATATATATATATATATATATATATATATATATGGCCTATAAATGTATAATATTCCTGCACATTATTTTGCCCGTGTGGCCTATCACTGAGCAGGTATAAAAATCGAATAAAGGTTAAGTGTGGCTTAAACACATTATTATATTATTACACATTATTGTGGGGAAGAATGCAGCAGTCATAACATATAATAAGGTGGCAGTCTGGTCCCGCTGATAATTGTGGCATTATTATCATGAAGCCTTGTGGTGAAATCTGATGCTTAAGTGCTGGTTTGTTTGGGCAGCACAGTGGCCTAGTGGTTAGCACTTCTGCCTCACAGCGCTGGGGTCTTGAGTTCAATTCCCGACCATGGCCTTATCTGTGTGGAGTTTATATGTTCTCCCTGTGTTTGCATGGGTTTCCTCCGGGTGCTCCGGTTTCCTCCCACACTCCAAAAACATACTGGTAGGTTAATTGGCTGCCATCAAAAATTGACCCTAGTCTCTCCCTCTCTGTGTGTATGTGTGTGTGTGTTAGGGAATTTAGACTGTAAGCTCCAATAGGGCAGGGAGTGATGTGAGTGAGTTCTCTGTACAGCGCTGCGGAATTAGTGGCGCTATATAAATAAATGATGATGATGATGATTAAGTGTCACTACACGGATTCTATATATAGATAGAGTACTGTGGTGTCAGGTAAATGGGTTACAATGGGTTTATCTAAGCAACAAGTAATGTTATGTTGCATTTTTAGTAAGCGTCGAGATTGTTTTAATTTGAGCTCTGGGGAATAGAGCTAGTTGTAACCATGTATAGGAGCATTGTCTTTCATAGTTGCCTACTCTCCCGTAATGTCCGGGAAACCCCTAGATTATTGACAGACCTCACAGACTCCCAGGGAAGTAGTCAGTTCTTCCTGAAGGACACTCACCGGCCTGTGAATTGGGCAGGGCTGTGTCACAATTACACAATTCGCGTCATTAAGTCCTGCCACATACGTGACCACAGGCATGATGATGTGATTTGTGGCATCCTACACCTTGTCCTGCCCACTTGATGATGCAAATGTCATCATCAAGCCCAACCTACTTTTCATATCTTGTCCTGAAAGGAAGTTATAAAAAGTAAGTATGTTGTTATTACATAAACTATTATCCCAGGAATTCACTCTCAGACAGAGGTGTAACTGCGATCCTCGGTGGAGGTAGGTGGGGAGGAGGGAACCGGGGCCCCCTACCCTCTGCATCTGGCATGCAATGGGCGCCGTTATCTCCATGGGCCCCGGTACACGGCACCTCCTGCACCAATGGTAGTTCCACCACTGCTCTCAGCACATGTTTTCAGGACTTGTACAATAAATTAATTTATATAATCTATATAAGATGAGACCTGGTGGTAAATGTATCAAGCTGCGAGTTTCCAGCGAGTTTGAAAAGTGGAGATGTTGCCTATAGCAACCAATCAGATTCTAGCTATCATTTCTTTAGTGCATCCTACAAAATGATAGCAAGAATCTGATTGGTTGCTATAGGCAACATCTCCACTTTTCAATCCCGCTGGAAACTCGCAGCTTGATACATTTGCCCCTTGGATTCGAAGCACATTCCCTGGCATCTTCTTGGAGCTATTAAAATTGGAAAAAAAGAGTACAACTAAGACCTTAAAACTTTCCAGTGGAGTAAGAGGAGTAAAAGTTATTAGTGGCATAAAGAAAAAGTAAATGAACTAAAAATAAATGAAGGTACTGTGACAAAACTGAAGTGGATAGGGAGAGAAAAAGGACTGCATTAACATACATATTTGTAATGTAAACAATATTTTTATTTTCATATGCATTTCATTGCTACTGCTTGGAAAATTATCTCTAGAATGTATATGACAGTGTTTTCTATTGAGAGGAACACATTATTTCCAGCCTTCCATCACTTTACCATGGAAAAACTAAATAAAGGTATCCAGAAATGACGTTGAATGACAAAGCAGATGAGAATTGCTGTAATGGCTTCAGTCTGTAGGATCACTCACTTACAGAGGGAAGCAGCAGCATTGTCACTAAGCATTGTGGCAGACACCCCTCAGAAATCTCCCTAATACCTCATTAAATCCCAGCCACCCTGCTTTACTGCAGCTTTCTGCTATTTCTAAATGGGTCAATAACATTCCTTTAGTTAAGGAAGTAAAATAACAATTTTTTTCCCCTCATTTCTCATTCCCACATTCAGATTTGTCCTGTCTGTCTATTCCATCAATAGTCAATAAATGGTACAGACACCTCTGGACAGGGAATTATGGGTACTGTGTTACCTATCAGGACCCTAATACAGGTGTGGCCAACCTGTGGCTCTCCGGTTGTTGTTAAACTACAAGACCCAGCATGCTCTATCAGCTATCGGGGTGGTTATCTACTGTCAAAGCATGCTGGGGCTTGTAGTTTCACAACACCTGGAGTGTCACAGGTTGGCCAGGCCTGTCCTAATAGAAGGACTAGCCAATAAAAGAAAATCTATAATAAATAATTATGTTGTGACCATTGTATATAGATCAGTCTTCTTACTGAAGTTAATTTAGTTGAATGTATCAAATCTTCAAAAGATACACCTGCTTTTCCCTAAACAATATCATCCCAATAAGGTTCTAAAATGTTCTTCTGATTTAGGGGTATATTTACTAAACTGCGGGTTTGAAAAAGTGGAGATGTTGCCTATAGCAACCAATCAGATTCTAGCTGTCATTTTGTAGAATGCACTAAATAAATGACAGCTAGAATCTGATTGGTTGCTATAGGCAACATCTCCACTTTTCCAAACCCGCAGTTTAGTAAATCTAGCCCTTACTGTCAGAGCCATGTTAGAGGACTTTTAAGGGTATGGGAAGCTATGCCAGAGGTTACGAACAATGACAGACTTTTCGAATCAGAGTGACAAGTCACATGATATTAATAAAGGCTCAACATTATCTGACACTAGACCGACAGACTGACCTGCCTGTTCTGTGTGTGCATATTACATATGTATTTGTGTATATGTACGGTTACATCAATTGTTTATGTGAGTAACAGCTAACGAGCCACTGTAAATGGAAGCCGCCCTATAGTTTTTAGCACACGGCCTCCTTCTATTCGGTTGTGTTAAACCTCAGTGCACAATATGACAGTAAGAGACAGGTCCTTTTAATATGTAAAATTATGGTAATATATTTCAAGCAGCAAATTCATCACCATCACTTGTAAATATAATCTGCCCTGGGACACAAGGAGATGTGAGTCTGGACTGAGGCAAATCAATGACCTGTTCTGTTAAATAAACTTCACAAAACGTCAGATCAACCTCTAAACCATCCAAATCTCAAAAAGTGTTTGTTATTAGGTCAGGCAAAAAATGAAGCAGCAATATATACTTCTCTGTGTACATATAGATACACGTAGTTCCTTGTGTTCTACAAACGGCCTGTGTGTTTATAGCTGGCTGGAAACACACTGCTTTATTATTAATAGAGATGCAGGACCTGCTCTGTGTAGAACACATGCACATAACACTCTGGGCCTAATTCATGACGGAACGTAAATGCCGATACCTGACATATTTGGCGTAAAATCGTTCTACGTAGGTCCAGAACCGGATTATACACCAGAGGACGCAGAAACTTCCAATTCATCTTCCAGTGCAAAGAACTCCACTACAGCCTGTGATTTCATGGGTGGAGCGGGGAAGGGACTGGTTGTATGCATGTAGTCATTGTACGGTAAGAGCGTGCCAAGCTAGAGTGCGCGCAGCAGCGATTCAAACTTTGGGCATCTGAAAGGTACATGCTTTTCTGTTGTATCACTTGCACCAGCTACAGGTCGGGTGCAAGTGTCGATTACTAGTGATGACGGCTGTGTCTACATGCTAGAACATGTGTTTGCAATTAGGAGCAACTGTAAAAATACATTTTATGCACAATAGACACTAATACCATCATGTATCGGAGTGAAAAAAAAATAATTCATTAACAATTTTGTCATTAATGACTATATTATTAACAGGTGGCAATCACTGAATACTTTTATTTTTTTCTTCTGTGTGTTATTTTGGGACTTTCTATTCCACATATGTATTGGACGTATCCTGCAGTGTATTTGTTAGACCAGAGCGTACCTACACCCATAGTCAACAAGAGACGTTTCTTCAGATTCACTCTTAGTTGAATACGGACGTGCGTATGCCCGATTTACAGCAGATGCGACCAATTCAAGTCCTGGGTTTCTTATAAGTCATACTTGCCAACATTTGCCAGCTGGCATCCGGGAGGAGGTGTATATGTGGTAGCGGGGCTCGGTGAATCGCGTCATTTGGCCCCGTCCCCTAAACAGTCATTATTGTCTGGCCTATTACAGCAGGGGGCGGGGCCACAATGACGCATCATAGGTCCCACCCCTATAGCTTAATTAATGAGGGGGACTGGAACTGGGAGATTGCCCTGCTCTCCCGGGAGTCTGAGGGGACTCCCAGAATTCCGGGAGTCTTCCAAACATTCCAGGAGAGTAGACGACTATGTTATAACTACGCTTGGTTTTAGCCACATCATTTGCTCCAGCTACAGGTTAGGTGTAAGTGACAACTGATAGCGATGACTGACACAGCATAGACTTTGTTTTAAAAACTACACATATCAGTGCCACTAGTATGTGTATGTAAGTAAGATAGACCATAAAACGCATTGTATGTACGTGTTGAAAACATCTTGATTTATGTATTTCATTTATAAAATAAATAATTAAAAAAATCATTGAAAATCCATATTTAGATTACTGATTATACTCTTAATAGTTGTTCTTTTATTTGATATGTTTTTTTTTCTGAGAGTTCTTATGTGAACTTATCTTGCTTATATGCTTGTGCGTATACTGCAGCCTGTCCTGTGTGTCTACGTAAGTCAAGAACCATTTCGTCAGAGCGTACTTACCCCCAGATTCAAACCTTGAGATCCTCTAGGAATTGAATACAGTCAGAACTAAGCTTAGGTTGTTAAATCAGGCCCATACTGTTGTGTTTGGAATACAGATAAATATAAGGCCAACCACCATAAAATTCACCCAATCAGTAAAAATAATTACAGGTTTATTAGTCAGTAAAAAATATGCAAAATGACCACTGAAAACAGATGTCCTACTGACCCTACATATTATCACATCACTAAGTTATTACTAGGGTGTATACATGCGAACCCCTTTCTCATCAATATTGCTCTTAATTTCATTTTGATACATTGCTATGTAATAAAAAATGTGTCACTAACTATTAGTGCTCGCCGCTATGAGGTTGTCAGGAATAAAGTACAATAATTTTGTGTATAATGCCAGTACACATAGGGCCTGAATCATTAAGGAAAGGCAAAAAAAAGGAGCAACTTTGTACCTTGGCATAACCATGTTGTATTGGAGGGGGAGGTAAATTTAAAATGTGAGGACAAATTTATAGTTGGGATAGGGCATGTTCTAGATCAACTTTAAATTTCAGTGTAAAGATGAAGTTATCAAGTATTTGTGTGCTAGATGAAAAAACAGCCAGTATTTAACTTATGTGCAAAGTAATAAACTAAGTTGAACCCCTTGCATTGTAACATGGTTTGTCCAGGAGCAAATTTACTCCTTTTTTTTGCCTTACTTTCCTTAATGAATTAAGCACCGTAGAGTTCTGTGTATGACACATTTATGCATATAGTTCTGAGTATAATAAAGATACACACACAAAGCTCAAATATTAATTTACATACTGCAAAATCAGTATGCACGCAATGCCACCTTGCATGTACACGTGTGCTTACTTGTCTGCTAAGTGCATTTCAAGCCGCATGCTCATTTCACCTCTGTTTGAAACACCTGTGATTTGACATATGCTATGGAAAATGTGGAGGCTGGGTGGGACATTAAAAATATCAACCTCAAACCTACTACTGATTTAGGAAAACCCCTTTTGGTAGCTAGAATCTGATTGGTTGCTGCTATAAGCAACATCTCCACTTTTCAAACCAGCCAGAACCCCCCCCCCCCCCCCCTCCTTCCCAGTCTCCAATACCCAAGACGTAGTTCTTTTGCTGGAAGCAAAACACTGTGCGTCATTTCAGAAAGAAGGAAACACCTCTGTAAATGTGAGATCCCCCCCCCCCCTATATCTCATTTGAATAATCCTGTAATGTAAAATTAATTCTTATCTCAGCACTTGAATGAAAAATTCGTGCAAGGAATACTCTTGATCCATCCAATTTTTCCCGTTGGACGGTACAAACTTTTTTCCTTGCCTCCACAGACACCAGTATCTTGGTTCGCAAATTCATGCACTATGCGCAGGTTGTAAATGTAGGGCTTGACGTCTCAGAAGAGCATTTAAACTGTAGTTATGCACTTTTACAAATTGTGAATGACCTGTAGCGTATAATACAGATCGACACTGCTCTATGGGGAGTATTTAATTGTCCGCTGGATTGAGCGCGGAAAAACTAATACCGTTAATATGGTACTCTCAGGGAGCTGCGAGCTGAAATCCAGCGAGTAAATTACCATATTAACGGTTTTTCCGCGCAGGATTACCGTAATAACGGTAATCCTGTGCGGTCCGCGGGATTTTTGGCAATCCCGTGGACAATTGAATATGCCCCCATGTGTAATAAAAAGATTGGCACATTGCTTTATATAGAATGCGCACGTAAACTGCCCTGTATACAATACCAAATACTACATACAACATAAGACTTGTGTGCGACTTTGTGTAATACATATAGACACACTGTTCTACTCCAGTACCTATACACAGGGTAGGGTCATATTACCAACAATAGAAATGTCTGCAGTTATCATGTGGACATGAAAATATCGGCAGGCTAAATACCGACACTTCCATTCTGGTGACAGCTTCAAAATGTGGACAGTGTGATTGTCGACATTCAGAATGTCGACAGTCACACAGCTGACATTCAAAGAATAATGCCGGTGAACCTGCCGGCGCAAAACAGTTATAACAATTTTTTTAGCTAATAAAGTTTAAAAGTATCTCCCCACCCTCCCAAAACACATCCAAACCTGTGCTGATTGCGGGTCCGCCGGCATTGCTCTTTTAATGTTGGCAGTGTGACTGTCGACATTCTGAATGTCAACAAACACGTTGTCATAATTTTTAGCTGTCACCAGAATGTAAGTGTCAGCATTTAGCCTGCAGACATTTTTATGTCGGCAAGATAACTGCCGGCATTTCCATTGTCTGCATTCCGTACACAATCCCTATACACATGTAGATGTACCAGTGCAGAGACCAGTGATCATGGCTAAACCATTTTGCACCAGAGCATGCTCCTCAGTGTAGTTGTCAGGGCACCCGTGGATATAGGTGATATGGGCACTCTGCTAAACCTCCTTGCTGTCCTTGATGCTGTCTTGATCCAAACAAATACATTTTACCCTCTAGGAAGTATATTTACTTAACTGTAGAAAAACAGTTATAAGGTGAAAAAGGTGGAGATGTTGCTTATAGCAACCAATCAGATTCTAGTTATCATTTATTTAGTACCTTCTACAAAATGACAGCTAGAATCTGATTGGTTGCTATAGGCAACATCTCCAGTTTTTCAAACCTGCAGTTTAGTAAATATACCCCCCTAGGAATCAGAAACATTATATTATTCTGGGTGTTTTCTAATTGTTTATAAAAATCATATTAATGTTATGCATTTCTCTCCGACCTCAATAAAGGTGTAAAACAGACACATACTTTCTATGCACAGATTTTATACACACCCATTAGCTCTTTACAAACTGTAAAAAATGGGAAAGTACAACATAAAATTCACCTCTACTTAGTTGTCTGCATTTATGTCCAGTTTAATGGGTTACACATGTAGCCACACAGCAATAGGGCTGGGAGGACCTGGCTGTATTAAGAGCATAATTTATGCAATATGAGATTACATTTCCAAAGTGTATTGTGCAGAAAAAGAATTCGCTATTATTTATTTATTATTTATATTTATAAAGCACTGGCATATTACACAGTGTTTTTCCATTGAAGGAATCATGGTACAAATTACATACAATGATATGAAGCAGAAGGAACACGCTTACAATCTAAGGTGGGGGGTACATTCCATACATATAGTAACAGAATATTAATTATAACTGTTGATGAGGATACATGTTATCATTATAATAACAATATGTAACGGTTAGTTAAAATATTCACACCTGTTTATTCAGAAATGCCCTGTTTATGATTCCCATAATCTGTAAATTACAGATATACAACTGCTGTGTACTTTTGTATTATACAAAACACATAACATGGAATGTAATTTGCTACAAAACCTTAGACCTGGCGATTGTATATTTATTTCAATACGGTTTTATCAGTTCTCTTGTTATTTTTTTTCTGTAATGCATTCTGTACACTGTTTTCACTATATATAGTGTATTTAACATATTTTTTTATTTTAGAAATTACATATTTGCAAATTTGGGATATTAGTTGCAAATCATAAGATCTGGTTTTGATATAGATTTTCCACTGGAAGATACTACACATGTACAGTAGCCGTGAGCTGTGCAGGGTTTCAAGAGTTAAGTTTCACAGAGAGAACATGTAAAATTCGGTATGTTATATCTCCTCTGACTGAGGCAGACAGATCAGCAAAGCATGAATTGTAACTCTCCATAGAGCCATCTGCTTACAATTCATTACACTGTCTTGTTCCATGGGAGAGGATTTCAAGCCCACAGCGGGGCATTTGTCCACAGCCGAAATGTGAGGGAGAGTTCAGAGTTTGACAGACTCACGATACACACAAAAATACTGCTTAACTTTAGCATTTTTATAGAGGGGGGTGTGATACACACTGGCATCCATCTACATTCTCTGCACAGCTTATACAAAGTATCTTGGAAATGAGTTACAGGTCCTGTAGTA
The DNA here is from genome assembly GCF_038048845.1 of Mixophyes fleayi. Classification (NCBI taxonomy): domain Eukaryota; kingdom Metazoa; phylum Chordata; class Amphibia; order Anura; family Limnodynastidae; genus Mixophyes; species Mixophyes fleayi. Next base: position 105,869,235 of record NC_134410.1, read on the forward strand.
AGCTGAAGACACCATGAAAAAGAGCACTAGTATTTTATTTATTTATTGAATTTTAAGGAAGTGCTGTAACTTTTCTTGGAAATTGTGAATCTTGTAGAACTCACCTTGTTAACTTAAAAGAGGGTCATTACATTGGTAGACAAGGGGCTAGATTTACTAAAATGCGGGTTTGAAAAAGTGGAGATGTTGCCTATAGCAACCAATCAGATTCTAGGGCCTGATTCATTAAGGATCTTAACTTAAGAAACTTATTTCAGTCTTCTGGACAAAACCATGTTAAAATGCAAGGGGTGCAAATTAGGATTTTGTTTTGCACATAAGTTAAATACTGACTGTTTTTTCATGTAGCACACACATATCAACTTTAAATTTCAGTGTACAAATAAGCTATCAAGTATTTATGTGCTACATGAAAAAACAGTCAGTATTTAACTTATGTGCAAAACAAAATCTTAATTTGCACCCCTTGCATTGTAACATGGTTTTGTCCATGAGACTGAAATAAAAAGTTTCTCAAGTTAAGATCCTTAATGAGTCAGGCCCCTAGTTCTCATTTATTTAGTACATTCTACAAAATGACAGCTAGAATCTGATTGGTTGCTATAGGCAACATCTCCACTTTTTCAAACCCGCAGTTTAGTAAACATACCCCAAGTCATCATTCTAAAGGGGAATTTAATTAACCTAAAATTGCTGCCAGAGCCTTGTGCAATGTGCTCCTGTGCGCTCTTCTGGTTATTATAGAACAGGAATCTCCGCTAATTTTTGCTCCCACCTCTATGAAGTGCAAGTAAAAATAAGCGGAGATTTCAGATCAGACATCTCAACACTAAAGGCTCCTGTGGCACTTCTCTTAGCATTGAAGATGTCCCAAAATGGGAAAAGTATTATTGAAAGATATAGTTGAAACTATGCATTTGTTAGTGAGTTGCACTGGAAAGTTCTATTTAACATTACACAGTAGAATTAAAAGGCCCAGTGGGTGTTCTCTATACACAGTTGTTCAGCATTCCCCCTGATTGTCCCGCACACTCCATTCTCTGTCATGGTTCTGGCACAGCGTGGACTGTAAGAATCATCTCTCCAGAGACATTGTCAGAGGAAATATGACAAAGATTAACTACCATACTGGTGATCCAGGTATAGACTACTATGGACTTATACTAGGAATATTATGAGTTTGACTTTTTCACTGTACAAGTATTTGAATTTTTGCTTTAATTTATGTAACATAGGGGAATGGTGATCAATCGCAGATGTTAGTGTAATAATTATATAAAGTATAGCTTGTTCCTACACAGATAAGATACCATTGCTTGTAGGCTTTGGTCAATGACTTTCTTTATATCTAGAGCAGGCCTGGTCAACCTGTGGCTCTCCAGGTGTTGTGAAACTACAACCCCCAGAATGCTTTGCCATTAGCTAACCAGCTACTAGCTTACCTGACATGCTGGGAGTTGTAGTTTCACCACACCTGGAGAGCCACAGGTTGGCCAGGCCTAATCCAGAGCATGCAGTTGCTTAAAAATAGACCAACACATCATCATCTTTGTCGTTTAACTATAACAGATTCCTATATAACTATAACAGATAATATAACAGATTCCGCAGCATGGGAGAGTCAGACATCAACAAGTTGTTTACATGCGGTTTTCTATATACGTAGGTGTGTTTTGTCTTTTATTACAGAACACATAGAAAATTAATTATATTTTACAGGTAAGTTTAGGGATCTTCATATCGAGTACATAAGGACAAAGGGACTGAGTTAGAAAAGTATACTTATTTGTACACATACTATCCCTCATGCCAGTGGCTATCTATGCAAATAGAAAATATTTTGGGAAACATTTCTGAAAGTATTCTAGCAGTATAAAAATGACCCTGCTACCATATAATTGATAAGAAACATTTAGGGCTTCATTTTGAGTTGAATGCATTTTGCACTGAAAACGTACCTGTAAAAAAGTCTGTCACTAAGAAAACATACTTACGTTGAGTCTCGTGTATCTCATTTACTACTAACGCTAATAGAAATGCAACTTTCACACAAGATTGAATGTCGCCTTTCCAATATTAAATATAATGATAATGATATCATTTATTGCTTTATCAATCCAATGGGAATATTTTTTCTTGCAGTAATCCAAATAGACGTCTGCATCTTAATTTAATATATCTAGGTCGCTAATGATTTAAGTATTATCAATTGAAGGGGTCAATACGCAATAATTCAATCTGAAGCGGCTAGAAAGTGCAGTTAATAATTATCATTATCACATGTCTTTACACCAAGGGGTCTATGCATCAATAAGATGTGGTGCCTCTAAATATTCATCACTGCACATCGCAATGATGCACTATGCCGGGGCTACTGTGGGAGCCCCAGTGAAGTGACCCCTGTGTTGCAAACACTTTTTTCAATTTACTGGCAACTTAGTGCTGCCGCTGATAGGAAGAAGTACTGTGCGCACAGCACTAACACTGTTTCGGATTCTGAGAAGCCAGAGAGGCTGCAGGAGAAGCCGATAGGAAGAGACAGGTAACGGCATCCTGAGATGGCGTTACCTGTCTGCGCAATGCAAAGCTTATCAAAGCTTCATGTATTGCAAAACATCGCAGTCCCCATAGTAATCTATGGGGACTGCGTTGCTGCACGATATTTGCCTAAACGGAGGAGATTTCTGTGAAATCTCCCCCAATAGGCAGTTAATGCATTGCAAATATACTTAAAAAATGCAGAAACAGTAGTTTCCGCATCTTAAGGGTCAAAAAAGCTTGATGCATAAATCCCCAGGTCTCCAGTATCTGCAAAAGACGCGACTCCTAAAAAGCGTATCCAGGGATGCGCCCAAGTCCCATTAGGTTACATTCACTTGCACTCACCCTTACTGTAAGCCTGCCCCTCTCCAGGAGTGAGGGGCCACTAATCCACATACAGATGCATTTTGGTAGACATGGGCAGTATGGAAATGTGTATATTTATGCCACAAATATTGACGTCTGTCCAACTGGAAATAAGGCCCTTAAGCTGCTGACATTTGTTCTGTTTTCATTATACGGTCTGTAATAAAATAATATGTTATTTTAAGGACAGTGATTTTTTTTTATGAATCTGTAAATTGTAGACGTTTATTTATATACTACCATAGGTGAACAAACTGCTTTTACAATATTTATTTGTTGCAGGACTCAAACAAATAGGTTTTATTAATGTTATTATTTATTTATTTATAATGTGCTGTAGGGCCTGACAATTGTACAAATACAGATAACACGTAACTAATGCAGTAAGCAATATTACAAATACATGAAGCAGTTACGGATAAGTAAAAATAGCTGCTGCTGCTGATGATGATGATGATAAGTAGCACAGATGAGTCTGAGTAACTCAGACGGGGACTCTCATAGAATGTAGCAAAAGAAATGACTAGGACATACAAGGAAGTCGTACAATAGACAGACATGAGACAACAGGGAGAGAGGACCCTCCCCGTGAGAGCATACATTCTAGAGGAAGGAGGGGAGAGAGACAGTAGGAGCAACTGGGATAAAATGGAGATGGTGGGCAAAGGAAGTGGAGGACAAGATGGTGAAGAGGGGGTAGTATAGGCGAGCATGAAGAGGTGAGGTTAAAGGATTATAGGTTGGGGAGAGCACGTCAGAGAGCAGTTTTGTGAAGACCTAGGGACTGAAGGGTGTTGAGGAGAAGAGAGTGGTCAACGTCAAAGTGTCAAAGAAGCAGAGAGGTCAAGGACTATGAGAAGGGACTTAGCCGTGAGTATGTCATTTGTCACTTTAGTGAGGGCTGTTTCAGGTGAGTGAAGGGGACGGACAGTTTGGTTGAAAATATTGACTGTTAAATAATCCTATCTAACCTATGTACAAGTATGTATTTTAGTGGTTCAGGCTTGTGTTGCAGTAAATGCCAGTGACACTGAATGTTAATTACAATGGCTTTTGACATAATGTAGCAACGAGCACTTGCATCAAGATGGGGATAATGGAGGACATTACAATGCTCTCACTTGTGGTGAACTCAAATAAATGCAGCATGTGATGTTTAAGACAGCAAGTACAAATGCTATTGCTGGGTAGTCATCGAAACCAATGGCTTCCATTCCTGCACTCATTTACATGCTTTTACTTGCATTACAAAACCATGTATCTTGGGTAAGGGGGGACATGCAGAAGGGTATATTTTGCTGTGTTGTGTGATATTTTGTGTCCAAAGGTGTCCAAAGGTCTGCCAGAGTACATATGTGTGTCTGTGGATGTAAAAAAATGTATAGAAGCTTTATAACAATGCTGTTGTTCTTCAACCATTTCATATGTCAGATAGAGAATAACAGGTCAAAGGTGTAGATTTATCAACTCTTCTAAAAAGGAAAATTGGAGGTGGCGCCCATAGCAGCCAATCGCATTCTAGTCATCATTTATCTTGCACATTCTATAAAATGATAGCTAGACTCTGATTGGTTGTTATGGACAACACCTCACCTTTTCCTTTTTAGAAGGGTTCATAAATCTGCATTCTGTGGTGACAGTTCTTCACCCAAACTAAGTGTGGCATATGTATTCCCTCCAACAGATACAAAGACTAATTCAATTCCCTACAAACAGTCATGGCCAAAAGTTTTGAGAATGACACAAATATTATTTTTCACAAAGACTGTTTGCCAGTTTTTATGATGGCAATTTGCATATACTCCAGAACGTTATGAAGAGTGATCAGATGAATTGCAATTAATTTCAAAGTCCCTCTTTGCCATGACAATGAACTTTATATCCACAGCATTTCAGCCCTGCAACCAGCTAACATCTTGTCAGTGATTTTCTTGTTAACACAGGTGAGAGTGTTGACAAAGACAAGGCTGGAGATCACTCTGTCATGCTGATTGAGTTAGAATAACAGATTGGAAGCTTTAAAAGGAAGGTGGTGCTTGAAATCATTGTTCTTTCTCGGTTAACCATGGTTAACTGCAAGAAAACACATCCAGTCATCATTGTTTTGCACAAAAAGGGCTTCACAGGCAAGGATATTGCTGCTAGTAAGACTGTACCTAAATCAATCATTTATCGGATCATCAAGAACTTCAAGGAGAGAGGTTCAATAGTTGTGAAGAAGGCTTCAGGGCACACAAGAAAGTTCAGCAAGCTCTTCTAAAGTTGATTCAGCGGAATCGGGGCACTCCCCAGACCTTAATCCCATTGCAAACTTGTGGTCAATCTTCAAAAGGTAGGTGGACAAACAAAAACCCACAAATTCTGACAAACTCCAAGCATTGATTAGTTAAGAATGGGCGGCCATCAGTCAGTATGTGGCCTAGAAATTGATTGACAGCATGCCAGGGTAAATTGCAGAGGTCTTCAAAAAGAAGGGTCAACACTGCAAATATTGACTCTTTGCATAAACAATGTAATTGTCAATAAAAGCCTTTGACACTTATGAAATGCTTGTAATTTGACTTCAGTATATCATAGCAACATCTGACAAAAAGGTCTAAAAACACTGAAGCAGCAAACTTTGTGAAAACCAATACTTGTGTCATTCTCTAAACTTTTGACCATGACTGTACATTTTTGTATGTGACAATAGTACAGAAGTCAACATGCAATATATTTTTCACCTCACACTATTCTTTTCTTTATTATTTTGCAATATTGTAAAGATATTTTTGAGAGTATATTATTTCCCATAATAAGTATTAAAGTAATTTTATCGCTTACAAATAAAACATTGTCCAATGCGATTGTTGTGGTTCCAAAGCACAAAGATATTTAATTGCAAAATATAGCAGGATTTACAGCAAGCCATTTTTACTCATTAAAGATGTTACAATAAAGCAGGAAAGTATAAAAACACTCAATACATTACATTTTCCTTAAAGTGCTTCACCCAGTCATGGTCACATGTAGTCAGGATCAGAGAGGCAGAACAATGGCCAGCATCCATATATGTAGCTTCAGTATAGAAAAAACACTGATGATGTCTCTATGTATACAGATAACACTTAGTGAGGTCTTCATTGGACCAGGGTTAATGATATTCCAGTTGCCTGCTGGTCATAGGTTAGTTCATTTGATCCTTCAAAGGGTGAGGGGCAACCGCCCCCAACTATTGTCCATGTGTTTTCACTCTGAATAACCAGTTCAAACTGACCCACACACAAAGTACTTTTTTTTTTTTTAAACTCTTTATTTGTAGAGGAAACAACAGGAACAGTACAGATAACATTTTGGACAAGAAAAATATTAATAATCAAAGTGTTTCCTCTGAGTTTTATACTTTTATATCGGTGGGGGAAAGAGAAGGGAAGGGAGGGTGGGGGGTAGAAAGGCACAAATATTGTCAACAATATAACTAATAAACCAATAGGCACGCAAACTTGGAACATTGCTAGGAAAAGCTAGGGCACACAGTTACAATGACTGCACGAGAGAGGGGTAGCATACAGACATTACTCACCATCCGCGCACCAATTCCAGCCTGGGGGGTCCAGAGGCGGCCCAAGAGCTATGTTCCATCTGCAGGAGGAGGAGCCGTACTGGAAAGGCAGCTACGGCTTTCTAGAAAGTACCACGGGGCCCACACCTTATCAAAGTTATATGATTTATCATGAAGGTAGCACGTTATACTTTCCATGCTTGCGACATGTCCTATGTACGACCGTAACTCCTGCATAGAGGGAGCCCTAGGGTCTTTCCAGTGCTTTGCTATTAGGGATTTAGCGGCTGCCAGAAAATGAGAGATAAGCTTGTTAGAGGGCGCGCTCTCATCAGGTATAGGGCGAGAGAGAAGGAATGACCAGGGGTCCTTACTTATCTGTTGTTCTGACACAGAGTTTATGAGTGTAAGAACCATGTTCCAGAAAGGAACTATGCGAGGACAGGTCCACCATATGTGTAGCATCGTACCTCTCTGGCCACATTCCCGCCAGCAGCTCGGAGTGGCCGTAGGAAACATTCGAGACAACTTATCAGGAGTATAGTACCACCTATAGTACACTTTATAGGCAGTTTCCTTAATTAATGTAGAGATCGAGCTCTTGGCAATCCCCTCCCTGACCTCCTCCCAGCATAAGTCGTCTGGAGGAGGACCCAAGTCATTTTCCCATTCCCGCTCATGTCGGCCTGGAGTATCAAAGGTATAATCTATGAGCCAATTATAGATCTGGGAGATCATCCCCTTAGTGAGAGGTGAATGTAAACAAATGTACTCGAAGGAGGTCGGGGCCCGAAGAGCCTCCTGGGGGGGCAAAGACATGGCGTAGTGTCGGACCTGGAAGTACTCAAAAAAGAGCGGACATAACGGTTCAAATTTATGATGAAGTTCAGACATAGAAGCCCAAGTTTGATTAACCACCAAGTCCGAGACCACCCGTAATCCCGCCTTTATCCAGTTTTTAAATTGTTGGGTTGAGTTGCCAGGAGGGAAGTGTGGGTTGCCCCAAAGGGGAGTCAGAGGTGAAATAGGGGAGGACAATTTATATTTGACCCGACATGAGTCCCAGAGGGATAAGCAGAATTTAAGAGATTGGAGAGAGGAAGCTGCTGGTGGCCTATCTATATTAGCCAAACCCCAGAGTGATGCCATGGAGGGGACCCCAACATAGTGGGTCTCCAGGTCCACCCAGGCTATGGACTGATAAGGCGCATAAGTTACCGTCACCTGGGTCAAGTGGGATGCCAAATAATAAAATTTAATGTCTGGAAATCCCCTGCCTCCTCGGGCCCTGGGCTTCTTAAGCACTGCTATCGAAATTCTAGGGGGCTTGGCACGCCAAATGAACTTTAGAAAGGAGGAATGCAAATCCCTAAACACAGAGTCGGGAACCCTCACTGGAAGAGTCTGGAAAAGATACAGAAGCTTAGGGACCAAGTTCATCTTAATAGCAATAATCCTCCCCAGCCACGATATGATGTAGCTCTTCCAAGTCTCTAAGTCCTGTTTGATTTTTGACAGAAGGGGGGGGAAATTTTCCCGATACAATTTCTCATAGGATGAGGTGATATAAACTCCAAGATATTTGATCTTATTGACCTGCCAGCGTAGTGCAAAATTAGTCTGTAAACTGGACCTAAGGGAAGGGGAAGCATGGAGGAGCATGGCCTCGGATTTAACAAAATTAATTTTATAGCCAGACAGGAGGCCATATTCATCCATAAGTTTATATAGGGCGGGTAAAGACTCCTGAGGATTTGTCAGAGAAAGAAGTATGTCATCCGCGAAGAGAGATACCTTGAATTCCCGCGGTCCCACTGTCACACCTGAGATTGACGTTGACTGTCTGATCATCGCCGCCAAGGGTTCTATCACTAGGGCAAAAATTAAGGGCGAAAGGGGGCAGCCCTGCCTCGTCCCGTTGGAGAGGGAAAGAGGGTCGGAAAGAGACCCATTAACCAGAACCCTAGCTGAGGGAGAGTTATAGAGGGCCGATACCCCGGTCAGGAATTCAGCCGTGAAGCCGTACGCCTTCAAAGCTAGGGTCATAAAATCCCAAGAGATTCGATCGAACGCCTTCTCGGCATCCAGTGAGAGCATCATGGCCGGGAGGCACCTTTGATTGATGATTTGAACAAGGTCAATCGCACGGCGAGTATTATCCCTGGCCTGGCGACCCGGGATGAAACCCACTTGATCATAGTGGATTAGACCCGGAAGGACTCCATTCAGACGGGTAGCCAGGATCTTTGCATATAACTTAATGTCGACATTGAGAAGGGAAATGGGACGGTAGCTTGCACAGTCGCTAGGGTCTTTTCCCTCCTTATGTATAACTACAATACGCGCCTCTAACATTGATTTCGGGAAAGGTTCGCCATGTAAGACCGCATTGAACAGGGAGCGGAGGTGAGGAACCAAGGTCTGGGAAAATCTTTTATAGTAGGCTGCTGAAAAGCCATCAGGTCCTGGGGCCTTGGAGGTCTTTTGGGCCTTGATAACTGCCAGTATTTCCTCCGAAGTAATCTCCTCATTTAGTTGTTGGATTAGGCTGCTGGAAAGGGTAGGGAGGTTCGCTTGCCTCAAGAAAGCTGCTATTGTATCCGCAGGAGGGGCTCTCCTGGGATTCTGAGCATCCAGGTTATACAGTGAAGAATAAAATTTCTGAAACTCTCGCCCTATCTGGTCGGGACGGTAAATAGGTAAGCCGGAGGGAGACTTCAGGGCCATGACGTTGTTTTGAGATCTCTGGGCCCTCAGACGGGACGCTAGTATTCTGTCAGCTTTATCTCCCTTTTCGTAGAACGTCTGCCTTAGCCGTTTCAAGGCCGAGGCAGTGGATTCAGAGAGAAGGAGGTTCAGATCAGATCTCACCTTTAGAAGTTTGGTCAATACCTCTTTATTGGGGGAGAGTTTATGCTGTCTCTCCAGAGTCTGGAGTTGAATAGTTAATGACGCACGGTTAGAGGTGGCCAGCTTCTTACGGCGCGAGGCCATGCTGATAAGGTGGCCTCGAACCACTGCCTTATGGGCTTCCCAGAGGGTCATGGGGGAAGTATCAGGAAGGTCATTAAAGAGAAAATACTCATCAAGAAGGGTCCGGAGCTCTAGAATAAGTGACTGATCATGGAGAATGGAGTCATTAATACGCCACGAGGCGGGGCGAGGACGGGGTACTATGTCTGATAGGTCAGCTGATATAGGAGAGTGGTCAGACCAAACCATCGGGTGTATGTGAGCCGCCCTGAGTTTTAAAGACAAATCGTGGCTGAGGAAGACCATGTCTATTCGTGAATAGGTACCATGAACCGGGGAGTAAAATGTGTAATCTCGGGATGAGGGTTCCCTGAGCCTCCAGGAGTCAAAGAGGAGATGATGGGAAAGAAGGGATACCAAAGCCTTAGATTTACGAGACTCCGAGCTGCTGACGGGGGGGAGCAAAGTGGACGATCTATCCATGGTATCATCTACTACAACATTAAAGTCCCCTGCCATAATCACTTCTCCCTGGCATACCTGAGAGAGCAAAGAGTCTAGGGCAGCCAGGAATGAACGCTGGTTTTGATTTGGGCCATATACATTAACTAGGGTGCATATAGTATTATTGAGTTTGCCAACTAGGATTAGAAATCGACCTTCAGGGTCAGAATGAGATGTCAAAAGCTCAAAGGTTACGTGGGATGCAATAAGTGTAGCTACTCCTCGCTTTTTTTGTCTGGGGTCACAAGCATGGAAAGCAGAAGGGTACCGTTTAGATTTCAGTTCTGGATGTAAGTGACGGGTAAAATGTGTTTCCTGAAGAAAAACTATATCTGCTCTATGTTGTTTAAGTGTAAGATAGAGTGTTGTACGCTTTTGTGGGCTGTTCAAACCTTTAACGTTCAATGAGAAGATCCTAAGAGCCATCGGGAGGTGAAGACAGGGCCGCCTCGGGTCCCCCAGCGAGGACCGGTTGCACTACAAAAGAAAAAAAGAACAGTCCCAAGTTAACACAAATGCAATAAAGACAAAAAGTATGAAGAAGTGCCTGAGGTAAAAAAGGAAAGGAAGGAAAGGTGGAGGAAAAGAGGGAGGAAGGGTAGTGGGCAGGGCCAGCGTGCGAGGGCACACCTGGTCCATGATGCCGGCCAGGGAAGATACGGGGCAGTGCCAGTGGCACAAAAGGGCCGGGCGAGGGCAATATACCCATTATGGGAACGTGGCCAGGGATACGAACACCTACAGGGCCTGGGAAACCAGCCGTGAAGTGTGGACGCCCACATTACCTCCCAGCCAGGGTCATGGAAGCAATATAGCAAGCTAGGTGGAACGGGAATGTCGTGAGGGAAGGAGATCAGATTCACTACTCACAATCAGTGAAGCAGCCAAACATAGATAAGGAAAATGATCCTAGGGCAGTAGATGAGTAGCATATTGAAACAGTTAGAGAACAAAACAATAAAGTAATCACACAGAAAGTTAGCACACAAAGTACTTTTGAGTATTAATCTCATATCGCTTGTATCTTGCGGCCGCTAGATGCGATCGCTACTCTGTCCAAACCGGGTTAATGCTGGTGAAATAAGCTTTAATATGAGACCAAGCTCTTTGCCTTTTAAAACACCTGAACCATAAATACCTTTGCTATAGTATTATCTATGCATAAATAAATCTAATACATTTTACTAATAAATAAATGTGTATTATTTACAAGTGTAAGTGTGAATGTAAATGTGTGTTATGAACCCATGCAATCGCTTTATAAAAAGTGGCGTATTAATCGCAATCGTACAGTAAAACAATATTAATCAATTTGGTTTACTTCATCCAATTATTTGACGTCGACATAAGTAACGGGCGGGTGTAAAAGGTCACGTCGAATTCTTTGTGCATGGAATTTCGTCAAATGAATTGTTATCGCCAGAATCTGCACACCAATTTTTGGGTGCTGAAAATGTGCTTGAATCTCACTGCAAACCATAAATATCTACATTTTATTTTTTTTCAAAGAAAAACAACAAAATCACTTTGAATGATAAAAAAAAGATAAAATCCAACGCAACTGCTCGCTACGAACGTCTGCCACCATTATTGCCAGTATGGTTAACTTAAAAGGTGTTATAACCTCCAGCCAGTGTATATTAGTGTATTAGTGTATATAGTGTAGATTGGGCAGCACGGTGGCATAGTGGTTAACACTTCTGCCTCACATCGCTGTGGTCATGAGTTCAATTCCCGTCCATTGCCTTATCTGTGTGGAGTTTGTATGTTCTCCCCGTGTTTGCGTGGGTTTGCTCTGGGTGCTCCGGTTTCCTCCCACACTCAAAAAAAAAACCACACTAGTAGGTTAATTGGCTGCTATCAAAAATTGACCCTAGTCTATGTCTTTGTGTGTGTCAATGTATGTTAGGGAATTTAGACTGTAAGCTCCAATGGAGCAGGGACTGATGTGAATGAGTCCTTTGTACAGCGCTGCGGAATCAGTGGTGCTATATAAATAAATGGTGATGATGATGATGATGGGAAGTTCAATGTACTAAATGCTTCTGTATACACCAGCTTCCACAAACCGCATTCCCTCCTCCCTTCTCTCATATAAGTATTTCTTCTACCCATAGCATCTCTTCTGCACAGATTCAGCCGTTGTGACCTTCAGACCGTAAAACAGCTGCTCCAAAGTCCTATTTTATACCCTGCTCCAAAACTTTTTATGGCAGATGTTTGAGCGGAAGCTGTGGGTATATTTTTGTATTAAGACGAGCATTAAAATGTTCTGATGGCTCCCTCTCTTATCTGATGTCCACACTGTATGATTTAACGCCAGCTTTCAAAAATGGAAAATATAAATGGAGAGTGAATTCTTTTTAGGCACTTTCCGTGGCTCGGCTTTTAAAACGCATCTTTGGGATTTTTCTTTATGAACCATGGTATTACTCCCGACCTTGAAGCACGCTCTGTATCTCCAGATATGGTATCAAAAGCACATTTTCTCTTGCCGCTCTGTCATCAGCAAGGGCGCCTGAAAGTCACTGTTTGTCAGGACTTTCTGGAACACAATAAAGAAATGTGAGGTGTCCTATGCTAGGAGAAATTATTAACCTCTTCATTACAGAAAGGTCAGTATGCAAAATGTATTTCCTGCAAAACATGGTTAAACAATCTGATGAGATATATTTTGGACATATCCATCTTTGTTCAATTGTAAATGCATCAGATATAACTATATTTATACATCAAACACCAATTAAATTAAATTGGGGCTTATTTACATGACTTGCGCAATGCACAAGGTGCAGTTTGAACGTTCTTTATTGCACTGCACTCCGACAATACAGCAAACATCATGATTATTGATACCCGTGCCAGTGCACCTCTTCAGTTTACTAATGCTCATAATATACATTAGCTCTTGGCACTATGTGAATAGAGGAGATCTACAGATAAAGGGATGACATTAACTTGTTTTACAAATATATTTAAATCTATTGCAAAACTGAGGATTTTGCTTCATATATGAAACACAAAGTGCTACTTCTAGTAATTCATTTTAAGTAAATATGTACTATTGATCACTGGGTCTCATACTCCAAAAGTGGTCCTCACTGGGCCTTGCCTTTGTTTTGGATGAGGCATATTAGCTATATTAAAGATAAATTTGCACAGGCTGTTTGTCTACCCCACCCCTTAGATTGTACGCTCCTTTGAGCAGGGTCATCTGTCCTCCTGTCTTCACCACGTTTAACTCTGCTCTCCAGCTACCTAGCCCTCCTCCTCAAGGACCCTCTTCCCCCGTCCCCTCTCGCTCCCTCCTCTCCCCTCTGGGAGTTTCCCTGTCACCCACGCCCTCCCTCTTGGGCTCCGTCGTATGCGGACCCTCCCCTCTCCCCTCCCCTAGCTGTGCTTTGAGCTCACTGAGTTACTGTGCTTATTGTTTACTGTACTGTGCTGTCTCACCCCATATTGTAACTTTGTTTGTCCCTGTACGGCGCTACGGACACCTAGTGGTGCCCTATAAATAAAAATGAATAATAAATAATAAAAGCAGTATGAAAAATATCTATTATGTCAGGCTCATACTTGCCAACTCTCCCGGAATGTCCGTGAGACTCCCGAAATTTGGGTAGGTCTCCTGGACTCCCGGGAGAGCAGGCAAATATCCCGCAAACGGCATCTTGCTGTCAAAATTACGCGATTTGCAGTGAATCGTGTCATTTTGGCCCTGCTCACGCCACAAAAATGGCATTTTGTTGCGGGGGCGGGGCCAGAATGAAGAATGAGACAATTCACCACGCCCCGCCCCTCCCACCCTCCAACCACGCCCCCCTACATGGGATCTCCCGGAAAGAAGTTTAAAAAGGTTGGCAAGTATGGTCAGGCTGTATGTTTAAAACCTGTATTTTCTTGTAAATGTGCGGTAGTGATGCATTAACTTAGTGATATGTACTAAATTATTTTACCATGTGACATAGGAAAAAAACTGGCGTGTATATACCGTTCAATGATTGCACATCTAAAACTGTCCTGATTTAAGCAGTACAGTCTGAATTGTCACCAACCAAAGTGGGCAGGGCTTAAATAGTTGTGGGTGTGGTCTTCTAAATATGGGTTTGGACAGGCAGATTTGGGGTAGGGCTAGGAGTTATAAAATCATTGCTTTCTATATTGGCGAGCCTTGGTTCTTGCTAGTAATGTGTGTGGAAGGTGTGCTGGAAAGGATTCCAATGCCCCAAACTTGCTCTAACATTAATAAACATGAAAGTGTTTGCTCTTATAACTGTTGCTGTTATTCCTCTTTGGTTTTGAATCAGTGTTTTCCATTCTCTCCAATCAAAGAGCACAGAATGCGGCTTCAGTGACAACTGATGGAACTGCTGCTGGACCATCACTTAATGGTCAGTGTTAACATTGGGAGTACTAAGGCTCATTTAATGACATTTTGGTACATAATATGCACTGAACAATAAAAAACAATTAGCAATTAGCTTTTATCTCTCTGATTCAAGTTAGATCATGAACGTGTCTAATTAAGTTGCTTAAATTACTATGACAATTAAGCATAAAACCCTATCATACACAAAACCTTCAGCGTAGCATAAAATGTTTTAACAATGCAAAACAAATACTAACTGATCTGTATCCAGCGTTTCCTTTTTGGAAGCACTTAAATATTTCAAGTTCATTCTTTCTTTATTGTTGATATACTGCACTTAAATAATATATACAGTATATGGACAAAAGTATTCGGACGCTTGACCATATCACCAACAGGGACTGTAATGACATTGTATTCAAATACATATACTTTATTATGGAGTTGATCCTCCTTTTGCAGTGATAACAGCTTCCACTCTTCTTGGAAGGCTTTCCACAAGATGTTGGAGTGTTTCTGTGGGAATTTGTACCCATTCATTCTGTAGAGCATTTAAGAGGTCAGGCACTGATGTTGGACGAGAAGGCCTGGCTCACAATCTCCGTTCCAGTTCACCACCAAGACGTTCGATGGGGTTGAGGTCAGGGCTCTTTGCAGGCCAGTCAAGTTCTTCCACATTGAACTCATCAAACCATGTCTATGTAGTGCTTGCTTTGTGCACTGGGGCACAGTCATGTGGGAATAGAAAAGGATCTTCCCCAAACTGTTGCCACATAGTTGGAAGCAAAGCATGAGCCAAAATGACTTGGTATGCTGAAGCATTAAAATTGCCCTTTACTGGAGATAAGGGGCCTACCCCAAACCCTGAAAACCAGCCCCATACCATTATCCCTCCTCCACCAAACTTCACAGTTCGCATAATTCAGGCAGACAGGTAACGTTCTCCCGGCATCTACCAAACTCAGACTCGTCCATCTGACTGACAAACAGAGAAGCGTGATTCGTTACTCCATAGAACACGTTTCCACTGCTCCACAGTCCAGTATCAGAATGCTTTACACCACTCCATCCGATGCTTGGCATTGGCCTTGGTGATGTGAGGCTTGCATGCAGCTGCTCGGCCATGGAAACCCATTCCATTAAGTTCCCACCTCACAGTTTTTGTGCTTACATTAATGCCAGTGGAAGTTCGTAACTCTTCAGCTATGGAATCAACAGAGCGTTGGCGACTTTTACACACCACGTGTCATAGCATTCATTGACCCCACTCTGTGATTTTACGTGGTCTTCAGCTTCATAGCTGAGTTGCTGTTGTTCCCAAACGCTTCCACTTTATAATAATATCACTTACAGTCAGGCCCGGCGCTCCCATTAGGCAAGGTTAGGCACTTGCCTAGGGCGCCGGGCTCTGGAGGGCGCCCTCCAGAATGAAAATTACTTTAAAACTGTGCGGCGACCGCTGACCATACCTGTCACGGCCACCGCACAGCATTCAGATGCACGGGGGAGGGGGGAAGAGGCTATTGCTCACCACAGCCGCCTCTCTGCTCCGAGGAGACGGAGCAGAGAGGCGGCGGTGGTGAGGTAAGGAAAGACGGGGTGAGGAGGCAGGAGGGCGCCGATTGTTGCGGGGGGGGGGGGGGGGGCTGGGGTGCCGATTTTGTAAAAATGCCTAGGGCGCCATGGAGGCTAGCACCGGCCCTGCTTAGTTGACTGTGGAATATTCAGCAGGGATGAAATTTCATGAACTCTCTTATTGTAAAGGTGGCATCCTATCACAGTCCACGCTTGAAGTCACTGAGCTCTTCAGAACGACCCATTTTGTATCACAAATGTTTGCAAATGGAGACTGCATGGCTAGGTGCTTGATTCTATACACCTCTGGCAACGGGTCTTATTGAAACACCTCAATTCAATAATTAACAGGAATGGCCAAATACTTTTTTCCATATAGTGTAATCTACTATATAAATGCCTAGTGGCGTGTGTGGGAAAAAAAAAAACCAAGCTGCAGCGCCACCTGCTGGGCAGAGTTATACACTGACCTATATATTTCTTGAAGGAGAAGTGACAGTTGGGAGTGGTTGGTGGTTGCCGGGGGTGACAGTGGGGAGTTTTTAACACCTTAAGTAGCTTGATGAAGGATGTGGCGATGAAGATGAAGGATGAGGTGATGGAGAAAAATTATGAGGTGGTGACATGTGGCTAAACCACGTTAAAAAAGGGCGCTTGCGTCGGGAAGTAACGCTCTTCCCCTGAGGAGGCCTGGGCTAGGCCCAAATGCATGGCAAGAACCTTTTTAACACCTTACGTAGCTTGATTTGCCTAGAATGCATGAGTATCATGCACGGGTTAACTTGTATATATATATGCTCACACAGGTTTTGAATCTATTATTTAGGATTGCCTTAATTTTCCCCTCACTCCCCCTGATTACATCTGTGTGTGTGACATTTTCACTGAGGAGCAGCAATTATTCACTTATTGTTTTTTGGAACCTTCTGAATTAGGGTTTAATATAGACATAACTATCTACTATTTTAGATTGTGGGGCAAGAACAGTGGTAGTCAGTAAGCAACTTATGTCTTCATATATAATTGGAAATTGTATACAAAGTGCAGAGCACAGCATATATGGATATATAAGGATGGCTGAATGTGACGTCACTGTGTATTAATGACACCTTTACTAGTGAAGATTGTAACATATGCTTAAAAATAAATAAGGGGCACCCTCATCCCTGGTTTTACTTTGTGGTCTTAATCAGTATTTAATTTGTTTTTTTTATTTTGGACTTGCTTTATTTACATTTCTAATTAATAAGCGTGTGCAATGCCAAAGTCATCTTTTCAATGTATATACCAACTTAATGTACTACATTAGGGTCAGTACTTTGTGCATTGATGTTTAATCCCTCTTAACTCCTAGTGTTGGCAGAGTAAACAGAAATGTAGTACAATATAGAGCACAGGGATGCCTGCCAACTTGCTATGAAAGATTTAAAGCTGAGAATATGTTACTCTGTGATTCATCCCCATGTTATCTCTGACTCCTTGCCCCAGGCTAACTGTGCCATCTTGCTTATCCCTTCCCCAGCTTTCCCTTCCAGAAGGTGGGTGCTCATACAGAGTGCACCACACTGGAAGTTGAGATGCGCGAAGGCTGCTGCTGATGACAGGTCACAGAGAACACCACCTGCATTAGCAGACACTGCAGGGAGAGCGCGGGGTACATACCAGCTGGAGACTAGAGATCGGAACAGATTGTCCTCTGACATGGTATTTAGATGGAGGGCCAGTCTAGCGCATATAATGTTAATGTAACTATTTACAAATATGTTTCAAAACTTCAGTATAATAAACATAGTTTGCTTAATTTGACCTATTGGAAAACAGACAGAACTATAAATGTAACTTACTTCCTGAAGCTCAAATCTCCCTAACTGTCAATAACACCACAATGTCCTCAGTCTCCCAAGCCCGCTGCCTTGGTGTCACACTTGACTGCACTCTCTGCTTTATTCCTCACATCCAGACTCTCTCCCAGTCCTGTCGACTCACCCTTAAAAACATTGCCAGAATATACCATTTTCTTATTCAACATGCTACCAAAACTCTTATCCATTCCCTCATCATCTCCCGTCTTGACTATTGCAACCTCCTACTATCTGTCATTCCAGACACCCATATATCCACACTTCAATCCATCCTAAATGCTGCTGCAAGACTGATCTTCCTCTCTCACCGCTCCACATCTGCTGCACCACTTTGCAAATCCCTACACTGGCTCCCTGTGTCCTCCAGAATCAAATTCAAATTACTCACCCTTACCTACAAAGCCCTCAACAACACTACCCCTGCAGACATCTCAAATCTCATATCAAAATAATATCCCTCCCACTCTCTTAGATCTACCTCTAACCTGCGCATTGTCTCGTCTCTGATAACCACCTCTCACTCCCGCCTACAAGACTTCTCCCGTGCTGCTCCCCACTTATGGAATTCCCTACCACGCTCAATCAGACTTTCCCACAACCTTCAAATCTTTAGATGCTCTTTGAAAACCCATCTCTTTTTAGAGGTGACCTTATCCTTGATAACACTATTCACACTAATGCACCCTCACAACTATGCCTATCTCCACTCTGAGCCACACTCGCTCCTCTTGTTTCAGCTGTGCCCTCTTCCACTTAGAATTTAAGTTCTCTAATGAGCAGGGTCCTCCATACCCTTTATTTTCATGTCTGCATTTATTTTGTCTGCCATGTCTGTTCTTGTTTTACGTATGTACTGTTTTATGTATGTCCTTGGCACTGTGGCGCCTTACAAATCTACGATAATAATAATAATAATAATTAAGCTGACCAGAATCAGGCCATTATTGATGCATGGCCCGAGTGACAGTATTACTGTACAGCTTGGCCTTACATGGGAGTGGCCAAATTGGATGAGATCCAGCCATTCAGCATTAAGGACAATCGCTTCCAGGCCATGTATGGGCCGGTTGGTGCGGTTATTAATTTAAGGGGTATATTTACTAAACTGCGGGTTTGAAACAGTAGAGATGTTGCCTATAGCAACCAATCAAATTCTAGTTATCATTTTTAGAATGTAGTAAGTGAATGATAACTAGAATCTGATTGCTTGCTATAGGTAACATCTCCACTTTTTCAATCCCGCAGTTTAGTAAATATACCCCTAAGAGTTATTATTTGGTAATGCTATTAAGTAAAGATTAAGATTGCGCTTTGAAGGTCTTGGAGTAGCCAGAACTGTCCTTGAATTGTGAATTTGGTGACTCCTCACTTATTTTTACTAAGTGGACCAAGAATACCATCAGTAAGTATTTTCTGTGCAGAGCACTGCTCTATGGGCATACAGTATACCAAGGCTGGCTGACTGACTGTGACATCATCGGGCCTTTTTATGGCGTGCACCTTGATGCAGACCACTTAGGCACAGGTTAACCAAGGCACTTTGCACTTCACATCCAGTGAACGTTGAATAGGAGGATGTGCATGTCTGTAACTGGTAATGCAGACAAGGTGGCACCTTTACAAGTGAAGATGGTGACATTTGGATGCATATACTACAAATACCTGAAACATGAAAGAAACATCTCACCTTTCATTCCTTACTTCCAAGATGGAATTAATAATAATGTAATTATTCATTAATATGTCATTACTGCTATGCTTAATGCAAACTATGTTACACTTATCACATTTTACCTATTTTGGAGTAAGAAATGTGTTTTTCAGCCAGTCAAGAACATATGTAAATAACCCAACACTGGTTTGTTCCTTGGCCCGTACTATGTTCTGGTGGTAAGGGTCCTGCTAATTGTAGGCTAGTGACTGACCAAACAGAGCAGGGGGTATATTTAAACCATCATGTAGACTGACAATAGACCTTATAAATCACACAAGCTCAATGTTGGATTATTATTTCGTAAAAGTTGTCAGAAACAAAATCATAAGTCAATTTGCTTTATGTTCTCTGGCACTGATAGAGTTAAGGATTGGCAAAGTTACACTAAAGCAGCCCCACTCCTCTTCAGGCAGGGTGCCTGTCATTAATTGCCCCGTGAAGTCACTAATAAACTTGTGCAACAGTCACAGAGCTTGCAGGCACTAATTAGGATCAGTGCCTACTGGGAATTCCTCTCGAGATGTCTCTCCTTAATAGAGATTTGCAGATCAGCATCAAGATTATCCTAACAAGTCTGTACAAGCTGAGCACTGAAACGGGAATCGGAGTATGCAAAGTATCATTCTTTACTCAAAGGGATTTGCAATTGACAAAAATGGTTAATCAATTAACATATTTCTGCAAGATCAGGAGAGTATGTCAATACATGTTCTAATATTTAATAGTTCAAGTTGGGGCTTTATCCAGTCATGTTGGCTATAGTTTCTTTGCTAAAGACTTTACTTACACACTGTTTACACCAGGGACGGATAATGTGACATATTTTGGAGGCCTTACAAGCAACCTTGGTAAAATAAAGGGCAGCAATTTACCTCTGTGGAGAAGCATCAAATCAAAAGTAAAATTATGTCAGCAGAAGTCGTCACATAGCCCAAAAAATTAGGTACACCTATGCTTAGCTACTTAAGCTCATGAGAAGACATCATCCAAAAACAAACTAACTTGTTACATAGAATGTACATGATCAGTGCTCTCACTGTGACATCAAAACCAAAGGAAGAGGACCAAATAAGGGATATTGTTAAGGTTAAAGATACCTGAATGTTCCGTTATTGACCTTTTTTTTTACGAAGGGCATTTTGATGCATGCTAGGCAGACCATCCAGGCACATTGGTGAAAGACCAAGACATTTTGCGCTGTACATCCAATGTGCATTGAAAATTAGGTCTGTTTGTGCATGTCTATAGCTAGTAATGCAGACAAGATGGCGTCATTAAAGTGTAGATTGTGGCATATGCAAATGCACTCAGATACTACAAATACCTGGAATGTGAAAGAAGCATTTCACATGAGACCACCTTGGTAGCTGCCTTAGCTCCCTGGTCATCCATCTTGCACTACTTGCTTACACAATTACATCAGTGCAGGAGAGTTTTTCGGCCTTATGGCACCTTGAGTGCTATTAGCAAATTTGTAACACTTTCAAATGCAAAATATATTAGAAATGCATACTCCCCATTAAAAAAATAATAATTAATTACTAGGTATGGCTGGACAAGTGGAGGAAATGATACTCTATACTCTACTTTTACATTATGTGTCAGACACCTAAAATCATTCTGCTAGATCAGAATGCTGTGTTCTAAAGCTGTGGACCAGAGTTGTCCTGCTTTGCTGTACCTTGGCTCAGTTTCTTGCTTCTGTCTTGTGGAGTCACCACCTTCATGGTGAAGAATTGGGGTTCAGGCGCAATACCGGTTGGGCAGAAGGCATGAATGGGAATGTTTAATGTCACTTCAGTTGCAGGGAAGGAAAATAAGTTACTGCAGTAGGTAAAAAGGTATTGGATAGATATAGATGACCTCACTTCCGGAAATAAAATGGGTGCTGGAGTCACACATTTTAGTGGAGTTTGTTCTCTGTCCTACTCTGGAGTTCTTCTGGGTAAAAGTTCCTAGGTCGGTTTGGGGTACTCACATGTGCCATGCTATGTATTTTTCGTTTTACCCAGTAGACAAGAGGATAGTCTTTATGGAATGCAATTTGATAAGAATAAAGCCCCTGACCATTATGTATGCATATCATCCAAACAGCAGCTCAGAGTATCAACCTTCATGCACTAAGTGGGTGAGATGTTCGAGAGAGTGGGAATCTATAGAGATACCTAGAGGGCTGTCATAGGGAATAACTGCATGCCTGGTCTAAACCAGAGTGGTGAGTTGCTAACCTGATCAAGTGCCTGAGATAACTACTCCAGCTTACCCTGCAAGAATGTGCTGCTGATCCCAATGATTCTAGCTTTATTGTGGATGCGTGCTTTCAAACACATGCCCTAGACTTCTGTGCAAGTCATTATTAATGAACAGCTGTTATGATCTGCATTGCATGCTGCTTTGTATTGGCAGCTCCTGCCTCCAGGACCTTGGACATGTTATATTATATTTATCTGGCAGTACCTCTGTTCACCAGAGGTGCTGCTATTGTGCCCTTTTCCTTTGCTTACTAGGGGTTAACCTGTGTCACTAATTATCTCCTGCACCTGGGTGTTCCCTATTTATACCTGTGTCACTAATTATCTCCTGCACCTGTGTGTTCCCTATTTATACCTGCCTCTCTGCCTCTCCTGGTCATTGTTGTTTTGTTGCCTCTCCTGGTCATTGTTGTTTTGTTGCCTCCCCCTTTGGTTTGTCTCCTGGTTCTCCTGTGCTCTTGGAATTCACATCACTACTCCGGGACCCTCTTCATCTAACCATTACTCCTGTATCCGCAGTATTCCTTGCAACCAGTATCCTGTCAGCTCAGATATTCCTGTGCAGTTTCAGCATTATTTGGTTCATACTATTTATCTGTATTTTGATCAATAAACACCTATTCTTTATCATTCCGGGCTCCATAGCTGTGATTTACGTTGAAGCGTGACAACAGTATGTTCAAACACAAGGTTGCTCATACATGGAACCAGAGCACCTTAGGCCAAAGTCAATGATTGACTTTGTGGTTGTATCAACTGACTTAAGGCCATAGGACACCTTGGCAAAGAGAGAGGCATAATAGTCAACCGATAACAATTTGGGTAGCTGTCAGCATGGATTATCGTCCAGCCTAGCAGTACTGACCCTGCCAGAAGCCACCAATAGGATTTCAGTCCAATGGATGTTACACTAAAGGATTGACTCAAGGAAGAAACCAAGTCTCTCCAACAATAGAATGATCATGCACCATGTTTCCAATAGGTTCTCCCATTGTATGGACCCCATATCGCTTGACCTTTTCCAGCCCCCCAAGATAAAATGCTACCAATCCCCACCAGCCCAAGAAATAACGGTTCACATTGGACTGTTGCCGCTGCGAAGGGAGAAGGAAAAAATCTTTCTTGTCTTCATTGTATCCAAGCTCCAAGGAAAGCCTGTCTGTTTTTGCACTGGTATGTGTAGGCCTTAGTGGTTGATATGTGGGCTGGACGTCTGCAAAACATCTCTATGTTTGACTTGTATTTTTCTCCTGTATGTATTACATCATGTCAGTATGGGTTTGGTGTTTTATTTGCTAAAGTGATTATAGCTTTTTCTGGTGTCTGTTAGAAATAAAGTTAGCTTTTTACTGTGGATATATGCGTTGGTTTGAGTACTTACCCACAGAGACAAAGGGGATAAAACAAAGTAGATTCCATCTCAACTATGGAACACTGAACAGCCCTTTTCCCTTGCACAGTTATGTGTTTTGTGGCTGGTGTACAACAAAGTAACTTGACATGTTCTGTGAAGGGTACTGCAACCATGTGATGATAATTCCAACAGGCATTGTCATAGAAATAAACAGTGAAGATACTGCATACAGGGCACACTTGCTCACAGTGCGGTACTGTGTACAATGTATGCACTGTCCACTTATTGTCGTCACTCTGATTATCATGGACAGGATATCCAAGGCACAGCCAGGGAAGGGAAAGGTGTCCAGTATGGAGGGCTAGAGGTGACACATCTGTTATTTGCTGATCAATTTGCCCTTTGGCATCATCACACTGTGACCTCCAGCACTTGTCCCTCACTCAGAGAGGAGTATATTGTTAGCAACATATGTGGTTTCAGTATTTTTCCAGGATGCCCCATATTGGCACCATTTGGAGCTGTTCTTAATGTTCTTTAATAGGAAAGCCCAAAAACAACTTAGGGCCTCATTTAGAGTCGGACGCAAAGTCCATTTCAGGCGCATCCTGCACATTTCCACTGACGCGCATGCGCAGTAAGCAACAGTTCCCTGCAGTTCCGCTTGCTTTTCAGACGCAGTGTACACTGGGACAGCTTGCGTCTCAGTACAAAGGAAAGGGCGGAATACGGTGTTAAGTAGGTTTAGTCTACCCGCAAAACTACCCTAGTCGGATCAAGACGCAGGCGGAACACACATCAAACAAGACTGAAAAAGTGCGTCAGGAATTAGGTGGCGCAAGTAGTTAGCTAGCTGCAGGAACTGGTCGCAGCTTGGTAAGTTATTACGAGTGGGACGCAACTGGGGTTGCATGCCACTCGTAATACCCTACCAAGCTGCGGCACACTCCCACTCCTACTCTTTCATGTAATTCTTAGACACACATTGCGTCCGACTCTAAATACAGCCCTTAGTATGTATGTGTCACCCTTAAAGGAGTTTTCTACCTTCATACATTATTGAATTGTACATATCCTCATGCAACTTTTACTAATACAGTGCTTTATTTGTCTAACTTTCTTTTGTGCTTTTAAAACATAGATTTATATCACCAGGCACTGTTTATTATTTTTGTTGCTTTCATCTGTATCCCCAGTGAATCTGCCTGTACACACATAAGACATAACAGAAAAAGCACAGACTGAGGGAGGAAAGATAAGCAGTGTATTTACTAAAACATGGAGGAAAGCAAGCATAAGCCAATAAATCAGTCACCTGGGGGTTGACAAGCCATGTAAGTATTCATGAAGAATCCCAAAGTCTCCTAAAGTTACTCCAGGCTTTGTAATCTGTCTCAGGAGAATAAGCAGCAGATAATTTTATGCTTAGCATTCATAAGAATAGCCATAAACATAACTGTTCTGCATATAAAAGACCAATGAACAAAAAAAGATGGACAGACGTGTGGCAAATCAGCACTTATCGGCCATCACATTGTTTCTGTGACGTGCGGATAATGCTTCCTCTCTCAAGCTAGAAATTACAAGTGTAATTCTGATCTCCTACATGCGAAATGTGAGGCTTTGTCTTTGTCAGGCAGGAAATCCTTTTAATAACCGCACACACACACACTGTCAGGAGCTTTGAAACATATCGCTCACTGACGATCAATGCTTTGTATTATACGCTAAGACTGAAAATCAGAAGCATTTTAATCTCATAGGATTCCGGCTCCCCACATTATAAATTTCATATTATGGTTAATAATTGTCAGCCGAGACTGGAAATATGTGAGCTGATCAATATCGCACTTTGGAATTAATCGTTGGAAAAAAGGCTGAGCGGGTTCCCAGTGAATGATGGATTTTATTTAAATGGGATTCATTTTGCAAACACCTATTTTTTTTTTCCTTAGACTTAAGATCAGCATTTGTGATGAACTTTTTCAAATTATATTTTGTGCTAAAATTGAGGCCAATATTTCATTGGGGCTCTTTAAATGTCGCTTTGTGTGTGTGTGTTTTGGGAAAATGATTATCTAAGACAGGATTGTAATGGAGTACTGAGGATAGCTGCTTGTTATTAATTGCAGGTTTGTTAGAGCAAAAGACAGAAATGATATAGCCTTATGTGAATTAATAGAAGGGTATGTATCATTATGATGCTAGTAATATGTCAAATGTGATGCATTGTATTCCCGAAAAAGGTGTGCGCAAAATTGGATTCTGGGAACTTTGTGGCAGCTCTGTAGATGGCATAAAATTAGGTATTTCAATATTTTTAGGGTTCGCAATGCACCTAAATTGCCAGGCTTGAGAATATCCCAATATTTTCCACAACAAATGTTAAGAGAGAACTTCAGCAGTAAACTACAAGAGTCACAATCTTTACTTTTGTACTTTTGTAGCTTAGAGAGCATCCTATAGCAGCTCAAATGCTTTGTCATACCACCCAACGCTTGATCCAGTGGCGGAACTACCATTGGTACAGCAGGTGTGGTTCACCGGGGGCCATGGAGATAATAGGGCCCGTTGCACAGGGAACTAGCAAGCTGTGGGCTCCAGTTCCCTCCTCCTGGCTTTCCTGCACTGGGGCCCACAGCTCGCTAGTTCCGTCTCTGGCTTGATCTTTGTACTTTGTGACAGCGTGTGTCCCTTATCCACCTCAGAAAAGGCGGCGCTGTACCGTCACATGAGGGCGCAGGACTGAATCACATGGGGGATGTGTCACATCCCAATGATGACATGCTTAGTTCTTCTTTAGAGCTAGGCCACTCCCAACAGGGGCAAACGCAGGATTTGTAGAGGGGGGTTTCCACACCATGCCGCCAGTGGGCGTGAACAGCATGCATGGGGGCGTGGCTATAATTTTAGACACTGCTTGGCTACTCTCCAACTCTTCCTATCCCAATAATATACATAGGCAATGCTGCGCGCACTACTGTTAGGTGCACACAGCTCTCCCTTTTCAAGCAGAGCTGTGTGAAGTGGGAGCAGGGTCCAGCCACCTCAATTATACAGTGACCCAGTCTTGGAGGCACTAGGAAACCCCCCCTCGATTTGCCTATGCCAAACTTGCACCTCTTCCCTAAAAGCACCCTTGCATTGCCTCTTGCAGTAGTGGCAGGTCATTTAGAAAAGTGCAGATAATGCGCACTGCAAAACATTTCTATTAGTGACAATATGGTTATTTGTCCATCCTGTACATATATAGGCAATGGCCCACCTTCTGTTTCATGGAGCTGCTCCTGTAATCTCAGTCCGCACATTCCTATTTTTGCAGCATTTTGGGTTATATTGGAAAGGCAAATGAAGGAAAGAGTAAAACATGTCTCTTTAAGTCCTGCTGATACCCCTTTAGGATCACACTATCCATTAAATGAAAAGTTTTCAGTTTTTCTTGGAAAATACTGTTTAGTTTAGCTTATTTCTGCTTAAATAAAGCGTGAGGAGACAGCAGAATTGCCTGTGATTACAATGTCACTTTTCTGCTTTTGAATGTTCTTATTACAGTAGTTGAAGAGTGCCTATATTTGAACTTCAACTTACCAGTATAAAGTGCATCTAAAAAGGTACAAAAGTTGTCACTTTGCATATATAAGGTGACACCTGATTTCCACCACCTCCTCAGTGGTGTGAAAGTTTTTTAAACATCAAAGTGGTAGTAATACCGAGTAATATAACAATAGTAGACAGCCCTAAAAATAAGCAGAACAGTAAATTACTGTATCTTATATATCAAAGAGAGAAGACTATACTTTTTTCTATCAATCACCTTTATAATAATATTTTAACCATATGCATCACACAAATTAATGACATGAAATGTTTAAGTCTAAGAATTTCCCTGTATTCATTCACCATGAATATCCTTTTTCCATTCTAAAATAAGTTTACCTTAGAGTGAGAGACCATGTGATGATAATTCCAGCAGACATTGTCACAGATATAAACAGTGAATAAACTGCATACAGGGCACACAGTTGATAACTGACTGTTCTGAGTCCAACACTTACTATAGCTAAGTAACATCACAAAAGCCATTTATGATGTAAGTCAATGACGTGACAGCCTAGGCAAAGCTGTTAAATCTCTACCTGTTTGTATTGTATAATTGAACAGAGGAAAACTGCATAATTTACAGAATGAAACAAACTATCCACGCACAAAACTGCATGTTTGCTAATGGACTAATGTTTTGGGCTTTTAGCTACTAGTGGATCATGGCAATTATTACTTTGGATGATTTCTGTACTACTACCTCCTAAAAGAGTCTAGCTCTTATTTCCCCAATATCTTATATAAAATGGATTTTGTATATTCTGTTGAACAACCTAATTAAAAGGTCAGGTGGACCACTAGATCTTTGCCCTTATCCTACTAATGTCCAAACATGACACCGCCTTCTAGTATATTGACTTTGCTCATGCTTCATGTAATATATACTTTGATTGTAATGTCAGAATTAGAGCCAGACAAACAGTTGACATTAATCCTGCAAATGAAGAAAGTCTGTACCTAAGAAAACGTTTTGCAGATGCACATGTTGTGGGAAGCAGTTTTTGCTATTTGCATCATCCTACCTGTAAGTTTATTATACTGCAGGAGGGCAGTTACGGCCTATTTAAGAATATGTGGTTTATCACAGTGATGAAAAGCCTGTTATCTCCGCAATTTATCATTAAAACCATTCCTTAGAGGTACTGACCCAGAACAGTAAACTTATGGCTTTTCTCAGGCCAGTTTGAGGGGACAAGCACATACGTGACTTGGCTAGTTGGCAGTGATGCTTATCTCTGGCGAAACCTGGTGAATCTTATAGCACTGCAGTCACCATTGGTGGCCCTATGACATATAGGGCGAATGTGTAATGTGCTGCTTATAACTGGAGATGTTCACTGCCCCCATGTGTTTTGGTTTTGGGTTTGATTTTGGATCTGGATTAACTTCATTTTTGGGTTTTGGCAAAACCGCCCTCGCGTGTTTTGGTTTTTGGATCCTAATTTTTTTTCTAAAATCCCCATTTCTTTTTGCTAAAATCTCATAATTTGGCTCTTTTTTTTTTATCCCTACATTATTATTAACCTCAATAACATTAAATAACATTAATTTCCAATTAATTTCCAGTCAATTTTGTCAAGTGACACGAACACTGCTACCCCTCCTGTTTCTGTAAGAGCAATGGCACTGAGCAATAGCACTGGAGACTGGAGAGTGACAAGAACACTGCTACCCCTCCTGTTTCTGTAAGAGCAATGGCACTGAGCAATGGAACTGGAGACTGGAGAGTGACAAGAACACTACTACCCCTCCTGTTTCTGTAAGAGCAATGGCACTGGAGACTGGAGAGTGACAAGAACACTGCTACCCCTGTTTCTGAGTGAGCAATGGCGCTGGATCTCCTGGGGAGGGAGGTACTTATGGAATCCAAAACCAGCGAGATACGACAATGCAACTATGATGTTTTGCCTCAATTCAGATCGCGGAGATACCGAGCCGGCACGCGAGCCTCCTCGGATCCCCTAAGTTCGGGTGGGCTCGGTTTTCAGAAAACCGAGCCTGAGCATCTCTACTTATAACATATTGTAATATAAAACCATATCAATAACAACCATATTAATAATATATTATACTATCAACCAGAATAACAACTTGACCAATAAACGAAAGTGTGATTAATGTGCATCTGTCATCCCCAGATATTGATAAAATCAAAGGGAGGCAACATTATACTGTCTAGTACAGTAGTGACATCATACATGTAAATAGAAAAGGGGAGGGTTGATTGGAAACCACTGGGTGTATAAATACATGTGTGAAGAGGTGTCCAGCATGGGACTTACCTGATCGCCTTGTGCACAAAGATGCCGGTTTGTATTCCTTGTCTTCTGGCCCTCGACCAAGTAAATCTATGAAGATTTGCTGTGGTTCAATGAGAGGCCGCCGTAGTGAGCCAATTCGAGCTCACTGCGACCAGTTTGAAAGTGGGCGCCACGGGAGCTGATCGGTGCTTGCCGCTTCATTGCCCTGCGCCCTCACAATGACTTATATTCAACGACAGAGAGATTCCGATGAGAAGCACCGGACAGATGACCACAGCCGGGACCTGCAGAGAGAACCAAGCAAGAGAGAAGACTGTGGGCTCAATAATGAAGGCTGCAGAATCAAGCAGGAAAACTGAGCTTTGAGGACGGAGGCGACTGAAGTATCAAGTCAAAAAACAGCAGGGAAACAGTTGGAGTCTGCCAAGGGTAGGTAGCCTCCGGCACCCCTCTCACAGGTCTACTCTGCACTCTCTTTCACATTTGAGCACAAGGCCTGCAGACAGATTGTCAGGGACAAGACCTATGGCACAATTAGGCCCCCTTAGTTTATTTGTAGAATTTGAAGTCATTGTTGGGCACATATTATCAGACTTATAAACCTGGGCCCACAGGTAATTCAGCAGCAACATAGCTAGGCTCAGAGGCTAGTAAAATGTGGACACTAAAAATAGGCACTAGGCCTGTGGGTGCAACCCAGGCGGTAGGTCTGCCCGCCTTAAGAATTCATCTCAGACTGCCAGTTGGGTCACCATCACCCTGACCAATGCCCAGTGCCCATTGTGGAGTGATCGCTTAGACCTGTTAAACTTCCCTTGTGTTCTGTAGTTCTGCACCCTGTAGTCAGGTCTCCATTAAGGGTAGGCTGCTGGTATATACCCATATTGTTATTGTTTTTCCCTGTTTGTTGCGTTCTGTGTTATCTGAAGTGTTTTACACTGTCTTGTATTTTACCTGTGCTTTGTAGGATGTTTAGTTTAGTTTAGAGAGTGCACTACAACGAGTCTAGTCAGTAGTTGCGCTGAAGTGACCACATAGTTGTTGGTAGGGTCATTGCACAGGTTTTAGACTAGGTTTGGTGAGACACACTAAACTAAGGTCAGCATTAGTCAGCCGTGTGGGGAGGGGTTTGTTCTGCTTGCCTCCACAGCCGCTGAACGATGAAGTGCGCTGCCCCTGAGGGAACAGGACGTGGCTGGTGAGTGATCTCCGTTTTGTATCGTCTGGCTGTGGGTTTGTTTGTTTTGAGTTTTGAGCATTGACTATTGCAATACCATACTTACTGGTCTTCACCGAATCACGACAGTGGCTAGATGGATTTTCCCTGCAAAGCGTTCTTCCACTGTTGATCTGCTCTGTCAGTCTATATTTTGGTTGCCTGTTTTTTTTATTGAATCCAATATAAAATACTTCTGTTAACATACTGTTAAGGGCAAGGTGTATGTAATCCTCAACTAAAACTGCTTCTCAAGATGATAGCCTTTTCAGTTGCCCCCAGTACTTAAGCTCGGGTAGTTGTTGTTGATTTACAATTGCCTGGTGGAATGGTCAGAACACGGTAGGAGATAGTAAGCAACCTTGAAGGTTTCGTAAAGTGAACTGAGAATTAGACTGGCACATGCCTGGAGAAGTGGACAGTACATGGTAGCAGGTAGTGAGCAACCAGATGGTGTAGTGTTGCAAACTAACAATCAGACAGGCAGGGGTTAATGCAAATAACAGTCAGGACATGGTCAGGAGTAGAGATATATATGCAGTTCAGTTTAACAAGCGAGTCAGGAGCGGAGAAGACAGCAATTCCTTTAAACAGGCCAGGAGTCAGGGTAGGTAGAGATATAGATGCAGATCCGTTTAACAAGCCAAGAGTCTGTAGTTGAGAAAACATCAAAATCCTTTAAACAATCCAGGTCAAACACTGATAGCAGAACAGGGTAGGAGGATAAAATGCACACTAGATTAAGCAGGAACTATCACCAGCATTGGTATGAAGCCAGAATAAGGTTATAAAGGCAGCAGCACCAATCAGGAACTGCAGAATGATTAGCTGCATGAGTGTAGTAGGTGATTGTACACCTGAGGCTGCCAGACTGAGAACTGAATGAAGCTTGTAACTGTTTACGTAGCAACCAGCTGAATCGGTAAACTGCAGGAATGATCCTACACATAGTAGTAGCAGAAATCGCACAGATGATAGATCAAACAAACAGAAAAGAGCCTTATTTCTTAACACATACAAGGCTATCAACAAACTGCAACATACATCTTCTGCACAAGATCTGCGTCTCTCATCCTTACTCATTACCTGCTCCCATTCCTGTTTACATAACTTTTTTCAGGCTGCACCCACCATATGGAATTCCCTTCCTCACACAAGACTTTCCTCTAGTTTTCAAGGTAAACTTATCAAATTCCTCCACCACACTCTTAACCTCCCCAGGGTACCCTTTTACCACCCTTTACACAGTTCACACAAGAAAACAATGCTCTGACTCCCTGACCAACATTACGCATTGACTAGATCATAAAGTAAACTAAGTACTTGTTACCTTTGCAATCTGGCTGGATCAATATGCAATATGTAGCACTTAACCTCATGTATTAAACTCCCATTGCCCCACAGATTGTAAGCTTGCGAGCAGGGCCCTCTTACCTCTCTGTCTGTATGTATTACCCAGTATTATTTTATTACTGTTTGTTCCCAGTTGTAAAGCGCTATGGAGTAGACTGGCACTATATAAATAAATGTTGATGATGATGATGATGATTGGAGTGCTTTTGCCTCAAACATTCTGACCTTTTAGTTAAAATTAGCCTTGCCTAATGTTAAAAGAGCACCCATCTAATGGCATAACTTAGATGGGTGCTCTGATTGTGTTTAAAACACAATCGGAGAGGCTGGGCAGCACACTGTCCCTACCTGTCACTGCCGAACGGACCTGCACATAGTGTGCAGCCGCCGGCAGCAAGCCCCTACTAGGGGGGGCGATCGCCCTGATCGCCCCCCCCCCCCCTGGATCCGCCACTGCTCCAGTGGGAACCTAACATTTTCTTTGTTGAGATCACCAAAGTAAGAAGCCACACAGTTGCTGCAAATAGCCCCAGGAAGAGAAATGTGTCTATTATTAAATTTAATTAAATTCCACACATATTATTAGAATCCAGTTTTCTAGTGGAGAATCTCTTAGCATCACTCAGGTGTACATCCCATTTAATGAACAGCCAAACACTACTGTGTTGTATTGAAGGTTGTAAAATGACATTCCCCAGGTTAACTATTGGCTAACTTTGTTGAAACTGTTGGACATGCTGTTTGAGCTATCTTGCTAATCAGAACATAAGAGGAAGCATCACTGACTGATTAATTGTTGGAGCAATCATTATTTATGCATTATAGGGACAATAATTAATGTATAATTAACTTATGCAGGCACATTTTATTTTGCATTATATTAAGGGAGCAATATTATATTATGGGGGCAATATTATTGTAGTATTGCAATACAATTTGATTGCTTAAGAGGGAAATAATTATTTATGATAAGGGCAACACTTATACTTTCATGATGGGGACATGCACATGGGCACAAGTGCCAGTATGCAGTTGTGCCCACGTGCATGCTGACACTTGTAGTGATTTATGTGTGCAGTATAAATAATGCCCTCACCATAAATAATTATGGCCCTGTAAGGAATCAAATATTATTGCCCCCTTTATATAATGATATTATACATTAATTTTATCCCCATAATCAATAAATAATGATTGCCCCCATAATTTATAACTCAATGGTGTCTCCTCTGATTGACAAGATGCCTCTCACAATCATCTCTTTTGTTTTGCATGTTTTGCTGGCTATTTTCCATCAGATTATCAAAATACTGCCTAATAAATCTGGCGGGTTGTATTTTTATCATGATAAAAATCTGCGATTTGTAATGTTGTGCCTTGTTAAACTGCGGTTTTAAAGTTGTTTAAAGTAGTAAATCTGGCACTTTTTAAATAGCTGGGAACCGCCGAAAAACCAGCGGTTTAACCAAAGTGCCCTATAGTAAATCTAGTCTATGATGTATAAAAGAGTAAATATCCATATAGCAGCAGCCTTTTTGAGTTATAATAAATTCTATGAATGAACGTACATTGTGTCAGCTGATTCTAGGCGCTATGTCCAATCTTCTTGGCATTTCTAGAACCTCCTAAAGGACCCATTAGTTAAGGGGCCTATATCTTCCTCCCATTGACGCTTAACCTTTGCAGAATTAGTCCGTAGGGCACAATGGATATTAAATTTACCACCACTGGTAAAAAGTACTAACAGTAGTGTGCAGTCCAAACCTATATGGAAAAGTTGGAAAACTTTAGTAGTATGAAGTCCCGATTCATCGAGGCATTTTAGCATATATGAACTACATGTGAACATCTCCAGTCCGCCATCACTGGCATTGCAAGAAAGAAAAATAGCTCTCTCAGGTGATCTTCTCTGCTGTTAGCGAAGATCTCATTTCCAGCCAAGATGATAGCTCCTCCGTCAGTGAAGGATTAGGTCAACCCTCCGTCAATCATTTGTGGTTTAGCGGGATACAGTGTACAATATTTCAAGCCCAGGTTTTGGAGACATTATCTTCCATCAGCCAACATGGGTCTGTCCCCTGTACATCTACAGAGAAGTATGGGTAGATTGCTACTGTAGTATATGAAAATTTCAGAGGCCTTTTTTTGCTTGCCACAGCAAGCACTTTTTCTTTGTCATTATTGTATTGTTGTATTTGTTTTATGCTAATTTTCACCTAGGTGTTATCTGGTTATGTATAAAATGCATATGGTTAATGTATTTTCCTTCACGCACCTTAACAACCTTCGTATGCTATAAGTGTGACTTAAATTAAACCAAAATAAACACACGGACACGTATCAGCTTCTTTGGCAAAAGGTCGCAGTTTTATTAATAACGAATTGAATGAAAATCCCGAATGGTGGTGGCGAGAGCAGAATGCAGTCAGCTAACAACCAATCATTTAGCCAAATAGTACAATGCCAAGATGGCATTAAAACCAACCAACCAATTAATAATCCCTTAACATTGGCCGGTGCTAAAACAGGCGTCAGCGTGACTGCTCCCTCCTAGACTCGACATTGACGGCAACACAAAGCACGCGAAGGGATCCTCCACGCAGAAGGATCAAGAGTGATGTTACTTCGAAAGAGGCAGTGACGTGCGGCCAAATAGCATAACACCACTGTGACTAGTCGCTGACTGTACTGCTCTCCCACCAACTGCGCCTCGATTTCTGTAACAAAAAATTTGTTAAAGCAAACAATACACATCTAGTTGGGTGGGAGGGAAGGCATCCGAGAAAGCGTAGGAAGAAAAGACCCAGCATTCCATGGGAAGCAATATGAAGAGGCTATGCAACTCCCCATGGATCCTATTGGCTGGATATCAGCAAAACTTTAACCCCAAATGGGTAAGTGCTTGAAACTCCTAGACCAATGCTTTTAAGTGCCCTCAGCTTAATGGCTTCACTTAACATTATTATTGTATTGATGTGTTATTACTGTATTTATTTGTTTTGCATTGATGTACCCCTGCTGTATGGTGCTGTGGAATCTGTGACATCTTATAAATAAACGTTGATGATGATGATGAGGAAACAAGCAATAATCGGTCCCGCTGGGGCAACAACTGGTGGGAATTTAAAACTCCCCGAAAGAGGGAATTAATTGGGCGTTGGCCAATTAATTGATATCTCAACCGGTGTAGTAATTAAAAAGTATAACATACAAGTCAGTGTTTAATATTACAAATTGATTGTTGCTCCTTAAAAAGTTGTTGTGTAACAACCAAAAATATTCTAATAAAACAAACTACATAAAAAATAAGAAGCACATCCAATCCATTTAGACACTAGGGTACCACCATATAATAATACTTATAAATGATTTTAAAAACATTTTAATAAACATTAAAAACATTTATAACATATACCTAAAAGAAACCACTATTACCAACATAGGGGGAAGTCTAAACGTTCAATATCAAACCAAAACTCATCACCTTTCAGTGCACATAGGGGGAAGTTTTACCGTTCAATATCAACCCAAAACTCCTCCCCTTTCTGTGCACATAGGGGGAAGTCTTAACGTTCAATATCAAACCAAAACTCCTCCCCTTTCTGTGCACAAAACGTTCAATATCAAAACCACAGTTGTTATCGATGGCTATTATCGGCAAGAAAAAGTACTAGGGCCTGATTCATTAAGGATCTTAACTTAAGAAGCTTCTTATTTCAGTCTCCTGGACAAAACCATGTTACAATGCAAGGGGTGCAAATTAATATTCTGTTTTGCACATAAGTTAAATACTGACTGTTTTTTCATGTAGCACATAAATACTTGATAGCTTATTTGTACACTAAAATTTAAAGTTGATATTTGTGTGCTACATGAAAAAACTGACAGTATTTAACTTATGTGCAAAACAGAATACTAATTTGCACCCCTTGCATTGTATGTTGCGTGTGTTAGCGGTATCTTCACCTGCTATTGTTGAACACAGATTCCTGCTACCTTCTATCTTTTAGAACTTTCGGCTTATTTGCTAACAGATAGACTACAGTGTACTCGAAAATTTATATGAAATGTCTATTAATTAGACCCTGGTCTTACATATCCAAGAATACTTGAATCCAATATCAAGCCAATCAGACAAAATCACGTCTTAGGTTCACAAATATCCAGGTTTACACGGCTTACGATTGTGATTTCCTCAGTGACTTCATTCAAGTGTAACCGGGCTTCCTTTTAAATCCATAACAGCCAATCAGATTTAAACAGTCATTAAACTATTGGAGATTGTATGTGACAAACAAGTTGAGGGCAGGGTTGCAGGAATTGTTCTCTTTCACCTTTTTCAGTAAGTCGCTATTTTCTACGTATCTACATTACTGCCATCAGAATTCTTTTGTCGCACTCACTTTTGTCGGAAATGTAGCCATGGCACTAATGTCGACCACCAGGATTTTAAGTAGCAGCAGTAGAACAAAAGCTGTGAAGGGCAGTATACGTAAATGAACAAGTCAGAGGATGGACTTAAGTATAAAGTATAAACTTAAGTATAAAGTTGAGAGTTATAAGGTTAAATAAAAACAAACTAAGTAAAATAAAGTTATCTGCTACTCGTCTTCTTTGGCACTGAAGTAGTAGAATCCTTATAGGGTCAGTTCCCTGGCTGCCTTGTTATATGCGGAGACAAGGATATGGCAACAGATGCTGAAACCTCCAGGCTGTCTGTTGACCCGCTTCATACTCAAATACTTGCAACAGCTGGCTAGCAAAGAGACTTTTTTCACAAATCTGCAGGGATCTCAGCACCTGGTCTCTTCACAGCTCTCATAATATACCTATGTTATAAGCCAGAGTCCTTACATACCTACATCACAGTCCAACACATCAGACAAGAGACCCGTAACAAGAACACAACATGTATATTGTACACATTTACTACTGTGGATAACTGAAAGTTCCATAGCAGGGACACTGCAGAATAGAGGATGGGGTCCTTCCTGCTTCTTGGTTTCTTCACACACATTCCGTATACAACTGTTATACACAAGTGATGTATAAATATATGTATAAACTCCTGCATTTAATATCTATATAAGATTCAGATGCCATAACTTCAATATATAATATATTCTAAGGAAAAATGCACCCCCTACTGTAAATGATCACGGACAGTAGAATATATATATATGTTTAGATTTGATTCATACAATGTCACTGGCGAAAAAACCCAAATATGTCACTGCAGCAGAAACGGCATAAACTACCATGTTCTTAATGGAAAATCTTCAAGAATGTTTTCATAGTAGGCTAACAACATTCCCATCCGAATAAAATCATCTTGGCTGAAGTCAGAGTTATCTTTTAATTGTTTGAGATGTGCAGGTGTATGTGTTACATACGAGTGTCTGATGTGCAGGTATATGTGTTACATAGGGTGTGTAATGTGCTTGGTCTGTTACGCAGAAATGTGTAATATGATGGTGTATGTGTTAGGTAGATGTGTGTAATATGATGGTGTATGTGTTAGGTAGATATGTGTAATATGTTGGTGTATGTGCTACGTAGGAGTGTGTAATATGTTTGGTCTGTCTCTTTCCCGCTATCTCTCCCTCTCTCTCTCCCGCAATCCCTCCCTCTCTCTCTCTCTCCTGCAATCCCTCCCTCTCTCTCCCACTATCCCTCCCTGCCTCTCTTACTATCCCTCCCTGTCTCTCTCCCGCTATCCCTCCCTGCCTCTCTCCCGCTATCCCTCCCTGTCTCTCTCCCACTATCCATCCCTCTCTCTCCCACTATCCCTCCCTGTCTCTCTCCCGCTATCCCTCCCTGCCTCTTTCCCACTATCCCTCCCTGTCTCTCTCCCACTATCCATCCCTCTCTCTCCCACTATCCATCCCTCTCTCTCCCACTATCCCTCCCTCTCTCTCCCGCTATCCCTCCCTCTCTCTCCCGCTATCCCTCCCTGCCTCTCTCCCGCTATCCCTCTCTTTCTTTCTCCCGCTATCCCTCCCTGTCTCTCTCCCGCTATCCCTCCCTGTCTCTCTCCCACTATCCATCCCTCTCTCTCCCACTATCCCTCTCTGCCTCTCTTCCGCTATCCCTCCCTTTCTTTCTCCCGCTATCCCTCCCTGTCTCTCTCCCACTATCCCTCCCTCTCTCTCCCGCTATCCCTCCCTGTCTCTCTCCCACTATCCATCCCTCTCTCTCCCACTATCCATCCCTCTCTCTCCCGCTATCCCTCCCTGCCTCTCTCCCGCTATCCCTCCCTGTCTCTCTCCCACTATCCATCCCTCTCTCTCCCACTATCCCTCTCTGCCTCTCTCCCGCTATCCCTCCCTTTCTTTCTCCCGCTATCCCTCCTTGTCTCTCTCCCACTATCCCTCCCTCTCTCTCCCACTATCCCTCTCTGCCTCTCTCCCGCTATCCCTCTCTGTCTCTTTCCCACAATCCCTCCCTGCCTCTCTCCCACAATCCCTCCCTGCCTCTCTCCCGCTATCCCTCCCTGTCTCTCTTCCGCTTTCCCTCCCTGTCTCTGTACCACTATCCCTCCCTCTTTCTCTCCCACAATCCCTCCCTGTCTCTCTCCCGCTGCCCTTTCCCGTCTATCCCTCTCTCTCCCGCAATCCGGTCAGAGGCTAAGAGGCAGAAATATCTATAGATACAGCAAAGAGCTAACTTTACCTTTTTTTTTATGTGTGTGCATATACACAGTATAAACACATGCAAATATAGCATACACACATACACTGAAACTATAACATAATTTACAATAACTTGCTAAGCAAAAAATAAAATATCCAACATTGCCAAAAGGAACATAATTATCATCAAATCAGCACAGCTCTGCACTGCCTGGCTCTTACCTCGCTGCTGTGTCCAGTGATGAGGATTCAAAGGGCCACTTATAGTCTCTTCACAGTTGCTCACACTGCTGCTGCATCCACAATCACTGGGGAGGGAACTGTTGACGAGGGGATAAAATAAAGTCATAAATGGCCAACATGTCATATGATCTTCTCACCTCTTTACATGCCGCTTACATGCCATCAGATCTCACCACATGCCCCTTAAGTGCTGTCACAATGTTACAATGATTAACAGACAACAATTGTGAAAAGGATAATACAAATGTTTATTACAAAAGATACATATAAAATAGGTACTTAGCTGCGGAAAACAATTTGATTGTTGAAAAATGTTTTGATCTGAGGAGCCCAGTTGCTTGATAGTGACGTAGCTGATTCAAAGAAGTAGTCTGAAGATATGATAATGAAATAGAATCAATTTTATTAACTCGCGTCTACACGGACTAATCTGGTCTAAGACAGATCAGAAGGTAACAATAATACATTTGCAAATATGTTTTATAAACAATAATCTTGGCTCCCTTATGCAGAGGGGCATTTACACTGATTGGATAACTATTAATTACATGCACCTCTAGTCAAAGAATGTGCCTCCTTGACCACAACGTGTTAAAATGAGGTCATATTTCAGAGGTTTGGAGACACCAATTCTCTTATCAATGTTTCTAAATAGTCAACAATGTTAATAGATTCCAAGTCTAGTGTATCTATTGGCCAACTTATGCACAATACACACTACAGAAAATTTCTCCCAATGCAATATCGTTAACGGTTTTACCAATGACTGAAAGTCTCGATCAGCATGCCGATTCACGTGTACACACTATACACGTTTTACAAGATTTCCCTTCAGCTCTGTGCTCTTAATCTGTCATAACCACCCGCTGAAAAGATTGTGACTCTGTAAACACTATGAAGATCTGCTGATCGTGAGGGCATACACACTTCAAAATTTGCCCGACATTGTTAAATTGTTTATAGAGACTTTTTGTCCGGTTAAAAATTAAATCAAATGATACAATGTGCTTTGGAACACTAAAACATCATCGTTGGAGTGTACACACTAAAGCGATATCGGACCTCGTTTATCGTATGATTGGCACGATAATTGGGTGACAAACCTGTGGTGTGTACTCAGCCTTACTTGAGGTGAGACAAGAAAGGAAGAAATTCACTTGAATATCAGTTTGGAGTCTGGAGTACATCAACATAGGAGGTAGAGATTTTTATCGTTCCGTCTCCGCCTGTCTTTAAAAAAGTCTTAATATTCAAGACTAAACACGTCAGTAAATAGAATGTATCAGATTGCCTTTAGGTCCATTTTAGCACGGTCACATTTTCTCTTTGTTCTTACTTAGTAACTTCAGAAGCCAGTGTCCACCTCCTTTTGTCTGACAGCTAATGGCCCCAATGAACAATGGGTAGTCAATCAATTATAATTAAAATGTAGTGTTTAATAGTTTTCTAGTGCCTATTTTATAGTAGTAGTTTTGATTCAATATGTATAAGTTGCCCAATTTTTTCTGTGTGTGATTATATTTGCAATCCTTGTTGAAAACTTTGTACTATAGTAAACACATTGTATTTTTTATTCTGCCAAGCATAGTGCCAGGACCTCACTAAGTGCAGGAGAGCGACGACCAAACAGGATTTCAATTACTCTAGCCTGTAAAATTTGTACAGCAACAGCTCCTAAATTTTTTAGTAGACAGGTAAAAAAATCATATTGAGCACCAAATTTTTTGGGTGTAAGTGGATTGTGATAATCTGTTACTGGTTTGGAATGGCTTGTAATAATACTGGCTATTTACCCATGAACTGAGACTTAACCACAAATGACTCCAGCACAAGATCTGCAGCCTTATTCCTTACTCGATAGTGGTAATGTGGGTTCAAATTCACACCTAGACAAATATCTCTTAATACAAAATAAAGCACTTTTATGAACATAATTAAATTACACCGCATCATATACATAAGAGAAATATACAGAGAACCTAAATTCAACATATTCCCCTGGGTATTGGCACAGGATATCCAATGACAGCAAGGCAGTGACCAAGGCCAAATGTCATCCTGCTTTTAGTGGGCACCTAAAAAGAACAGAGATCAACAAACATTTGCAGTTCAGCAAGAACCCTGCCAAGTGCAATATTCAGGTTGACAGTTGTTGATTCCGGACAGTCCAGTGGGAACCACACTTTCCAGCCTAACTTGCCATTCTATGTCTCTCATTAACTCCCAGGCACAACTTTTTATACCCTCTCTGGTTCCTATGATGTTGGATTCTGGGTATCAAGGCAGAACCATATACCCAGCAGCCCCTATTAGTGTCCCTTATCTCTGGGGGATGGCTTCCTTTATAATGTAAGCTCCGATTGGGGCATGATTACATATTCTCTGTACAGAGCTGCATAATATGGTTTGAGTTATATAATTAAACTAAAATAATCAGTGGTAATTAAGCCTCTTTTTCTGGAAGAAAGTAAATAGCTTTGGTGTGTACCCCTTATCTCCAGACTTCATGGAGCCATCTTCTGCAGGGGGTCCGGATCAGTGGAACTACCATCGGTGCAGCAGGTGCGGTACACCTGGGCTGAGGGAGATAATGGGGCTCACCGCAGAGGGTCGGGGGGCCTGGTTCCCTCATTCCCTTTTCCCAGCACCGGTGCCCACAGCTTGCTAGTTCCAATCTCTGGTCCAGATGTTGCATTTCACTACGTTCAACTTTTCACTTTTTCTCCTAAAATACTGCTCATCTTAGCCTCATCTATGTCCTTATTAATCACGAGCATAAGGGAACATTGCAGTGTTGTAATCACCATTAGTGCAGGGTGTGCAGTACATAAAGGCCCATGAGTCAAGGGGCCAGGATGAAGCACAAGCAACATAAATAAAATTGATGGTCTCAAACTGCAGATATTTGCATTTTTACATGTGTTTCACTTGCGTTGATCTGCTGTGTGGTTTGTTTCAACACTTCAGTGGATCTGTCGCATAGTGTGGAGAAGACTTAGGGGTATAGTTACTAAACTGCGGGTTTGAAAAAGTGGAGATGTTGCCTATAGCAACCAATCAGATTCTAGCTGTCATTTTGTAGAATGTACTAAAATAAATGATAACTAGAATCTGATTGGTTGCTATAGGCAACACCTCCACTTTTTCAAACCCACAGTTTAGTAAATAAGCTCCTTACCTTCATCTGAATAGAAGCGCACTGTAAACACAAATGTGTTTCCACATGTGTTTGGCTTGAACTACATAACAATAACATTTTGTTACAGACACATGCTTAAAAATTCTAATTAAGCAAACTTGTAGACACATCTAAAATGTAAATCAATCATATACATAAAGGCAATGCTGTTTAAATACAATTACTTGCATTTTATCATGTGATTAAAAACTCACTGCAGACACCACTATGTATGTAGCCATAATAATTGAAGCGGTTCCTAAAATCATGCTCTATTACTATGTTTGCATTCATGATTATTTAGGGGGAAATACAGCTGAAAACTGAATCTGATAATAGACATTACACTTGTGCTATTACAAAGGCATATGGATAAAGATTACACTATTTCTCCTAACTGATGGGGTTGTGAGCAAACACAATTGGTTATATTCAAGTTATTTTTAGGAGTTTTCCCTTGTTACCCATAAATTAAAGTGATACATCCAGCCTTGTATCATTACACACAAACTGCACAGGCACAAAGATTGGAAATCACTGGTCTAGCAAAAGAGTACAGTGCTTCTAAATGAGGCTCAATGCAAATAAGCCACCACTTTACTCAGGAGAATAGATTTTTGGGTAATGCTATTTATTCAAAGGGCTGTCATTGTAAATGACACTGCCCAGAAATCTGTTCTCCTAAATAAGAAGAGGCGTATTTGCATTATTGTCCCTAATGACTGTAGCCTAAAAACTTCCCTAATTAGTCTAATTTTTATTGGATAACACTCAGAAATATTAGGAGGAATATTGTTATATTAATAATGATATATTAATATAATATTAATAGTATAATTTTTCAAGGGGATCACTGTCGGGTTGATATCTATGCATTTATTTTTATAAAAAATATCTATTACAACAGTCACAAACCGGAAATAACATAGGAAAAGAAGCCCGCTATTTAAAAATGTAATCCCTTGTTAGCGCCATACCTGCTTTTGTTGCCTTAGGACTCTGTTGCAATGAATGGAGTGTTGCCTCTATCACGTTAACAGTTTTTTCATTCAGTAGTGCATCAACAACTACCAACTACCATAATATTCTATTGTTCCCCAAATTGTGTCTTATTTACCTTGTCACCTATCTCTGACCTACAGTCTGTGGCAATGCATGCAAATGAGGGTAAGGAGACAGAATCATAAGCTATTTGATCAGTATATAAAGAATACTGGCCTTTGGCAGCAGAATTTTGGAGATAAAAGTTAAGAAGCAATAATGTTCCTTTCTGGTATACCATACAAATTTGCCAGACTTGCTCTTCTTTGATGTTTTCAAGAAACCCCTGTAGATTTATTTGGGCATGACAGGTGCGGTCTCACATTAGAAAGGATTTTAACACAAGGCATAGACAAAGACTGCGTTAACCGGTGCAGTGCGGTAAAGCCCCACGGAGGGGTCAAATGTTTCTTGACATGATTGTGTTTTGTAATTGCTCCGTGGTGGTCTCTTCAGACCTTTTACAAAGCCCCCTTTAATCACTCCTCACCCCAATCCGACTAGGAGAAAAGTGACCCTTTTCACTATAGCTGACAAGCATGAATTAAACGCGCCCCTTTAAAATGACAGAGAAATATGCAGTCACTTCGAAAAGAGGTTTCACCTTTCTGGACAGTAAGCCATTTTCTCACATTACCAGGGACTTTGTTTTTCAATTTACAGCTCTCAGACAATTCCTTTCCCCTCTAACACGCCGCAAATGAATCCGTTAAAACACCCAGCTGTCTGAGAAATACTGAAAATTTAATGTATGTTAAAAGGGTATTAAATTTCCAAGCAAAATTTACATGGGAATATGACATTAAAATATTTTTAGCTCGCAGAAACCCGGGGGCTTAAACATTATAATATAGACAAATTTTATCATTTTAAAATGAATTAGCATTGCAATATTTCTTATGTATTCATGTTGAGTTAATGCATAAAGATGTAAAAACAGCTTCAGGCAGTTACTCTAGTGACATTGAAATCACACACTGGAAACCCGCATCACTTAGGAATGCGTGAACTCTGCAAGCGAACGGCCAGCCTTAATGCAAGGACCAAAATGGCTCTAAAACAAAATATATAGTAAGTTGGTATGTATTAAAACATCCCTAGCTGGCGGCTTCCAGACGTCTCGGCCGCTAAGTAGTGAAATATAATATTCCCGCAGCTTAAAGTAGAATGTTTTTAATGTAGCAATCCTGTTATTTGCAGAGATTCCTTAGCATTGACATTCTCCACACTACTGTACTTAAGTAGATTGTATTCAGTCATGGTTAGATTCAGAAGACTGTTCTGTTCATGCAAAAACATATGAGTATGAGATATCAATAAACAAACTTCTTCAACAAAACAGATGAACCTAACAGGTAGAGCAAAAAAATCCCCTAT
The DNA here is from genome assembly GCF_038048845.1 of Mixophyes fleayi. Taxonomy (NCBI): domain Eukaryota; kingdom Metazoa; phylum Chordata; class Amphibia; order Anura; family Limnodynastidae; genus Mixophyes; species Mixophyes fleayi. The sequence goes on from NC_134410.1 coordinate 105,913,187, forward strand.
AAATATGTGATAAAATGCGCTAATCACCTGCCTAGGATAGAGGTAGCCATCTGTGAGATGCAGCCTTACACCTCTTTCACACAGAGGCATGGAGCCGGGAATAAAGCAGGTCGTGTGTCGGTGTGAATGGGGTGACCTGGGTCGTCCGCCCAGGGGTCGGGACCAGGGTTATTCCCGAGTCGGAGCCGGATACTCTGCTGTCTGCAGGGGCGCACGCAGGATTTTTACATATAGAAAGAGCTGCTGCGTATGCGGCGGCACATGCGCAGCAGCTCCATTTCGGCGGCACTGCACTGAACAGCAGCCGTGGCGCTGTACAGTACAGTGACGCTATGTAGGGACACTGTTCTTCGTGGAGGGGAGGGGTTTCTGGAGAACCAGAAACCACCCCTGCATGTGCCCCTGGTTTGAAAGGTGTTCTCGGATTATTGGACCCGGGTTCAGTTAGAAGCAGCTCATTGGAGGGGCTCAACTTGAAAATGCAGGACAGACAGGGGTCCAGTGTGAAAGACGGCGACCCAGGCTATACCTGGGGCCAAAGTACTGTGTGAAGGGATGCAACACGGGTTTAAACTGTGTTCATTATCCTGTGTCTGACCCTGGATTTGGCGAGAAAGTGGTATTATAGGAGTCTTATAAACTAACTAGGACCAAAGTGCCGCAATGATGTCACTAATTCCTAGTGAACTGATAGGTTGCATGTCGTTTCAGCCCACAAAATGACTGTGCCCACTATGTATAGGTGAGAGGAACTAAAATTACATTTTTGTGCACTGAAATTAATTTCAGGGATTGAAGTAGCCTCTGGGAAAGGAAGTTATGAAAAAATGTGACATCAATTTTTCCATTTCCCAGTCTAAAGTTTCAAAAAAGAAAAAAGGAATCAGAACACATTTTGACTTTTTTTTCTAAGCAAATACAGCAAACTATCTAATTTTTAGTACATTTGCTGTGTTCTATAGTAGTGCCCAATGACTGCCTTGTTCAAAAGTCTTATTTGTTAAAAAAAAGGAAAATGTCACGATACAATGACCACTAGGTGGCAAAGTTATACTGCACTCTATGATATAGATATATATATATATATATATATATATATATATATATATATATATATATATATATATATATACAAGTTAACCCGTGCATGATACTCATGCATTCTAGTCAAATCAAGCTACTTAAGGTGTTAAAAAGGTTCTTGTCATGCATTTGGGCCATAGCCCAGGCCTCCTCAGGGGAAGAGCGTTACTTCCCGACGTAAGCGCCCTTTTTTAACGTGGTTTTGTCCACATGTAACCACCTCATCATTCTTCTCCATCACCTCATCCTTCATTTTCATCGCCACATCTATCCAGATGTCTATCCAGACACAGGGATCTCTCTCAGCGGTCCTGAGTATCACACTCCTCTCACTCTGTCACCCCCGGCAACCACCAACCACTCCCCACTGTCACCCCCGGCAACCACCAACCACTACCAACTGTCACTTCTCCTTCAAGAAATATATATATATATTTTTAAAATCTTTATAAACACTTTTAACAATTAACAAATTAAATTAACAAATTAAAAACATCTTAGTATACCAAATTTTAGCCCTTTCTGAATTTTTTTCCCACACACACTAAGAATTTAGTAGGTCAGTGTATAATTCCGCCCAGCAGGTGGCGCTGCAGCTTGGTTTTATTTTTTCCACACACACACACACACAGACAAACTAACACACGCCACTAGACATTTATATTATATATATATATATATATATATATATATAATAAATTAATATATATATATATATATATATATATTTATTTATTTTTTATTTTACAACGGAAGAGCTAGCAACATGACAATGACAAGTCCAACTCATATTATGGCTAATATAATCATGTTACATTATGTTAAGATAAGATGATCCTTGCACAGAGACACATATGTTTGCATGTGTTCTTGAACTATAACTCACAAAGGGAGCCTTACTGCAATTTTTTTTTATTATTTATTGGTGCTAAGTTACTCAATTTGTCAAAATCCTCTAGAAAAAAAAAACCCTATTTCCCAGTCCTCCAATTTCTATGTGCAATCCTTGTTGACTCTAGTTATAAGGTAATTATTTAAAAATAACTAAAACAAGTCATTAGCCATAAGCAAGCTATCCTGAAATCCTGTATTCCCTTAGAAAAAAAAATACAATAAATGTTTCATAATTAAATATATGTGGTTGAATAATTTCTTTTCTCCAGTACAAGAAGTACCTTAGTCGATGATCAGCGGGAAATGAGCCTTTAATCTTGTAACAAAATTAGCCGTAAATTAGAGACAGAGGTAATTTCTTACATAAATTTACGGTGTTCAAAACACATGGAATATTTACAGGCAAAGGAACGATAGAATCTCCCAGGTTTATTTAATGCTGCAGAATTACTGAAGACTGCCAATTGCCTGCAGATAGAACGACAAATGTACAAAGTGAGATAGCAAGACAGATAAATAGTCCTGTGATAAAAGAATTCTGACAGATATATAGATAGATACATAAAGCAGTAGATCCTAACCTGATGGAGAGCAAAGGTAATATAGAGAGAAAGAATGAGACACAGACTGACTGACAGAAAGATTAAACAAAGGAGACGATAGATAGATAGATAGATAGATAGATAGATAGATAGATGTATTAGACTTAGATTTATTTGTCATTTTTATTATTATTTTTATTATTATTATTATTATTATTATTATTATTATTGTTTCATAGAATTTTAACATTTATTATTGCAAATTTTATTATAACTTTCTATATGTCTACATTAATATATATTTTTTAAATTATTACATAAGCAAGCAGGTTATTATAATTAACAGATTATTAAAAGTATATTTTAACTTTAATATTAAATTAATTATTCATTCCTTACAATATACTTACATTTATATTTTGTAGTGCATATTATATATCTATATTCATTGAGAAAAGTATTACATAAAAACATGAAACATAATTTATGGGCTGTTTATTGTAATTTACTCATTTTGAATTATGATGAGATATTTTTGTGTATTAAGTATAAATAGCCTATTAAGAGAATCATTATAAATTATTGATTGAAATTTAGACAGATGATAAAACATCGTAGTGCCTGTGGTGTATTGAACAGGTTATTTTATTCTAGATAAAAACAAACCAAGACGTATACAATAGCTTTTGCCTATTTGCAATGGTAATCATGGAGAGTTACCAAAGCATCTTTTTTTTTTTTAGATTATTATATATTATTTATATATATTATTTATATCAATTTATAAATTTATTTACATACCAAAGCAACAATAATGCAGTATGTTTATTATATTTCATTTATATACTGCCAGTATACTGTGCAGCACTATACAATTGGGATGGCTATATATGGAGACATGTATGAGGGAGTTGCGTGTGTACAGCCATGTGTCCAACCTAAAATCATATGTAATAAACCTACTAAAGATGTCATATGAACAGATGGATCTGGAGCTGAGAAAGGTCAGCACAGGTATATCACAGAGACACAGACATAACACTTAAAGAGCTCATTTTCTGAGAATGTTAATTGCGTGCAAATTCCTACATGCATAAATTTACGGCAATGTAGTAGTAGTTTACAAATTCTCGCACAAATTTGCACTCTGTTAGCATGTTGTAGTAGTTCTAGTAGATCAACCCTTAGATGGGCAGCACAGTGGTGTAGTGGTTAGCACTTCTGCCTCACAGCACTGCGGTCATGAGTTCGATTCCTGACCATGGTCTTATTTGTGTGGAGTTTGCGTGGGTTTCCTCCGGGTGCTCCGGTTTTCTCCCACAATCCAAAAACATACTAGTAGGTTAATTGGCTGCTATCAAAATTGACCCTAGTCTGTGTGTCTGTCTGTGTGTGTGTAGGTTAGGGAATTTAGACTGTAAGCTCCAATGGGGCAGGGAATGATGTGAATGTGTTCTCTGTACAGTGCTGCGGAATTAGTGGCGCTATATAAAATGATGATGATTATCACAACGTAAAAAATAGTGAACATTGGACAGTTAAAACAAGTTGCTGTAGAGATTTTAAGTGCCACTATTTTTGGTCATTGAACAATCGGGAGCAAATTTCCTTCTAGAGGCCATGAAAATACATTTCGGCTAAATGCTTTGACTGCATCAAAATTTAATAATATACGAGAGTCCCCTACAGCCAAACGTACTTAAAAACAAATGTTTGTGTGACTATACAAGGCACTTACCTCTTTAGCGTTAAAATTTTGTCAGGCCATTTTTACATCAGCCAATAGGATCCGCAGGGGAGGTTCTCTTATATTCCCTATATAAGTTACCTCCTTGTAAAATCCTGCCTCTTTTGCTGCACAAAAATCCCTCCCTGTGTAACGTGGATGTTTTTGTATAATATATGCATGTTACTCATTTCTTTTTCCTTCCTTACAGACGAGGCACAGTTGGCAAGAAATCATTGCGGTCAGTGGGTAATATAAAGCGCCCCGGTTAATTGGCCATAGGTTACTTCCCCCTTTAAGGTACTTTAACTCTTGATCCTTTGTCTGGGGGACCCCTTGACCTGTTTCTGTGGTCAAGTCATTGTGAATCCAGAGGGGGTGTTGCTTCTCTGATGCCAGGCTAAGCTTTGGCCATTCGGTAAGGGATGATATCCTTGGTTTTAGTGGATTTTGGGCTAGTTGGCCATCACATTGTTCTGTTTTAATATTAGACTGTTTAGCTCAACTCGCATTCTGCTTTCCTTGTCACCCGTTTTCAATTACAATTAAACTGTGTGTTATAAGAGGTTTAGGGGGGAATTCAATTAGCCACGAAGTGTCTCCGGAATGTCCGTGAGACACTTTGCGGCTGAGATTCCATAGAAATCTCCACGCATTTTTCGGAGTGCAGAGATCTCTACCATAATTGCCGCCAATGTGCGCAATACGATGTCCACACGCCACATTGCCATAAATTTAATTCGCCCTCATTGTGCAGAAGAGAGAAGCATCAACATTACGCAGTTTATAAATTTAACAAATACTTATCACAAGTAAGGTAAAAAGTTATATATTCTGTACTAAACAGTCGGATTATGTATGCATTGTTTAACTATGAGATGCATTGTTTAACCTTACCATGACTTCTACTGGGGATATACTGTATATTAAATTCCATCACTGGTAAAACATATACCCTGATGACTCAAGAACAGTAAGTAAAAGGGTGCAATGTTAACAAAGGACAAAAAGCACAAATACCAAAGAAATTATTTGACTTCATACATGTGGCGTCACTGTGCAAGAATCCATCAATTTATATATGACAGACACTGAGATTCAGACTTATGCTCTGGTCCAGTGATGCAAGATAAAGGCATTGCACCATCTTTAGATGGATCTGTCATTAAAAGAGTGGGAAAGATTACATGGTAACACCTGTTTTTGCAGGCATATTATTAACCTCAGCAATGCACATGCTTTGATATATATCAATGGCCAGGAGTGGTTTTTGTTGCTCTTAAACTTAGTAGCCTCCACTGCTGCTACAATACCCATATTCCACCACTGGGTATGCAATGGTCATCTAGCACACAACATCTGTGTACCTGCAAGTCAAACCTTACTCTCTGTCTTATGGCCATCAGTAGGTTGAAACTGTAGCCTAAAGTTGCTGTACCACTCTAGGTTTGAGAGATTGTGATTGGCTGGAGAGTGCAGAATTTCCTCAGTATGCGCAACTTTATGACTATTCCTATTTTTGACATTGTGTGTGCGAAGAGAGATGACATTTTTTTTGGCACATCAGCCAACAGCTTAAAGTCATGTTCTAAAATACCAGCCTGACCCTGAAAGCGGGGCTACCCTAGTTATGGTTCACCATGAGAAAATTCGCACTTTGAACTGCAAATAGGGTAGTTCCACTCATTTCATTAAATAATTAATGGCTCTGGTACAACTTGATCACAGTTAGGGGGATTACATGGTTGAATGATGACCTGCCATATGGGGGGCTGTAGTATGGATTTAAATTGGCCATATAGAGCTACATAGTGGTCTTATGGGGCTACACAAATGAGACATTCGCAAGCATAATGGGCCTATGTGGTGGAGTAATGTGACTGTATGGGGGTTTGATTTTGCTTTATTTAATTGTACTCATACATCTCTTTGTGTCTATAGGATGCACCTTAGATCTACTTTTTCTCACAAGGGTTTTTCAGCTTTTGTAAATCCCCGCACACTAGCGCAGTGTGAGGTCTCAGTATTGACTGTTGACCTGACAGCAGACAAGCTGGCTGACCCGGATGGTAGTGACAATGAACCAGCTGTCATTTCGGTCATGCATGACATAGCTCATTCTTGCAGATCACACCTCATTTTAGAAGTTAGTCCTGGGACCTCGCTGTATTGAGCAAACAGTGAGGATCTCCAGTGGATGGACCACACCAATTTACTACTGTGCGGCATTGACCAACACAGAGGTCGTGTAAATGTGGACCTAAACCAACGAAACTAAATATTTATTTGAAACTCCATAAATCTATTCACTTATGAATGTGATACATTGGCATTTGCTTCGATCAGTTGTATAATCTTAGTCCTTTCTTAATGGAAGCTGCCCTGATGATCAAACATATTTAGAAAATAACAGAAATGCTTTTCTTTGAAAATATGTGTAGAGATATAAATAGAAAAAGAGGACACATCTCTAAGGTAGGGTGAAATGCTTATGGTAGAATGTGTATACATTATTACTGTATTGGGCTAATTCTGAATTACTGAGTATACAAAGCTGTTTTGATAATTAAAATATTTTTTCCTTGGTTTTCTTCCAATTATCCTCAATGCATAGACAGCAGCAGCAATACTGCCACACTGAATAAGGAATGGCTGTCCCCTGTGTCCTTTTCACCTTAAATTGCATCTAAAAACACATCTAACTCTGAATCAAAAGCTTATTTTTGTTATTTTAAGACACACTTTCCCTAACAGCCTCACACTCCACAATTCCCACAGATCTAATACCCACCGCTGCGCCAACTTTAATCTTGAACCCCATCCCCTTTAAGTAACATAGTATTACACTCTTTTTTGATACATATGCTTCCCATTCTCCCCTTGTGACTCATGTCCCCCACCCCCCCCCCCAACTTCCTGCTATTATTATTTCCTCCACAACTACCACACCTCCATTTCTTTTCCCAACAGTTCCTAACTGCTCCGGTGTCTGAAGGAAGAGAGTTATAGTCTTCCCCACGTCAACTCACATAGCTGCCGCTCCATGTGGCTAAGCCATAGTTGGCTACTCTCCCAGAATGTCCGGGAGACTCCCTAATTTGTAGGACTTCTCGGGAGAGCAGTGTTACCTCCTGCTTCTGTCCACTACTCTCGCAAAGAGGGTAGGGGTGGAGTCTAATGATGCAATTCACAGCGATTCGCTGCATTTGAGCAGTAGAGAGCGGGGCCTAATGATGTGATTGGCTAGGCCGTGCCCCTGCACTGGGCAACAGGATATCCCCTCTGGGATCTCCCGTAGGGGAGATCCTAAATGTTGGCAAGTATGGGGTAAGCACAGTTCTGTTGACTCCCGATGATGATGATGTCACTGGCGCTCTGCACAGGCCACCCACATGTACCCTCCTCTGCGGAACACAGCAGCAGGGTAAGAGCTGCTGGAGCATCTGGTGGAGAAGAAGAGAGAAACGCTTAGATGCTCCAACACCACACAGGCACATGACAGACAGTCAGCTATCTCTGTGTCTGGGCAGGTCTCTTCAAGTGATGGGACCCGGACAGCTCTTCTCATTGTCCCCTCCAGCTCGCGGGTTGTTGTATTCACTGAAGCAGCGTAAGATGTGGCTCTCTAGTTGTTGTGCTACGTCATGCCTCTGGCTTACAGGGCATACTGAGACCTATAGTTCCACAGGTCCCCAATTTTTGCTTTAGACATACCCCCTGTATTCATTAAGAAGATTTTATTCCAAAACGGTAATTTGCTGTCTACATGAAGTCCCAGAATATAAGTAGACAACATTAGTTTCTATGTGGACATTCTACACTCTACTGAAGCTAATCAATAAACTAGGTTTAATTAAATTATAAAAACAACGTTAAGACTAAAGAGAAAATATTGTCGTGAACGTTGCAGCCTGCAGGTGGCAGTCACGGCGTACAAAGAAACACAATCTCCACGGTCTACTTACAGAACAATGCCACATTAACGTCTGCTGCCCTTAAGCGAGAGAAAAATTCTCTCATGATCGTGCAAATAAAATAGCATGTGCCCTTATGAAAGCCTTCGATCTTCGGTGATGTCCTTTGAAAAAGCCCAAATTGAAAGGGTTAGTATCTCGCTGTTAGCTGGTCATGTAGTAAGGTCAGTCACTCCAGGAGATTTCAAAGATGTCTTTAAGTCATGAACAGATTCCTAGGTTGAAGAGCCTGCATTACAAAGTGTAATGTGCTATACATCTTAGCGGTCTCTCCAGCCTTTTGTTCCTCTTCTGGATCATTACATATAAATATATATCATTACACTTGCATTACATATAAATGCAACCCTCCAAAAGTCCTCTTAATTTCAGCACAACTAAATCTAGTCTGCCCTACGTATAATTTTGAGTGGTAGGGCTTTGTGATGTTTGCAGCTTTATTGTCATTGCATTACTATTGTTATCTATTGAACAACAGTGAAAGTGCATTACAATCATGTCCAGTGGTCATTTAATGTTGGAAATTATAGTGATCTATGCCTGTGAAGAGTGCATTGTGCATGCTGTTTATTGATCCAACCAGCAGCAATGTGCGGGAAGGTATGGTTTATGTATATCTATCTATATTAATATGTATGGCTGGAATGCAAGCAAATGATAGTCGTTTTATACTAATCTTTAAGCCATCTCAAATGTTAGGAGATAATATTTATTGATTGCCTTAACAAAAAAAAAGTAAAATGTCTTTTGCGGTGAGGTTAATTGAAATAAAATGCACCAATACATGGTTCGTTAATGATACTGAACAGTGGCAGTTATCATCCTCCAGTCTTTAATAAGATGATTTGCAAACTGTTTTCTGTTTTCATTCATTTCTATGGTTAAAATATAGCAATTAGGAATACTGTTTGTGAGATATGTTTAAACCTCCTATCTCACTATACAGCATTAACAGAAATTTGTTCCAGCATGGAAAGTATTTGGCAATATCTGAATGACCAGTTTGGTGTAATAAGTGATTCAGAACAAAATAGAAGGTAAGGAGTTGTGGAAGCCCCAACTAACTTTTCTGCAAATTCAGATAAAAGTCAGTTAGAATTCCGTCTGTAGAAGAAAAAAAGAATTCATAAATGATGTATTACAGCCATAAGGTAGTAGACAATATGATAACAAATATTTACATTGTAATATCAGTTTTTGAATAAAAAATGAGTAGTATCAGTATGGATCACATATCAATTCATGTCTACCTTTAGTTAGGCTGGCCTAACTATTTTACACAGAGAATGTGCTTAGGAGGTATTTACCATTAGTGCCACTATAACAGCCATGTAACTCTGGGCATATGTGAATTACAATCTGTATGGCTGCACTGTGATTGGGCCATATACATGAATTGATGCAATGCCCTATGTGTAATTCTTATGTGATTAAAAGAATGCATATAGCAAATAGACATCATCACGCTGCCCACGTTGACCTTTGGATGATTTTTTCAGTCCACTGGTGTCAATTATACACTATATATTAATATGTAATCCCTTAGCTGCCCTATGTTCCTAACTTCCAGGTACAGTACTTTTAAAAATGTGTCTTTCAAAACATCCAATTATTTTCTATACTGTCCAAACTCTACAATATAGTTACTGTTATTCTGCATATTAAATGCAATTGTTACTACGCGTACTCTCTTTGGGCTCTAGATATTTAGGTTACATTATAAGCATATCCAGTAAACAGGTCATGATTGATGTTCTAGGGCACAAGGGTCCATGTAAAAACCAGTACTGGCACATGCTGCATTTCCTTGCACCGGCTCCGTAGCATAATGTCCTTGGATATTTTTAAATGGTGACAACTGTGTAGTCTAATGCAATATTAGAAACTACATCTTTGTTTTGTTCATGGCAATATCTAGGAATCCATATCTAGGAGCCCAATTAAATTTGTTACAAGATTAGTGTACTCAAAGCGATATCAGAGTCGGGGCTTGTTGTGACAGGTATTCAATCTGTCATGGCAGGCTTCAACTTCTGCAATAAAATGCTTTCCACTTAATCTGGTTATTTTACTGCCTAATCCTCTGTGTCAATAGTTTTTAGGAATGTCCATTGTATGAATTGCCTGTGCGGAGCTAGCTCCAAGACCTTGAGCCAGAGCAGAGCCAATCAGGATTTTTTAGCTGTGCGGAGCTGGAACGGTGCTGAAATCAGAATAGAGCAGGACTCTGGAGAATGGGGTGGAGTTTCTATAGCTTATACTTTTTCTGCTGGATTAAAATGTTGAACTAATTTTTAAGCTGGATCTTACGATAAGTTCTTTGAGAAAGTTGCGTTAAAAACGCGTCAGGGGAAACAAGGCTTCTAAAGAGGAGTAGAGCATTGGCGGAACTACCGTTGGTGCAGCAAGTGGGGTGCACCGGAGCCCATGGAGATAATGGGGCCTACTGCATGGCAGATGCAGAGGTTTGAGGGCCTCGGTTCTCTCCTCCCCGACTCCCTGCACTGGGGCCTACAGCTCGTTAGTTTCGCCTCTGGAGCAGAGATAATGTGCTGAAGAAGATATTCATCTGGGATGCTGCATATATCGGAAAATTAAGGTTCCATGTGTGTTTATGAATATTACTTTCAATCAATAAGTTGACCACTTAGGTATTCGTACATTGTATCTAACTGTTCTGCTATTTGGGATGAAAGCCTATGTTTGTCTGGTGTGGAAGATTTAACCAAGAAGCCGTGTGCTATTGTGCATAGTGGTAATTACCTCATTTTATGAACACTAAAGGATATTTGAGAATTACGCTGGGACTCATAAGCTCCTTAAAGATTATGCTCAACCTTTAATGACTTTCATGTGGCTCATACCTATATGTTTTCCCTAGTATTTTGGGACTGAAAGAGTTCCTAATGGAATTAATATTTGCATTGAGATAAAAACAGCATTCCGCCTTCTTTTATATTTTATTTTGCACAAACCAGTGGTTGCAATGGAAATTTAGAGTGGAAAATGTAAGTGAATAGAATTGGATAGTTTCACAATGATCGCAGTAGGAAAAGTGGCGCTATGGCACCACCTTATACCAACCCACCTCCACCACTGGCTCACACTAGAAATGTCTCTTGGTTTTCAAAAAATTAACATGATAGTAATCTTTAGCTTGATTATTATTTTATAGTACAAATTAATTTTGCATGTGATTCATTTTGTGATTGCTTAATCTTTTATTGTTTTCAGTAAAAGGATTTTTGCAATTTAAAGCAATTCCGAGTCGTCTTCCACAGATCATTCTACTTTAATTATTTAAACCTCTTTAGATGTACCATATATATGTATATATATATATATATATATATATATATATATATATATATATATATATATATATACCTTTTCTTGGCTCTACAAGTAGGGGGACTTTGCGCATTAGCGCTTTTCAATTTCTATTAATATACTTTGCAGCTATGGAGGTGAGAGGTGTGTCGCTTGGGAACAGCAGCCGGACCTGGACTTCAGTATAGAAACTTTCATATTTTCATTACATTAGCGCCTGCTTAATTCTCTTTTATTAGCTTGTGATATGTACCTGGAGCTGTTCTAGAGCAAGAGCCAGATTAATGGAGTCAGTTCGGAGCTAGCCATTCTGGAGCACTGCCAACACTACTATTTCCCAACGTATGACCTGTGAAAAGCAGCAACGAAAAGGAGGATGGGTAGGTGGCGGCGTCAGGTTGGTGCATTGTCCCATCCTCCAGGGGCATGCTTAGTGCTCCTGAAGGGCTAGTCCGCCCCCCACAACACTCCCCTTAAAATATACAGCCAGCAGCGAGCTGGTACTGACAGTCAGTAAGTATGATAAACCATTGTTCAGTGGACTATAGGGTATGTGCATTTTAAAATGTGTAAGCCCTGCAGTTGGATCATTGCATGTGTCTTCTCGTGTCAAAAGACCGACCTTCTGGGGGAATCTTACACCTTCAGATGATACATGATAAGTAAATGGAAGTCCAGTATTTCAGTATTTTGATGTTGATGGACAAGTTTAAAATTAGCTGTGACCAAACTTTGTTAAACTAAAGCCACTCTATGAATAATTATTTAAATGTAAGTGTTGCATCTTCTGCATTTAGACAGATACATTTTGTTTATGTCGTTTTACCCCCTCATCTGACTACACCTTCCATAATAAGAGATTCAAGCTAGTCCCGGTGTTAACCTGAAGTATTGTGTACACTACTGCACCCGTCTATTGATGTTTTACACTGTCTTTAGTGCGACTGACTTTACAAAACAATCTAGGAGGTATATACACGTGAAACATGCTGCAAAGAGCACAGACAGAGGAAAGACAGGCAGAACCTGATAAATTAATTGCACAGTACGATGCTGCGGAACACATCAGTGTTTCATAAATATATGATAAAAATAATAAACTCCATCAGAACTATAAGCTTTTAATGCAATACTGAGCCTCCGGGTTATAGATTTTGGGGGGTGTAATATCTGTCATATCCCAAAGGATTCATTCAGTATTGTCACACAGCTATATGACCTTCCCATTGTAGAGAAAGAACTACAGGACTGTGCGATACTTCTCAGTGAAGGACGCATACAGACATGACATTACGAGATGCATTAAACCCTCTGCCACACAGTATATCAAGGCACTCACTAAACATATTGCTCCGGCTCCCGCTTGCCCTGAGAAACAGAATGGAATGTTGTGACATTTGTATCATATCACCAGTAAAGACAGAAGGAATACACCCAGATGGATCGCACAGGTTTATCAATTTAGCAGTAGGCAGGTGTTTCATTCTGCAGGGTAATATATTTGAATCACTGCGTGAAAATATAAATGATTATTATGCTGTACTAGAAACCTGCACAGTATTTAAAAAATGGATATTGTAACATTTATTACAAGAGAAAATGTGAATAAAATATATCTTCGGTGCCACAGTCGGGTTGGTAACATTTTTCTCTTTTTGCTTTCAGGCACCAGTTCTTGTTCAAGAAAGCTAACACTCTAAACTCAAAGGGGCAATGAATGTGACATTGAAAGGTCGAAGATGCAGAGTATGAAAAATTTTATTTTTTTTTATTTTTTTTTTAAATCCAGTATTTTTATTGAAATTTTTTAAGATATAAACATACTAAACAACAAAAAGAAAAGAAAAACAATCGCATACATATCGGAATTAAATGACGAATTTTTTTTTATTTTTTTAAATCTACTTTTAGATGGTTTTAATTTTGGATTTGCTTTGTTATCCCCCTACCCCTCTTCAAGTTGCTCCTAGAGTGAACACTTCATTTGATGTTCAGAGAAGTGCCTGTTTAACGCTCAAGATTACAAGAGTAATATTAATAAAATATAGAGCCTTGGATATTATACAAAGTTCAGCATACAAGAGAACACACACCGGGAGTTAAGCAAAGCGCCAGGATCTTGCTGTGCACTTTTAAGAGCTTTATCCTTTTGTTCCAAGGAGATAATTTGCTCTCCTCTCTTTTGCTAAGAAAGTCACCTCATTATAACTTGAAAAATATCAGGATTAATTAGGCAGAATGGGAGCGCTAATGAGATCGTCAACAAGTCACCTCGGAGAAATGTGGATAACTCTGTACCATGGAGACAGTTTAGTGTTAAGTCAGCTTAGTCTGATGAGACAATCCTCTACACTCCCGGAAACAGCGCACACAGGCAGATCCTACAAAAGTAGATGATTCCAAAGATTTATTTAATAAGTTACATTTTCTTCACACTAAAATTAGTTTTTATTTATTTGTAGATGACCTCCTCACTAAAGATTATTTGGGACAAGGTTGTATAATTTTGGTTCTATTTAATGTAGGATTACGTCTTTAGGGGCGGCTCAAACAGCTGTGTGTTTTTTTCTTTTAAATGACTTTCATATTGCCTTTTACTAGCGCTAAAGCTGGAGTGTATATTGCACTTATCTTAAATATTGCAATCTTTTAATGAAAAGTGGTTCTGAAACCAATAAATGGTTGATAGAGGGTGGCTACCTGTGCTTATCTTTCGATGATACTCTATTTACATATCATCATCACCCTTTATTTATATAGCGCCACTGATTCCGCAGCGCTGTACAGAGAACTCACTCACATCAGTCCCTGCCCCATTGGGGCTTACAGTCTAAATTCCCTAACACACACACATACACACACACACACACACACACACACACACACACACAAACAGACAGACACAGACAAGGGTCAATTTGTTAGCAGCCAATTAACCTACTAGTATGTTTTTAGAGTGTGGAAGGAGACCGGAGCACCCAGAGAAAACCCACAGAAACACGGGGAGAACATACAAACTCCTCACAGAAAAGACCATGGTTGGGAATTGAATAATGACCCCAGTGCTGTAAGACAGGAGTGCTAACCACTTAGCCACCGTGCTTCCCAATATCATCATCATCATCATCATCATTTATTTATATAGCGCCAACATATTCCGTAGCGCTTTACAATTGGGGACAAACATAGTAAACTAATAAACAAACTGGGTAAAACAGACAAAGAGGTGAGAAGGCCCTGCTCGCAAGCTTACAATCTATTGGATATATAGCACTGTATGTGCGTAGTACAATGTTAAAAGATGTCAAACTATACCTAAATTAAGGTAAAATAGAACAGTTTCATTGAATTTTTCTCCATATGGCAAAGTGTGCTCATTCATACTGTATCACCACAGTTTTGGAATATTGTTGTAAAATACAATATGTCTGCTCCAACAGTTCCCCAAAGAAAGGGGATGAATTGTAGCGCATTCATCATGCTATGTGGACAGTACTATCTACCCTCCATCTGTCTACCTCCTCTGCCAACCAGCAAGAAGGGCTGGCAGCACAAATGTACAGGAGGAAGACTGGTGGAGGTCAGGCTTAGCACTGCCTGTTTGATCTACTATTGTGCTGGTGAAGTGGGTGGATCCAACTCTCTCCAGTCACAGACTCCCACCATCAGCACTACTGGTACTGCTTGCCCGTCAGGAGTGCTTTTAAATAAGAAGGTGGAGGAGTCTTACTACTGCCCATATGTGCTGTGTAGCATAGACGGCGGACTACAATATCCTGGGTGAACAGGCTAATAGAAAACATATTTTATTTCAGAGATCTTAAAAGGTTATTTTGTTTAATAAATGAAACTATAGAGCAAAAAAAGGAGAGTCTGATCCATGTGGCTGTTCTCTTTTGTCTTCAGATCAGTTGAACTACAGTTAACATACCACGGTCAAGTGGATGTAGCCTACGGTATTTACAAATCACCCTCTGTACCTCTAAGTCTGCTTCCCTAGCCCTATTCTCTTCAGCTCAGGCCGACTTCACGTTGGACTTTACCATCACTCTTACTCACTGTCCCATAAATAACTTGATCTACGTTACCGAGTAATCTGAGTAACCCGTTAACTAGTATATATCTAGTCTTTGAAATATTGTCTAGTATTATGTATTGTACTATGGATTGTTGCTGTCTGTATATTGTAAATTATTGTAAATTTCACGTACGGCGCTATGGAGCTTTTGTGGCGACTTATAAATAAAAGGTAATAATAATAATTAAAATAATAATAATATAAGGCCTTTGTCATCCCATTTTTTTCTCCCTCTTGTCAATCTCCTTTAGAGGGAGATGAAATTTGGGATTGGGTCTAATGGAGAAAGTGTAAATGGGTAGTCTAGGGTCATTGTGCATGTCACTTGTGATATTATGGGGAAGGACTACAGATTACAAAGCACTAGAGAGTACTAAGTATGAGGTCCGCACCTATTCTATTTTTGTGCAAATGCGCATAATTATCAGTTATGTACACGCCCACTTCTCAGCCTTTGGAACCACGCCCTAATATCAATCTGTGCAATTAATCATGAGAATCAGGGAACTTTATGCTTGCCCTTATCACATGTGTCACTTTGAATTTTGTTATTACATTTTTTATTACATTGGCTGAAGTATTCCTTGAAATGCTCTTTCCCGCAAAAGTGGAAGGTTGCAAAATACATCCCATTATTAGTAGTAGACCTCTGAGAATTCACGGCCATTTGTAAGGAGGAAAAGGCTGTTTGCCTTTTCCGTAAATCGGGAAATGTCTCCCTAAATGTGCACTCCGCACCCCTTCCAGCTCATTTAAGTAATCTTATCCATAATGAGCATCATGATTGAAAGATGGTGGTTCCTGGTATTGAGAGCTGGAGATGCCGTCAGATAAGCAGTTGTGTACAAGTAAGCTTGTGACATCGGAAGAGAGCATTTGAATTGCACATTTGTACTTTTCGTAAACTTTACTTAATGCGCATCATGTTCCCTATCTGCCAACCCCCTTTAGGTTTACAGTTTACTGCTGACCCAGAAAAGTGGTGGGCAAAAATGATTGTTTCTTGAGTCTCATCAGTGTTCCTTGGTCCCATGAGGGTAATAGACATTACTTTGTGGAGAAGCATGAAATCATTTTACAAGATTAAAGCACTAGTATGAAACATTCACATTACCTCGAACATTTGGCAACTCTATAGCTGAATAGTCAACATGGTGTAAAGACAACACTAACCAGCTACAGACTACGTGAGTGCACTGCACTAACACTGTGACATTAGAATCAGAAGGAGAAGGAACAAAATAAGTAATTATTCGAGTCAGGGAGGCAACATGTGGCCCCTTTGAAGGGTGCACCTAGTACCCACCATTGACCCACAAAGTGATAAAAAATATTCATTGAAAATTCACTTTTGATTTCAACAAGGCAATCAAACTCCCCCACTATCCATCATTATCATCACCATTTATTTATATAACACCATTAATTCCGCAGCGCTGTACAGAGAACTCACTCACATCAGTCTCTGCCCCATTGGAGCTTACAGTCTAAATTCCCTAACATACACACACACACACACACACAGATAGAGACAGACTAAGGTAAAGTTTGAAAGGAACCAATTAACCTACCAGTATGTTTTTGGAGTGTGGGAGGAAACCGGAGTACCTGAAGGAAACCCATGCAAACATGGGGAGAACATACAAACTCCACACAGATAAGGCCATGTTTGGGATTTGAACTCATGACCCCAGTGCTCAGAGGCAGAAGTGCTAACCACTATGCCACCATGCTGCCCACAACACACAATCATTCTTATCTATTGTACTTAGCCACAACCACCCCCAAAATGTTTATGGAGCCAACAGTTTACTAACGTTTCTGGTTGGGCATTCCACATTCTTTGCTACTCTTACTGTGAAGAACCACTTACAGGTAAAACATTTTTCTTCTAACCGTCACACACACCTTTGCCCTTTGTCAAATCGCCTTAGTGAAAACACCTGGAAAGAGATTTATTTATTGTCCCTCTATCTATTGATACAAGGTAGTTATATTAGCTTTTAAACCTTAACATCCTCAAGATACACCTTATGTGCTCATGGATAAGACTATTTATTATTTCCACTATTTATTCATTTTGTTGTTTATATCTGCACATTAGTTTTATCTATGCTATGTACGTTGGTAACCAGGCTAGATCCCACTTTTATCATGCTGTTCTATACCTCTCTTAGTGCATGATAATATTTAAACTTTGGTTGCAATTGCCTTGCACTGCTCACTGTTGGGCAATCTCTGGGCTATTATCACTCACTGTCTTTTCATTAAGGAAAGATACTTATGTGCTATAATATAATGTATGCTCTCATTGGGCAGGGCCATTAGCCATATGTCTCATGTCAATTCACTCTCCATCATCCTTGTTGGCTGATTTTGTTCTGTATGCCATGCAATTTGCTCTGCAACTGCATCCATGCATTTATTATTCTGTTAGTACGTATACTGTATACATATGTCATATATGGATGGTTTGTCAGTCTCTATGGAATCTGTAGTACCATATAAATAATTATTATGTTATTTCAGTAACCGAAATCTATGGCTTTGCCTTTGTCTACCCTGAACTTAACATGTACTAAGGAACGCTGGAGTTCTACACATTGTGTATTGGCAGGGCCGTAATTAGGGCTCTGGGCGAGAGGGGCAACTGCCCAGGGCGCAACGCTAAAGTGGGGCACAGTTTATGAATATTTTAGGTTCATTTGGCTAAAATTGAGGGCTAGGGGGGGGGGGCAGCATTTTTGTTTCTCGTCCCAGGCTCTAATATTTTAAGCTACAACTCTGTGTATTGGTTTAACAGTGTCATGCCACGGCCCTCGTAATGAGACACACCGAAGAAGGAAAGTGTTTTGACCCATTATTAAAGTCATTAAAGATGGATTATAAAAGCCATTTCCACATAAGGGAAAATATATACAGAATAGGATGTTTCTCAAGCAGCCATGGCACCTAGACACAGGTTCCCAATTTCCTTGGCTCTCAGTCAGGGAAGGGCTGGCAAATTTTAGCCCAGGGGGCAAGACTCGACTCAGTAGCCTATTTTAAAGGAAAAAAAATGCAGGTGGCCCAGTGACCCAGCCCACGGTAGCCCACTATCCAATCGGCCTGGGGAGTCCCCCAGCCCAGCCTCCCCCTTGCAACATGGCGCCAGCAGTTATGTAGCACATAACTGTACAGTACAATCCCTAACTACTTATTTCCACATTCTTGAACTGCTGGTTCCCTTTGGGACTAGCTACACTAACTACTCTATCTTGAAGGTCTGACAGGTTCCCATAAACCAGCAGGTTTCAGACATCTGATGTCCTCTAGTGCACACTGCAATCACTGGATGTCACTGACCCAGTGTAAGGATCAGGGAACCAGTGGATTGACTCAGACCCTGCATCCAAACACATGGACTGACAGTTACAACATGGTTTGTAAGACATTCTAATGATCTTTTATTTATAAAGGTACCCCAAGGGCTCCGCAGCACCGTACATAGTGGACAGTGTCTATAGTAATGTTCCCTATCAAACATTGTGTATATTTATACAGTCTATGTTTGTTTTTTATTTAACCCAGTCAAGTGATGCTGGTCCTGTATATTTCCATTTTTGTGCTCTACGCTGCTCAATGCATTCATAACAGCTTAGTTTATCTGTTGTCATTTAAAAATGAAGATTGTATCGCCATCCCAATTTCTGCACTGAAATGCAAAAGAGCCGAATATCAAATCTTCACCTCCTAATATTTACCAGACAGGTAAACAAGTCATTTTTTTTTTCTTTTTAAATGAAAAGCTTATTTCCCAAAAGCAATAAATCCCTAAACACTTGCAATATTTTCCGAGTGGACAAATGATGCAAATCTGAATATCTCACTTTTCCTAGCCCACAGTGGATTATTTGCAGAGTTCATATTCTTTGAACTACAGGTTATTACTGCACTGTGTATTCCTTGCCTTGGAAGAGATTATAATGATAGGACAATCTCTTTATTTTTTTTTTTGCCGTCAGCTTAGAGATTTTGAAACCATGAACTGTGTGTGGGTTATTTTAAATATGTGCTGGAATATAATATTGGAGCAATTACTTCTAAATTCCCGGCAGGGTTTGATACCTATTAATGAGGTGCCAATTTTTGTGTTTGTGCTCCCCAACGACGTCTCCGCTATTGTCAATCGAACAATGCGATTTTCACAGTTCCGTCCATATGAGTTAATTAAGCTTTTCCAGCCCAGTTTACGTCATATGATTATATTCAGGCTGTTACATGCTACACAGGGTTGCAATGGAACAATAATGTTGATGCAAGATAGTCTGTTAGCTAGATGCAGTCTAAACTCTCGTCTATTGAATAGCTTCAGAAAACCACAGTCCTTTGTCTGCAATTATAAAACGCCTAGGAAGCATCTGGGACGCTACTGAATTAAGATCGCTCTTTGGCTGCCGTGGCGCCGTCAAGGGGTTAAATATATCTTAAAACAGTGTTTTGCTCTGTGTTATATGCCTGAACGCTTTTACTGACATGCAATATACCACAGTCAGATAATCAGCAACCAGACAAAAAGCCTGTGCGCCTTTTGTTTATTAAAACACCCCGGAGGATTTACAGGGAAAGAGAAATTGTGACGTCCCCGCTGTTAATTAAGGCTGCAGAGAAGATTTTAAGCTGAGGCGCTGTCTCACCTCACTGCTGAAGCTATTAAGGCAGATGGATACACACAGAGCGCTCACACATTTGTAAAGCTTTTAGCTTCTCCAGCATGTGAAAGCAGAGGGCCTTGGCGACAGATTTAATAGCAATAATGAAAGGTGGATGTGATTATTAATGTTAAGATAGCAGCATTAGCATGTAAGCTGAGCCACCCACCAGTGTTTATATATTGCTTATATCGCTCCCCTACTATCTCCGTTAGCCTTATTGTAAAGATTTTTTTTATTAAATTGTGTGCTCTTCAGCGAGGGGTCTGTTACAGAAGGGCACGTGGGATTTGTCCCCATCCTTAAACGTACTCTTGTTCATAATTTGCCTCCAGTGGGCATTGCTATTACCAAAATTGCTACATATTTGTGGTGATACTCTATTTTTATGATCTGTTTAAAGGCATCTGTATTGGGCCTCCAGTTTGAAGGGCCTTTCATAGTGTTGCCATCTAACCTGTATTGTACTAGCTTGATCGGTACAAAAAGGCGCACGTTATTAATATAATAAACACATTATAGAAAAGAAGACAATTCTATGCTCTTGGGATCTCATGTCACTGAAGTGTACGTTCCTGATGGTTATAAAGATATTTCATTACCTAAAGGAGAATTAACCATCACCATTGTTTCTTCCATTTTTAATATTTTTCAACATGCGTTTGCTTATCGATTCTCCTGCTACACTCCTTCATTGCCGTCATGCTGAGCGATAAAACTGATTGTTCTTTACAATAATACAGTAATAAACAATTGTTAGTTTACAAATGGCATTGTACAGAACCAGTGCACACAAACACATATTCATATTATGTAATGTTCATTTTGACATCCTATTCTTTTACACCTAGGAGTTATTTCTTTACGACTGGTGGAAGTTTAAGTGCCATGATCTAGCCTTGTGTCTTCATCAACATCATCATTTATTTATATAGCGCCACTAATTCCGCAGCGCTGTACAGAGAACTCATTCACATCAGTCCCTGCCCCATTGGAGCTTACAGTCTAAATTCCTTAACAAACACACACACACACAGACAGACAGACAGACAGACAGAAACACAGACTAGGGTGATTTTGATAGCAGCCAATTAACCTACTAGTATGTAGTTGGAGGTCGGCTTACCTTTTTTGCCATGGCAAAGTCTGTGAGCCTTGTTTAGTAATAGGAGTAAATTTGGCTAGAAAGCACATTTTTGCACCTTGGCAAAACAGTGTTGCATTGCAGGGAGGCAAATTTAAATCGTGGATACAGATTTTGAGTTCGGTGAGAGGTGCATCCTAGTTCAACTTTAAATCACAGGGACCTATTTATCATGCAGCCCATATTGAGACAATAAGTATGATTATCAATAAAATACTACCCAGGCAGCTCTGTGATTCTCAGCTATCTGGGTGATACTGTCCCGGAGCAGTAAGGGGGTCAGGGGGGGTACGTGTGCATCAACAACCTAGCCGGCTCGCATATGTACAGTTGAACTGAAAGACCAGAACTGATTCCACTAAAAATAATATCGCCCCCCTGGTTAATAAAGTCCCCCCTTGCAGCACACGCCCCCCCCCCTTGCTTAACAATGTCCCCCCTTGCAGCACACTGCCCCCACCCTGCTCAACAATGTCCCCCCCACAGCACACTGCCCCCACCCTGCTCAACAATGTCCCCCCCACAGCACACTGCCCCCACCCTGCTCAACAATGTCCCCCCCACAGCACACTGCCCCCACCCTGCTCAACAATGTCCCCCCCACAGCACACTGCCCCCATCCTGCTCAACAATGTCCCCCCCACAGCACACTGCCCCCATCCTGCTCAACAATGTCCCCCCCACAGCACACTGCCCCCATCCTGCTCAACAATGTCCCCCCCACAGCACACTGCCCCTACCCTGCTCAACAATGTCCCCCCCACAGCACACTGCCCCCATCCTGCTCAACAATGTCCCCCCCACAGCACACTGCCCCTACCCTGCTCAACAATGTCCCCCCCACAGCACACTGCCCCCATCCTGCTCAACAATGTCCCCCCCACAGCACACTGCCCCCATCCTGCTCAACAATGTCCCCCCCACAGCACACTGCCCCTACCCTGCTCAACAATGTCCCCCCCACAGCACACTGCCCCCATCCTGCTCAACAATGTCCCCCCCGCAGCACACTGCCCCCATCCTGCTCAACAATGTCCCCCCCGCAGCACACTGCCCCCATCCTGCTCAACAATGTCCCACCCTGCTCAACAATGGTCCCCCCATAGCACACCGCCCCGCCTGCTTAACAATGCCCCCCGCAGCACACCGCCCCCACCCTGCTTAAAAATGTCTCCGGCCCCCCCCCCGCAGCACACAGCCCTCCCGTGCACCTGTATTTTTTTTACTTACCTGCTGGACCTTTTCTTAATGCTGCTGCTCTTGTCTGTTGGGCTGCTCACTCACTGGCGGGACGTGAAGGGGAACGTCACACCTGACAGTCAGGGAGTGGAGAGGGGCGGGAGGCACTGTGCATCCCATTGTTACTGGGGGACGGGGGGCGGCGATCAATCACCCCATCCCCGCCATGGATCTGAAGCCGTGCGGCGGCCATGGAAGGTAAACTCAGTGGCTGCCGCACAGCATTTGAAAATGTGAAGGATTTCATTGGCGCTTCCCAGAGCCCGGCGCCCTAGGCAGCTGCCTAACGCTGCCTAATGGTAGAGCCGGGCCTGCCTCCTCCCGTTTTTCTTGATGGTTTTTCCGGCAGGTTGTCAAATAGCAGATTAATAAATCTGTATTTTCATCATGTTAAAAATCGATATGACGATCTGTACTGTGCTGGTTTGTAAAACTGTGGTTTTCAGCCTTTTAACTGGCAGTTTGGCCTTTAGTAAATCTGGCGTTTTTTTATACCAATTTATAAACTTACATTCCCATTGTCCTTGGACCCATCCACAAAGACATTCAGTGTGTGACCCGGAGAATCGCATATTGTCAATTCTAGGGCCTCAAAATATATTTAGATTCTAACATGTTAACTTTAAGTTTCAGAAGCTATTTCAGTAATTTGTTGTACTTAGCATGATTGTAATTAGGCAACATTTTATCCAGTGGAGTTACCCTTTAAGCGAAATTGGGTGGGTTATATAAAAATAAACAATATAAAAATTGTGCTAGGTTGCATTTAAAAAGGGCACATTACAGTTGACCTAATTACTATTTATAAATAGATCCAAGGTTACTGCAAAGATATGTTTAATGAGCTTTTCATACCCAGAACTACACAAGTGACAAAGGTATATCCACAATGGCTGCAGATAAAGCACTTAGTCTCTGACCACTGCAAACGTATTTACTTATATGAAGTTATTTATCAAGGAGGTGGTGAAGGTCAATTTATAAACTGGATTTAAACGTTAAATAGCATCTCTATGCTATTTACAGTAAACCCATAATTATTGATCCAGATAATTCTTGCAATTTATGGGTTCAAGAAGGATTTTTCTGACTGCGAATATGGCGACTACTTTGCTGGGGTATCGTTTTGCTTCTCTCTGGATCAACCGAGCTAGAATTTTATAAACTTGATGCACTTGTCTTTTTTTAACTCCAATAACTCTATGGCAATGTTGGCTAACCTGTGACACTCCAGGTGTTGTAAAACTACATGTCCCAGCATGCTTTGTCAATATATAGCAGCTTATTGCTGGAAGGGTATGATGGGACTTGTAGTTTCACAACACCTGGAGTGTCACAGGTTAGCCAACACTGCAGTCTATGGGGTCTAGGATTTAAGGCAAATATGGAAGACAGACTGGCACATTTCCACATCATTTGTGTCCTCTTGCCTGCTTTGCTTGGCGGGCCAAGAGCGTGTGTGTTGCTCTGTACCTCCTTCCATACGCCAACATCTTCCATCACCTCTGAGGTGGCAGAGCTGCTCTGTATGTAATAACTATAAATTACACTTGGCAACGATCTGAACCAAAAACGGAGCAGTGTCTGTATGTATGTTAGCACACCATTTATATTGTATACGTGGCACTACAAGTGCCAGGATGCACATGGGAGCAAGTGAATGCTGGCACTTGTAGTGTCATATAATATGTGTTATCAAATATTGTTTCACCATACTATAATTATATATTCATATAGCCCCATAATGTAATACAACATTGGTGTCCCCTTAATATAACGAAAAATACAAATCGTCCCTGTAAGTTAATGATAAATTAATTCTCTGGCCATAATCAATAAATAGTGATTGCCACAGTAATTCATAAATCAATAGTGGTTCCTCTTATGTTATGTTACGAGTGGAAAAATAGTTCAAAGATGCTGTTTGAGCAATCTCACCTCTCACAACCTTCTCTGTTGTTTTGGCTGCTTTGCTGGTGGTTTGTCAAACCTCAAACCTCTAGCAGGGGCGGAACCGGGTGGGGGGGGATAGGGGATAGGTGCAATCCCTCCCCCCCCCCCCCCCCAACAGCACAAGCATACCTTCAAAATGCGGCCAAGACGCCGATCAAAACGAATTAGGGGACGGACCAACCGGGGCTGGGGCTAAACAATCAGAATGAAGGGGGGTCGTATTATGCTAAATCGCCCCCCCAAAAAACAAAAAAAAGTCTAGGTCCGAACAGCTGCTTAGTAAATCTGATGGCTTGTATTTTTATCATGTTAAAATACGGGATGACGATTTATAGTGTGGTGCTTTGTAAAATTGTTACTTTTCGGCAATTTAGCCTTTAGTAAATTTAAAACTGCCAGCCATCCGCTGAAAACTGGTGGTTTCTTAAAATCCCTCCCTTAGTAAATCTAGCCCCAAGTGCCATGAACACACCAAAAGTGGCCATTATCAGCAGCATGGTCACTACTGTAAACATCCGTCATCATTCCTGCGTTTGGAGTTTGAGCTTGCTGAATTTGTGACACATATAATAGTACTGTAATGGCTACTCTCTCTCTGTGCAGAAGGACACGATGAGAAAGAAACACTGCAGCCGATGAGGAATTTGAAAAAACTGATAAAAAGGGATCAAGATTCACAGAAGAAAAACGATGGTCATTGGTAACAGTTGAGATGATGGGTGGCTTCATGCATCATTGAAACTATACAAGCACAGAATAGCGTCTGCAGTAAATCCTCCATGTTGTAGTCCTAATGATGGGGTCATCTTGGCTGTGGTTGATAGAGAAAGTAATAGCTCTACCTAGGAAATGCAAATTGCAATATCTGAATGTCAGATTTCTGAAAATGAAACATTGTATTGTCCGTGTTACAGGGCTCTAAATAGTGTGAAATTATATTGTGCATGTAGATAAGTAGGAATGTATGCAGTATTTATACAAGCATATCTGCAGCCTTGAGATTTATAAAACAAGGTTTTGAGTTGAAACTATGGAATATCATTGCACATATGTAACACTGCATAACTTATACAAGTGAAAATGCTGAACAAACCCAATGCTGGAATCATGATAGTATACTTCAGTTCAATACCTGTCCTGCCAGTATACAGCATTGTTACTTAATGTTAAGCTATTATTTATTACCCAGCATGCAGAAACAATGTGGTCACACACATGCTAGCAGACTTCATGGCACAAGCAGGGCCTGATTAAGGGAATGAAGGCCCCTGGGCTAAGGGGGCCTCCATTCCCCCGTGAGGCCCCCCCCCCCCCCGTTAGCCACCTGATCCCCCCGCCCCGGGAGGTCCCCCTATTTGCTGGCCCCTCCCCCCCATGTGCTTACCTCCTTCTCCTGTCTCTGTACTCCTTCCGTGGCGTGCTGTTAACTCCTTACTGAGGAGATCTTATGACACTCTCACGAGATCTCCTCAGTATGGAGATTATTGAGCGCCGCGGAAGGAGTACAGAGACAGGCTCAGCAGCATTGATCGGGTCGGAGGCGCCCGCGCACCGATCATTATTGCTGCTGAGCACTTTCAAGGGCCCCCTTGATGCCCGAGGGCCCTGGGCTGTAGCCCAGTTAGACCTCGGGTTAATCCGGCCCTGGGCACAAGCACTTAAATGTCATAATAAATCAGTTTATAGAGATCATAAAAATATAAGAGATTATAAAATCATATACTTACACTTGTATTACTTTCCTCCCAAGCTTAATTTTTTTAGTTGGAGTTAGAGTTAGGCTGGGACACACTACAAAAAATTTCTCCTGATTTTACCAACGACTGAAAGTCCTGATCAGCATGCCGATTCCTGTGTACACACTATACACTTTTTATATGATTTACCTTCAGAACTGTGCTCTTCATCTGTCATAACCATCTGCTGAAAAGATTGTGACTCTGTAAACTCTATGTAGATCTGCCTACACCGCTGGTCCTGAGTGCATACACACTGCAGAATTTGGCCGACATTGTTCCATCGTTTATAAATATTTTTAGTCCATTTCTAGAATCAAATTAATGATACGCTGTGCTTTGGTACGATAAAACTTGATTTTAGGGGCGTACACGCTAAAGCGATATTGGATCTAATGGTCGTTTATCGTGTGATTGGCGCGATAATCAGGTGAAAATCCTGTAGTGTGTACCCAGCCTTACCATGTCTATTTTCGGTGGGGAAAATAAAAAAACAAACAAGCTTTAAGATTAGGAACATTTAAAAGGGGTTCCACCTGCAGGTGATTTTAATTTATTGACTTGTACATGCCATAGTTCAACTTTTTCAAAATACATAGCTTTTCATTTTATGCTTTTCAGCCATGTATTTATAGAATCTGAGTTGTTTCTTTGTGATGTGACACAGCTCTGCTCTCTTCCCTGAAGTGCATACAATTATATCCAGAGTGTAGTCTTGAGTGCTACCAATGGACAACAGAAATAGTTTTGCCCGACGATATAAATGTACCATCATCATCACCATTTATTTATATAGCGCCACTAATTCCGCAGCGCTGTACAGAGAACTCATTCACATCAGTCCCTGCCCCATTGGAGCTTACAGTCTAAATTCCTTAACACACAGACAGAGACACACACAGACAGAGAGAGAGACAGACTAGGGTCAATTTGTTAGCAGCCAATTAACCTACCAGTATGTTTTTGTAGTGTAGAAGGAAACCGGAGCACCCGGAGGAAACCCACGCAAACACGGGGAGAACATACAAACTCCACACAGATAAGGCCATGGTCAGCAGATTTGTTTACTTTCATTGCCCTTGGTTACTTAACAAAGTTAGATACAGTGATATACAATTCCATGAATGGAACAGAACTGTGTCAAATCCCAAGCAACAAAAATATAAAGCTACTCTGCCCGATTATATAAGTACATGGCTGAAAAGCACAGAATAAAGCTAGAACAAAAAAGGCAATGCATTTTGTAGATATTGCAGGGCATGCATAAGCCAATAAAATGAAGGTGGCAAACGTTTACGGATAGCCGTGTTAATGTAATTATTTTTTTCTAGTAAAGATATTGCTATGACACATTTATAAGCAGATTGATTACATTTTCCTATGTATTGTTATTTTACGGTACTCTCCAGTTGAATGTCATAGTAAAATTAAATGGATGTACTCATGACTTCATACACTGATTATGTGGCATCAAATTTGTAGGCAAACTGATTATATATATGGTTATATATAGTTATATATACAGATCTGTCCAAGTTCTTTTAACATTGTGCAGTTTTTAAAAAACATTTGTCCAGTCGTTTTAAATAACACTAGATCGAAACATTGCTTATTATAATAAACATGTCTAGTAGATCTCTTATTACAAAATAAAACTTGCTAAGCACATGTTCAAGCCAAACATGTCTGTGTGGTAGAATTATATGATTGATATATAATAATGCCTGGTCTAAAGAAAGTCCCACATGCGTGGTCCCAAAACAAATGTGATACCTAATAAAGATTCTATGAAATTTCATATGTTTTCGGCCCCAGTGATGATGAATGACATCTGATCTGGTCTCGTCCAATTTGGCCACCGGTGTGTGTGTTTGATATAGACAGTGATCCTACTGCTCACCTCCTGGCTTTACAGATCATGGGGTTAGAATCTGAACAAAATGATTTCCAGCCTATCATTGTACCCAACATGTGTCATTACAGCTACGGTTGTAGATGGTGGTCGATAAACATAAATACACGGCATGACAATGCCAGATGTGATATTCATCATAATCATCAGTTATTTATATAGCGCCACTAATTCCACAGCGCTGTACAGAGAACTCACTCACATCGGTCCCCATTGGAGCTTACAGTCTAAATTCCCTAACACACACAGACACACACACACAGACAGACTAGGGTCAATTTGACAGCAGACAATTAACCTACTAGTATGTTTTTGGAGTGTGGGAGGAAACCGGAGCACCTGGAGGAACCACACGCAAACACGGGGAGATCATGCCAACACTACAAAGATAAGACCATGGTCGGGAGTCCAACTGATGACCTCAGTGCTGTGAGGTAGAAGTGCTAACCATTAAGCCACAGTGCTGCCCTTATGTGATGTTTGCAAACTTCATTTTACATTAATGGTTGACAACAAGGAGTCATATTAAAGTGGTAGTAGATAGGATTTTTATGTGATGTTTTATTTTTCTACCAGCAGGACCAGCAATACTGCCAAAATAAGAAGCAACTATGTTTTTAAAAATCTAGAGCAGCTGTAAGTGCTGTAAAGAAATAAGTTATTGGGGAAGTTGCATTAGCAGACAGGGGAGTAAAGAAGGTGGTGACTTGATGATAAAGGACCCGGCAATTCCTTGGGGACCTAGTGGTAGTGATCATGGTGGGGGCGGATGGGGCTCAGGTCCTAGTATGGACCACTAGCTTCCTATTGGTGCACGCAAGACCCGATCCTTCTGGGTTGCTTACACATTGGGACCGGAGATTACTCATACTTGCCAAAATTGGCATCAAGCTGTCCCGGCATCAAGCTTCTCCGCCATGGGGGCGTGGCCACTAGATGCGCATCATCAGGCCCCTTCCCCTGCCAAACGCAGCCAATTTCAGCCAATCACAGCAGGAGATGGGGCCAGGATGACAAATTTAGCCCCACCCACACCCACTTCACCACGAACAGGGCATGATCCGGGAGGTTGTCCTGCTCTCTTGGGAGTCCGGGAGAGCGCCCAAAAATTCGGGAGTCTCCCGGACATTCTAGGAAAGCAGGCAACTATGGGATTATTCAGCTGATACAATATATATCTTTAAAAATGGTTTTGTAAAGCATTGATATTAGAGATGAGCGGGCTCGGATTCCGCTAATCCGAACCCACCCTAGCAGTGCGGATCCGAACGGGATCCGAGCACTGTTCGGATATTTCCGGCGGGCAAAAAATGAAAACGAGGCTCTGTCGTCCAAGTCTCACGTGGAATCTCGCGAGGGGTGGGAGGGAGGGCCCAGAACAATTCCATCTTGTACCTCTTTTTTTGGCATTATGTGCTCAAGCTACCTCGGTGCAACCTTTTGGCCTAAAAACAATATTGTGAGGTGTTCAGAATAGACTGGAAATTAGTGGAAATGATTGTTATTGAATGTTATTGAGGTTAATAATAGCGTAGGAGTGAAAAAAAAACCACAAAACTGGTTTTTAGCATTTTTTATGTTTTTTTCAAAATAAATCCAAATCCAAAACCTTTAATCCGAACCAAAACCTTTCGTCAGGTGTTTTGCGAAACAAATCCGAACCCAAAACCTCAAGCAAATCCGAATCCAAAACACAAAACACGAGACACCAAAAGTGGCCGATGCACATCCCTAATTGATATCAATGTTGATAAAAGCACAATCCATTTTGTTGAATTTACAAAACAAACCAGTTGCAGAAAACCTTTATTTGCTTTTAAATGTTAAAATCTACAAGTAATGACCGACTTGCATATATATGGCTCTGCGTCACTTATTCCAACACAGGTGGATGCATAGAATTGCTGAGCAATATGACTTTTAATAGCAACGTTCATCTGTGACACAGTTTGGGTATTGTGCTATCTAAGTAGATATTATTCCTTAGCATTGTACTGTGCATTAATCTAATGTACCTAACAGTGTGATCGCATACATGCCTGCAAAGTTCATGACAAATACACATCTGTTCTAATTCCAGCTGCTGACTGAAAAATAAAACATGAATATTAATGTATTTTTTTACTGTAATGTACAAGGCCATACCTATGTTTACTATTAGTTTATTTTAGATGATGTGCTGTTACTTTGTATCACTGTTTGGTTATGGTGCCATGGTAACTTAAGAACGTTCTGTATTAATGACCTCACAATGACCATCACATCAAGGTTCTAGGATACAAATTTGTTTTGCTTAATTATACTTGTGTTAGATTATCTTGAAACTAAAGCTGGGTACATACTACAGGTTTATCCTCCAATTATCATGCCAATCACATGATAAATGACTGTTTGCGAAGATATTGCATTAGTGTGTACACTCCCACGATCATGTTTTATCGTACTAAAGCACATCGTAACGTTTGGATTGATTTTATAAGTTTGCTAAAAATCACAAGCAACAATGGCACGATTTCAGGCAAATGTGGAAGTATGTACTTACGACCAGCAGTATAGGCAGATCTCCATAGAGTGTGCAAAGTCATGATCTTTTCACCAGATGGTTATGGGAGATGAGGAGCACAGACCTGAAAGTAAATCGTGTAGGTGTGTACACATAAATATGGATGCTCATCAGGACTTTCAGTTGTTGGTAAAATGGTTACAGAAATCGCATCTGCAGTACTTTTCTGTAGTGTGTAGCCAGCTTTAGACTGGAATTCACATCTCAATCCCACAAGGAAGAAGTACATTGGGGTAAGGTATGTTCTAAGATGTATCCAGTATTGTATAATTTTGACTAAACTAGAGTCACCATGGTGAGAAAACCCTCTAAGACATTACGGTATAAATTTATCAAGCTGCGGGTTTGAAAAAGTGGAGATGTTGCCTATAGCAACCAATCAGTTTAATGGATATCTTGTTCAGCAGCAATTATTTTAGTCGCAGGGAAAATGGGAAAGATTTAGATGAATCTTTGTTTTGGTGCTAAAATACTACAAGTTTGATATCTTCTTTCCAAGTATACGGGTGATGTTAAAGTTGATTTGCGAGAAAAGAAAAGGTCTTACAAAAACCAGACTCGAGCCCCTACAATCTATTTTGCACGCAGGGGCTAGATTGATTTTCCTTGCAAATCCTTTTTCGTCTGCTGAGTCACTCTGTCAGTCTCTACATTGGCTGCCTGTTTTTCAACTAATCCAATATAAAATTCTTCTACTAACATACAAAGCCATCAACAAAATTGTACCAACATACATCTTCTCACTTGTCTCAAAATATCTCCCAACTCGACACCTCCGTTCTGCACAAGATCTCCGTCTCTCTTCCACTCTCACTTCCTCCCATTTTCGGTTACAGGACTTTTTTTGGGCTGCACCCACTTTATGGAATTCACTCCCTCGCACCATAAGACTTTCCTCTAGTCTTCAAACCTTCAAGTGTTCTCTGAAAACCCACCTCTTCAGACAAGCTTATAATATTCCTCTACCACCCTCTTAATCTGCCTAAATTACCCTATTACCACCCTCCACGCAGCTAACACAAGACAACAACCCTCTGACCAACATAGTTGTGTGACTGAGCATACAGCCACTAAATACTTTGCAGCCTTTGCATTCTAGTTCACAAATATTCAATATGATGTAGCACTTACCCTTGTGCATCAAACCATTATCCCATAGATTGTAAGCTTGTGAGCAGGGCCCTCTTACCCCTCTGTATGTATGTATTACCCAGTATTGCATTATCACTGTTTGTTCCCAATTGTAAAGCGCTACGGAATCTGCTGGCGCTAAATAAATGTTGATGATGATGATGAAAAGCAAGGGGCAGTTAATCTGTTTGGAATGCAATAATCCCTATATATGCACTCTTTTTTGGCAAAGCAATTATTATTATTATCGTTTATTTGTAAGGCGCCACAAGGTTTCCGCAGCGCCGTACATGGTTCAAACAGTAGACTATACAGGGTAAGACAGTACAGAACACTAAACACAAAGTACCAGTACTTCAGAAACTCCAGGCAGGCAGATACAGTAGAGACGGAGTGGAAGATCAGGTATGGAGACAGGAGAGAAGATGGTACCCTGCTCATACAAGCTTACATCCTAAGGGAGGGTAAACAGAATCAGGTACATAAAGGAGCCAGTGAAGCAACGGGGAGAGAGAAAGGGGGCAGGGGAGAACCAGAAGAGGTGAGAGGTTAAGTGGATGGTTGGTAGGCCTTAAGGAACAGGTGAGTTTTAAGAGCCCGCTTGAAGGAGCACAGATTGGGTGAGAGACGAATGGAGCGAGGGAGGTCGTTCCAGTGAAGGGGGGCAGCACGGGAGAAGTCTTGGATTCTAGAGTGGGAAGAGGTGATCAGAGTGGAGGAGAGGCGGCGATCATTGGCTGAGCGCAGGGAGCGGGCGGGAGTGTGAATGGGGAGGAGGTTAGAGATGTAAGGGGCAGTAGACAATACTAGGTTCAACTAATGAAGATAAATTCTTTAAGCATCGGTTTTATTAAGAAACACAAAAACATCTGAATGAATTTTACGTTCTTGGGTTAACCCAAGTCTAACATAGCTTGACCTTTTCTGGATCCACCTGTAATTCTGAACTGTTGATTACATAACCAAGAAATGGAACTTCAGTAGATTCAAACCTACATTTCATAAGTTTAGCATACAAATTTTTTTCTCTGCTATTGGTTAACACTAAACAGTCGCAATTATGATATTCCATTCAGAAAGAATGACTATCAATATATCATCAAAATAGATATCGCCAACAAATCACCTTAAAATTGTTTAAAAATGGCATTGAAAAAATCCTTAAAAATGGGTGGAGCATTAAGGGGACCAAATGGGTTTTGTCTGATTCATATCAAATTATATGCTCCTCCTAGATTTAGCTTAGGGAACATCAGGGGTAAGGGAAATTTATTCTTCACTGTAATTTTATTCTGACCTGGTTATAAATACAAGGGTGGATTCCTTCATATCCTTCCTCTTTGGTATGGACCAGACATAAACCTTTCCTCAGCGGCATGATCGCCAATAGATCACTTTAAATCAGTTTTGAAGACAATATGAACTCCATTTGGTTATCGCTTCCACTTACCAATCAGAGGTGTTTTCAGAAGTAAGGAACTCCCAAGACTAACTGACAAGAAGAATGATTAAAGAAATGTCTTTTTTTTTAATGTGTAGATTACCAATGGTTATTCAAATCTTAGGAGTTACAAAAGAAATTACATAATCTTTCAAAAGGTCTTTTTTCAACAACAATAGCTAAAGTCTTAACAAACTCAAGGTCTAAAGCAGTGTTGGCTAACCTGTGACACTCCAGGTGTTGTGAAACTACAAGTCCCAGCATGCTTTGCTAATATATAGCAGCATATTGCTGGAAGGGTATGCTGGGACTTGTAGGTTCACAAACACCTGGGGGTATATTTACTAAACTGCGGGTTTGAAAAACTGGAGATGTTGCCTATAACCATCAATCAGATTCTAGCTGTCATTTTGTAGAATGCACTAAATAAATTAAATCTAGAATCTGATTGGTTGCTATAGGCAACATCTCCAGTTTTTCAAACCCGCAGTTTAGTAAATATACCCCCTGGAGTGTCACAGGTTAGCCAACACTGATCTAAAGTGTCTTGCAGAGTCACAGTCTGGAAATGCTAAGACATTAGGGAAAACAAACTCTCAACATACATAGAAATCGGGGTGGCGGCTTTATACCTTGCGGTTTGCCCCTTAGTAAATTGCTAGGTTTACAAACCACAAATCAAAGCACCAGAAAACCAGCAGTTTGAACAAAAGTTAGTAAATCTACCCCCTAGTCTTTTAAAACCAGTGTTACTCAAAATTAGCTGAAAATGTAAACAATTTTCACGCATATTGTTTTACTATTCAAAAGTTATTAGCACTTGAAAATAAGGGATGAGAATAATGATATAGTTATGATGATCAGTACATTAAATATATGTATGTAAGTGGAGTTAAATAACTATTATTATCACATAAATATGTAGCGTAAAAAAAAAATATTCTTATTGCAGTACCGTGTCAGCCAGGAAAATCTATGTGATGTTGAATACTTTCGTGTCAAAATAAATAAGAGTATTATAGGAGTGAATTATTAATGCTTGACCTTCTAACCCCTGACTATTATCTACTTGTCCAGACCTGGACTACTCTTGTGGAAGGCTGTTTTGGCACCGTCTTTGCCCAACTATTGCAGTCCTGAACTTGTTAATAGATTCTGATTCCGGGCTGCATCTACCAGTCTGCTGCTGACTCTGTTCTGACCTCAACCTTGAAACTAAAAACAAAATGAAGGAGCACACTTTAACAAGTTAGAGCATGCTTGCCAAGTTTGGAGAACACCCCTGCGGGAGAACTTCAAATTTGGCCGTGTCTTGGGGGTGTGGTCACGCTAATTGCATCATTAGACCCCGCCCCCTGCTATTCAATACCAATTGTAGCCTATTATAGCAGGCGGTGGGGCCAGGATGACGTGATTAGCCCCACCCACTTCCCCAACGAAGCAGGCAGGATTAGGGAGTTTGCTTGCTCTCACGGGTTCAGGAGATTTCCAAAAATTCGCGAGTCTCCCGGACATTCTGGGAGAGTAGGCATCTGAGTTAGAGGTTAGCAATATTTCAGAGCTTACTGCACAAATGTTTCCCAGTTGTGCTTAATGCGTTTTTATGGCTTAGCGTGCACCTGCACTTTAGTTTTTAGTTCATATAGTCTGTTATGCACATCTAGTTGCTATCCAATAACGATTGTCGATTAGTGGTTCCAAAGCACAATGTAATTTAATAGCCAAAAGTAGCAGAATAACAAATCAGAATAAAATAAGTACAGCCCTTACTTATCGCAGGCACCCTGGATTCAGTGTACAGTCATTCAGGTTTGAAGGCTGTGGTCAAGTAGACTGTCCACTAGGTCCAGAGCCCCTGCTTATATACAGACAGTGAATATAGTAAAACAATGCAGATGATGTGGCTTTCTTCTATAGGTCCAGGCTTTAGGAGAGTCCAGTGTAATGCAGGTCATAGGCCAGTTCAAACGAAAATATCCAAAGGTGGGGGTCAGCTCTCCAGGGGATACACTCTGATTTTCCTACCAAGAATCCAGTTTAAACTAGTCTATTTACATTACACAGCCAATATCATTTTAAACATTTATTCCCTAACATCGCTAACTAGAGTATGCAATGTGCGATCCCTTCGGTGAATGAACCGGACAACTGCGGATAAATAGGGGATTAAAATGATACTAAACATGACATGTTTCCTTTGATTAACTAACATGTATATAATTTATAATATTAACCGTAAACATTGCTACATTTTGACATAAATAACTATGTGTTGCAACTACAATTAGTGTGTACTAATTACAAATGTGTATGTTGGTGTGAATGCGTGAAAATGTGTAAAACCTGTTGTTGCCACGTGTTGCGGCTGGATACGCTTTTCCACTCCGTAGCGTGCTCTACGCATAATTTTCAGACAAAGACGATCAAGTTGTTAGATATTAATTGAAATGACTTTATCCAATTAGCTGACTTCGACAAGTCACAGCATTGATACACCTTTGTATATATTGAGTTTGGTGTGGTGAACAAATCCCCATATTTTTCCTGTTTATTACTTTGAAGGTTAGTACTTCCTTAGTTTTGGCCCAGCACCCCACCAATTGATCCATAGGTGCTTTAGTGTCAGCTATCTGAATGACGTTAACTGGGCATCCACAATTTTGATTAAAATGTGCATAAAGAAGTCTATTCCAGATATAAAGTAGCAATATTGCAGTTTACTATAAAGTTTCCCGTTGTGCTTAAAGTGGCAATCCCATGAATAAATGAGGTTGCATCTTTAACATAAATCATTGTGACAGGCTATATGAATCTTGGTATGTATCATTTTCCCTTGGTTTGCTTCTTCAGGCTGCGATTAATGTTTTATAATCCTTTAAAGTGTCATTGACAGGGTCTGATTAAGGGTCACAGCAGCCCTAGGCTACTACATCAGTTGCCCCCGCCCCCCCCCCACCACCATGTGTGTAATATATATATATATATATATATATATATATATACACACATACACACACACACACACACACACACACATATACACACACACAAAGTTGTAAAATATTAACTATTACATAAAACTCACTTCATTCTGCACTTCATCTCTTACGTGATCTTGCAGCGTAGACTACCTGATGTTCTCTTTTACTTGTTCTTGGAGCGTCGTCCGTTGGATGGCTTCTGGAAACTTGGAGTCCTGTATTTAAAAATGTTCAAAAATTGTATTATAGAACAACATTTTAACAAACCCTGAATGATTAAAACACATCATTCCATTATGACCATATAAAACAACCCCCTAGTACAGATATAGACAATAAAATATATGAAAATTATTTACAATCATATACTAACATCTACCAGCACTGATTGTCTAGTATTTAGCATTCTAGACACCGCCACACAATACAGAGATCATGCCCCACACAAGCTAATTCATCAGGTCCCCCCACCAGTCACTACATCCCCCCAGCCATTTTTATCAAACCCCACCAGAATGTTTATGACCCCCACCATCCATTTCATCAACCACCCACTCATTTGCTCACCCCCCCATTCATTTCATTAACCCCCCCTCAGTCACTTCATTAGCCCCTCCCAGTCACTTCATTAAACCCCCTCCAAGTCACTTCAAGAAACTCCCCACTCAAATTATTAACCCCGCCTCCCAGTCACTTCATTAAACACCCCACCCAGTCACTTCATTAACCCCCCCAGTCAAATCAATAAACTCCCCAGTCAATTAATTAACCCCCCCTAGCTACTTCCTTAACCCCCCCTCCCACCAACCATCAAGCAGTTTCCAGTTATTTCCCCCCCAGTCATCTCCCTCCTCCTCCCCCCTTATATTTAACAAAAAGAACTTACCTTGAAGTCTTCTGCTCCTCTTCTCTCGGGCCCTTCTGTCTTCTTGACAGGCAGCTAACAGCACACCCCATGCTGTTAGCTGCCCTATCAATGCTGCAAGTGTGGTCATGTGATCATCTCACATGACCACACTAAGCTTAGCACTGCAGCTGCACTGACAGGGCAGCTAACAGCATCGTATTTGCTGTTAGCTGCCTGCATCAGTGTAATTGAATACACTGACAGCCGGGACCGTCCCCTTGAGTCCAGGGGCGGTAGATCATGGAGAATGATTATTTTTTAATAGCTTGCCAATTGTGCTGGCGCTGCGCTGCCTAGGGACCCAGCGCCCCAGGCTGCAGCCTCATCAGCCTAATGGTTGCTCAGGCCCTGGTCATTGACTACCATTACAACCAGTCACATTATGTAGTGAGCAGACTTTGGAACGCCCCTCTGAGCTCTTTCTGCTGTGTATTGTAAAATTATCCCCCTCCTTCTCCCTTCACACAACATTCTGTGAGCAACAGTGTGACTGGCAGCCATTTTTAAATGGAAATAATCATTTGTAGTATAGACGCATGCTTAAAAAGGAACTTCACTTGCAATTTAAAGAAAAAAAAGCCTTTTAGGCGAGATTGCTGCTTTATTAATGTTGTAGCGTTTCAAGTGTGCCTTTTATATAGTCATTAAATAAGCCATAGCTCTCAACATTGTGGCTGTTCAAATCGGGACATAGAGAGTGATGGGACATGGCCATGTAACAACAGGGGCATGGTTATATCATTTGGCGGGAGGGGGGGGGAGGGTGGCAACACCCCTGAAGACGTTTATTATGCTTCTCAATCACTTGTTCGCCCCTTGCTACACCATGTAATAGTTGTACTCGTACAACATCCGTTCACGGCTGGATGTAAGTAAATGGATTTATACATTTCTCCCACAATTCTGGTCCAATCGGGACAAAGCTGTCCCAATCTGCATGGCGGGACAGAGTCCTCAAATTTTGGACTGTCCCACCTAAATCGGGACAGTTGGGAGGTATGATAAACACCTTGCAATGTATTTGATGAATTTGGACATATGAATCCCATGTTTCTGACTTTGACCTTGCCTAATGTACTTCTGAACTTAAGAGTCTGCTTTACCCCTGTCATATTCTAATTGCCAATTAACACCTTTGATTTGTACAGAATTCCTAGGGATAGCGGAGGATAGGTAAGAGAAAGGAAGCTGCTCTAGGTGAAGGGCACACGAGCCTGGTCACTGGTGTAGATCAGCAGAGAAGGGACCAATAGACATGACAGACAGCAGTTTAGCTGCAAAAAAAGAAAGATAAAAATGTCAGTAGTAAGAAACAAGTAGAATACAAGAGGTGATTCTATTTAAATCTTAATTCATTCAATTACATTTCAAATACAGTGAGGATGGTGCTACACAAGTGGGGGATGTCTGATTAGTTAGTATACAAGGGTTGGACAGTCACAAATTGTGTTTCGTGCCTTGAGCAGAGTCCACCATAGAACGGTTAGATGGAAAACACTCTGGAGGTACTGCAGAACCAGATTTAGACCTCATGGGGCCCTAGGCAAGATACTGATTGGGGCCCCTCTTCCTGAAAAGATCCATAGCACTATGTTCTCTTAGCATACAATATACTCCTATAGCTGAGTAGAAGGAAAGCTATGTGCCGCCACGCAAGGAGGTGTGGCCATATCATTGGGGGCGTGGCTTGCATATTTGGGGTGTACCTATCAGCAACAACCAAGGTACCTAGTAACAACCTAGCAGTTGTCACTTTTGTCCCTCCATCATCACACTATGCCTCTTCATTGTCACTTTTGCCCCTTCACAATATCACGTGCCCCTACACATCAACTCTGTCCCACTTCACATCAACTCTGTCATCATCATCATTTATTTATATAGCGCCACTAATTCCACAGTGCTGTACAGAGAACTCATTCACATCGGTCTCTGCCCCATTGGAGCTTATAATTTAAATTCCCTAACATACCCCCTTCACATCACCTCTGTGCCCCTTCATAATTTTTTTGGAACAATTTGTTTCCCCTTTTTCATAGTGTGCCATTGTGCCTCCATTAGTTTGCTTACCTTTCTATTACTTTCTTCTCTTCTGTTTTCTCATCTTCTGTTCTGTTTTCTTTCTTGCCCCGTCGCGTGCGCTGCTCCTCTCCGCTCCTCTGAGTATTCAGAGAATATGCCGTCGGGCGTGATTGCGTCACGCCAAACATTCACGCAACTGAGCAGGAAGGATGAGAGGTGGCTGCCGGGGGGCCCCTGCATGTGATTTTTTTCGCTCCCTCAGACACAATATTTTTTTTCCTTTGCTGGTGCCCCCACGACCCGCCGGGTCCCCTGGAGACTGCTGGGCCCTGGGCTAGGTTGCCTAGCGTTAAATCCGTCCCTGAGGTACTGACTGCATATGTTAAAATGAAAACTTGGAAGCCTATTTGCAATAGAACCTGCACTGTAAAGAGTTAAAGTGAAAAGACCTGCTCACCAGGTAATATTTTACCATTAACCCCAGAAATATTATTCCCATGTTTTTCTAATGACAGCTCTGCCTAATTGGCATTTTGATAGCTTTAACTTACAAGTCAATTAACATATTTATGAGATGCCATGCAATGTATCCAGAATTAATCTTGTTTTTTTCCATTCTGTAACAGGTAAAAATCTCTCTGGGTATGTTGTATGATTTCTAGATGTAAACGCAAATTCATAAGGTCAGATTAAAATATAAATAAATGGTTTGCATGAAAGCTTTAAAGATCGTGTTCGTTTTATAAATTACTATCGTTATTGTTTATTTATATAACGCCAATCATATTCTGCAGCGCTGTACGGAGAATATGGAGTCATTCACGTCACTCCCTGCCCCATTGGAGCTTACAATCTAAATTCCCTACCACACACGCAGAAGGGTCCATTATATCAGCAGCCAGTAAAACAGAACGTTTTTGGACTTGAAACACCATTTCAAGATTTCTGTTTTAGAACTTGTGAACAAATACAGTGAACCATATTTATAGATTTTGCATTCTCCCTTTCTACAACCATAGTTTTATACTTTTTATTCCCCCAACATATTTCAAGTGGATCTGTCAATTACAGACAATGGAGGCATTCATTTTCTGAGCTGAAACGATATCAATTTGCTAGGAATCAGTGACAAAACCGAGGCACTGACTGATATTCACAAGACTTGACTTATGTTCATAAGACATTGGTTCGAAATTCTAATTTATATACATTTATATTATAGTTAAACCCATAAAATGGCTGCCTCCACTGTATTGATACAATATTTTGAACAATACTAAGGGACTGATTCAGAGTGAAAAGTTTGCATAGCATATCTTATATGATTTTATATCTTACCTGCTCTGCGCAGGCAGAGAAAGTGGATGCATACATATGCCATACTTGCCAACTCTCCCGCATTGTCCGGGAGACTCCCGCATTTTGCGAGAGTCTCCCGGACGAGTGTGGCAATCTCCCTGATAGGAAGGGGGAAAAATTTAGTTTAAACGCCGCGATTCACCCGGAATCGCGGCGTTTAGCCCCGCCCCCACTGTAAAATGACGCGATTTGCGTCATTCCGTCACGGGGGCGGGGCCAAAATGACGCGATTTCGCAGCCCCGCCCCCTGCACGCCCACGTCCCAGCCGGCATCTCCCGGAAAAAAAAAAAAAAATGTTGGCAAGTATGACATATGCTCCTCCCATTACCTCCTCCCACGCGCGTATCCAAGACTTCTCCCACGCTGCCCCCCTCCACTGGAACAAGCTCCCTCCCTCCATCAGAACTTCCCCTAATCTGTCCAGTTTCAAACTGGCTCTGAAAACCCACCTTTTTCTTAAAGCCTTCCAGTCTCCCACTTAACTTACTACATTATCTTCTGCCTCTCCCCCTTCCCTTAATCTGCCTCCGTTCCTCCTTCTCTCCCTCTCACCCGTGTCTCTCTGTCTGTCTACCCCACCCCTTAGATTGTCCACTCCTTTGAGCAGGGCCATCACTCCTCCTGTTTCCTCCACTTCTAACTCTGATCTCCAGCTACCTAGCCCTCCTCCTCGAGGACCCTCTACCCCCCCCGTCCCGTCCCCACTCGCTCCCTCCTCTAGGGGTCTCCCTGTCATCCGCACCCACCCTCTTGGGCTACGTGGTACGCGGATCTTGCCTCTCCCCTCCCCTCTCTAGCTGTGCTTTGAGCTTACTGAGTTTCTGTTTTTATTGTTTACTGTACTGTGCTGTCTTACCTCGTATTGTTATCGTTTGTCCCTGTACGGCGCTACGGACACCTAGTGGCGCCCTATAAATAAAATTTATAATAATAATAATAATGCTCCTATGCTAATTTGCGTGTTTGTGGCACTTATTTACATCTGTGCTTGGAGAGGCGGAATGGGGAGGGAAGTAGCATGCAAACACATGCAAAAATATGTTCGCGCAAGTGCGGCTCATGCAGAACTGCAGAGACAAGTATGAAGGTCAGGTGCAAGTACGCGTCAATGATGATTTATTGTACAAACACTGCATCAACCCCCAAGCGACGAGTTTACAGAGAAAAGTGGGACCACTTAAGGCAGTGGTGGGTAAAAGGCAGCCTTCATCTGGGCCCCCCAGCTGGCAGCTCCCAATCTTTGTTGCAGACAATAAGACTGAACAGGAGCAGTGACTTTTGCATCATGTGACCACCTCGACAACGCAGGGAGGTTACGCAGCAAAGCAGGAGGAAGGATTGCAGTGTGCTCTCACTCCTTCCTCTACATGCTCCATCTTCAAACGTGAGGGAGGCTTGCAAACTCATGTGGACCAAGTGTAAGAGGCAGGTGGGGAAGGTCTAATGGGCATGTGTCTAGGTCTGGGGGGCTTGTGAGCAGGTTCGAGTGGCATGTTTGGTGTATGGAGTTCTGAGCTGCATGCGGAATCTGATGGTTTGTTAGGTTCTGAGGGCATGTGGTGGAATTTTTAAGCAAATGAGGGGCATGTGGGAATGAGTGATGTGGCCATGCCATTTTTGGGCTGTTGTTTTCTTTGAAATTAAGGGCAACGTACGGCCCGTTGAAGGTTGACAGGATGCACAAGTGTATCAGGTTGTTCATCTCTGACTTAAGGAAAAGTTTTTTTGGTGCAACTTAAAGGATCATGGAAAGCATCCATCCTATC
Source organism: Mixophyes fleayi (assembly GCF_038048845.1). Lineage (NCBI taxonomy): Eukaryota > Metazoa > Chordata > Amphibia > Anura > Limnodynastidae > Mixophyes > Mixophyes fleayi. Next base: position 105,955,660 of record NC_134410.1, read on the forward strand.
CAAAGATGACAGATCAGTCGGTAGCCTCTCAAATTGGTCTAAGTTCGGAGCAATTGGGGTAATACATCTCAAAAGTACAACTTTCTTGGCTGCCACCAGTACTAGTCCTATTACTGGAATTTCAGGAGTGGTGTTTTGACATTAGTAGTTGGTGCTCACTACAATAACATATAAACATTAAAACAAGTTGGGTATATTAACTTTGTTTCAGAGGTGTGTGTTGACAGTTTTTCTACACCAGATTGACAGGAGCCTCACTTTACTATTCAGTGCTCTTAACACTTACATACTCAGTTGTCTGAGCTAAAATCATCTGTGCTGCTGTTAGCATTCTAATGTTTTGGGGCGAGGCTATAAAATGAACAAGAAAGGAAATATAGCAGTAAGGCTCCTGCAAACATCCTGGGGATAGCCTATACCGACATTATTTTATCCTTCGCCTGCACCAGCATCATCAACATTTATATAGCTCCAGCAAATTCCGTAGCACTTTACAATTGGGAACAAACATTAATAAAACAATACTGGGTAATACATACAGACAGAGAGGTAAGAGAACCCTGCTCACAAGCTTACAATCTATGGGACAATAGGAGTTTGAAACACAAGGGCACATGCTACATCATATTGCACATTGATCCAGCTAGAATGCAAAGGTAAAAAGTATTGAGTGCGCCGTGTGATCAGTCACACAGGAATGTTGGTCAGAGGGTTGTGTTAGCTGTGTAGAGGGTGGTAATAGGGCAGTGTTGGCTAACCTGTGACACTCCAGGTGTTGTGAAACTACAAGTCCCAGCATACCTGTCCAGCAATAAGCTGCTATATATTGGCAAAGCATGCTGGGACTTGTAGTTTCACAACACCTGGAGTGTCACAGGTTAGCCAACACTGTAATAGGGTAACCTAGGGAGATTAAGATGCTGGTTGAGGAACATTATAAACTACAGCTCGCTCATGTGGGATTACTCCGGACTGTGCTCCTGGTACGCAGCCTACCTGCACCACGGTCTCCAACTTGCCTCCCATCACAGGTTTCCTGTGCCTCGCATGAAAACGGTAGACTGATCAGTGCCCCCTGCTTCATTGGAGGTTGTAAGTAAGTGAAGTAGCTCCCTGGAGAACTATTCAGACCAAAGTATACGCTGACAGACCCTATAAATGTGCCACTGGCTGAATTGACTAGCGCTGAGATGAGCAAAGGGGATTAGAAACACACTACATTGTTTTCAGCCATGTACCTTATGTTGTTATGCCCTGGCTATAGAGCCACTTACCAGGTGAGGAGGGATTCTGGCTCAGAGTGGAGATTTGGACAGTAGCAAGGCTGTACCAGTGTGTATAATATAGGTGGGGCTAGGGTAGATTGATCATATGAGGTAAGTAATTTAATAAATGGGTAGCAGAACAGAAGTCTTGTAGGTAGGAGAGAAGAATAAGATATGGTTATCACAGGTGAAGAGAGGCACAGGTCAGAGCGATCCATGAGGGCGTGAGGGAGAGAATTTCAAAGTAAGGATTTAGATGTATGAATGGGAGAAGTGTTGGTGAGCAATATAAATTTGATTCTGGAGCATATGGGGGGCCAGCTTAGGGATTTGCAAAATAGTATGGTGTGAAGATATGGGTTCCCCAAGATGACGCAGACACGGTATTAGATAAAAATAGAACAATGATTTATTCTGCAGAACAGGATTAAACAGCATGGCACACATAGCAGGTCCAACAAGTGAGAAAATAAGTCCAAATAATTCCAGTGTGATGTGGTTGTTACTTTGACAACCAACACCTACCGAAACATTATGGAAGACCGAGTACACCGCTTCATGGCAATGGTATTCCGTAATGGCAGTGGCCTCTTTCAGCAGGACAATGTACCATGCTACACTGGAAAAATTGTTCAAGAACGGTTTTAGGAACATGACAAAAGAGATCAAGGTGTTGACTTGGCCTCCAAATTCCCCAGATCTCAATCCGATCGAGCATCAGTGGGATGTGCTGGAAAAACAAATCAGAGCCATGGAGGCCAAACCTTGCAACTTACAGAAGTTAAAGGAGGTGCTGTAATGCTGATAGATACCACAGGACAGAGGTCTTGTGGAGTCCATGCCTTGACGGGTCAGAGTTGTTTTGGTGGCACAATGGGGACCGACACAATAATAGGCTGGTGGTTTTAATGTTGCGGCTGATGGGTGTATATTCTTCAGGGAAAATTGTTTCTGGATATATTGTGCTTCATGACAATGAACAAATGGCTACTTGTTATTGTGAGACCTTGGGATTTATTTTTTATATAATGGGGAACACACCAGAAGATGTATGGATGCAATACAAAGAGAGCTTTTCCCACCTGAATACACCAAGGTGTTTTACACATACTTGCCAACTCTCCCGAAATATCCGGGAGACTCCCGCATTTTGCGAGAGTCTCCCGGGCGAGTGTGGCAATCCCCCGCATCTGGATAATTCTGCCCACTTCCTAGTGAAGTGGGCAGAATTAAGTCCCAAACGCCGCGATTCCCGGTGAATCGCGGCGTTTGGCCCCGCCCCCCGCTGTCAAATGACGCATTTGCGTCATCACGTCATGGGGGCGGGTCCAAAATGACGCCATTTGGAGCCCCCCCGTTACGCCCACCTCCTCTGCAGGCTCCCGGATTTCACCAACAGAAAGTTGGTAAGTATGGTTTTAAATGCTCAAAAATATATATAAATAGCATGGTGCAAACATGCCACAAGTTATAGAAACCATATAATAATATCAGTGATAATTTTTTTGCAAGTTAGCCAAAGGCAGTCAACGTAACCAGTGACTGCCACTGGTAGCTAACAATGACTTGCTTACTGTGCAACCTACGCATCCAGCTTCCAACATATCCACCTGCAAAATGATGCCTTGTTGGAATCATGGAGACCTAATGCAGGGGTGCATGCAGGATTTTTAAGGAGGGGTTGCCCCTCTCCCAGTAAAAAACAAACAAGCCGAGAGCTGCTGCACATGCACCCGCACAGCAGCTCCGTTTCGGCAGCACTGTACTATATAGCAGTCGCCGAGCTGTCAAAGATGCGTCCGCGGCGGTGCTCGCCGTGGCTGCTATGTAGTACAGTACCGCTATGTGGGGCACTTCGTTAGAGGAAGGCAGGAGTTTCTGGAGACACAGAAACCCCCCCCTGCGTGCGCCCCTGTAATGGGACACATTGCCCAATGAGGGAGGCTGGCAGGTGCATGTGTATGGCTCTGGAGTCCTTGATGAAGGATCCATCTGCACAGAACAATTGTCAGGTTTGCGGAGGAACATATAATGCAATATCACACTGTATTGCCAAGACAAGCTGTACTATAGCGTGCTTACAGTTACTTTACTAATCCATACTACCAGGAGCCAGCAGTACAGCACTGTGCAGCTTCCCCACATAAAACACAAGTTCAGTCTTAGCTTTACAGTAGGGGTAGGCATTCAATAATTTAATGTAGAGAACCCCTTTAAAAGTAATTATTTAATTCCACTACACTTTTGGAACGGCGGCCGCGGAGTCCCCGCCCGAGCAGCCCGGCGTGTGCCCACCACACGCAGCATCACACACAGCCCAACACCGCTGCGTCCTTATCTGCCACACCGCCTGGTCACATGACCCGGTGACGTCACACCTGAGCCCGGTCACATGACGCGATGTCATCAAACGGCCTCCGTTGGTGTCTACCATCTACAGCCTGGGAACCGGTAATCAGCTCACCGTACCGGGAGGAGCCGAGCGAGGTGAGCGGCGCCATCATTATACACCCCCTGTAGGAGTGTCTGTAGCGGCTGTACCAGGATCTGGGCTTATCCCTCTGTCTACAGTACACAGCCTGCAGGTGACAGCTCCCAGTGTATCATAAACATACACACCGGTGCCTAGGTTTATAAACAAATATATATATATGTATATATATTTATATCTCTTTTCTATTACACAGTCTAGTCCAGGCTTATGGTACCTCAGCATGCCCTGGTAGCCAGAGGTTGGAGACTTACAGGATGCAGATCTCTGCTCTAGTTCCTCACCTATGAGCTTTATTATGCAATCTGTGAGCGCCACATAAATACAGTATTGTCTGTGGAAGTTATTTTAATTGTGTATATTACTGTATGTCCCCATGTATAAGACGCATCTTTTCCCTCAAAATTTTGGGTCTAAAAACTGGGTGTGTCTTATACAGCGGTAGTAGCGCTTACACTGTCAGATGCTTCTTCTGTCCGTTCTGATCCTGATAAGTCGCTTACCGTCCTCTTCGCGGTGACCGGATGTGGTGCATGATCCGCAGTTAGAGCGCACACTTACAGTTTCTGCATTTGGCGTTTTGTTCAATCAGGACTTTGCACATCCGATCATCGCGAAGAGGTCGGCAAGCAACTTTCCAGCATCGGGTTCAGAACGGACAGAAGAAAGACGACTTTACCAGACAGAGGAAGCATCTGACAGGTTAAGACAGAATTAGCAATAGGATTAGAACTCCGTCTCTCCTCTCTGTAGTACCCGCTGCACAATTACTCTGTGAAAAAATTGAGGATAATGTTTTTTGTAGTCACCAATTACTTTGCCAAAGTCTATAAACATTATCCTCTTTTTTTTCACATGATTTATACAGGTGCGTCTTATACATGGGGAAATACGGTATGTAATATAGTATATCCACTTGTCTGGCAATTGCAATACCCACACGTTCATCATCAATATGTTAGTAGATCTCTTCTTACCAAACATGACATGTCATTGTTACATGTGATATTATTATATATGTCCTGCTGTAAGCTGCACTTGACTCCCAAGTTGAAGGTTCCAACTCTTGTCATACTATGAAGTGTTCTTGTTTCATCCTGGTAAATATAGATTTTTGTGTTTACTTTGCCCAATGCCTTCTGCAGCTTAGCGCTAATGTTTTGAGTGTGCGTGTGGCCTGCAGCCTTTTTGCAAAAAGTCACAAAATGACTGAAACCTTAATTAGCACAGTTTTGAACATATTAGGATCAGTAGATGGAAATTAATGAAAATAGGTAATGATACAATAGTTGAAAGTGGTAGTTACGTGGTACAGCATCATTATAATTTATTTTTTATAGCGCTAGCAAATTCTGTAGTGCTTGACAATTGGGAACAAACAGTAATATAATAATACCGGGTATTACAGACAGAGTTAAAATGGCCCTGCCCGCAAGCTTACAATCTATGGGACAATGGTAGTTTGATACATGAGGTTCAGTTCTACATAGTGCATATTGGTCTAGCCAGATTGCAAAGGTAAAAACTGCTTGGGCTATATGGTCCAATCACACAGCAATGTTGGTCAAAGGGATGTTGTCTTGTGTGAACTGTGTAAATGGAGGTAATAAGATAACCTAGGAAGGTTAAGAGGGTGGTTGAGGAATATTATAAGCTTGCCTGAAGAGGTGTGTTTTCAGAGAACATTTTAAGGTTTGAAGACAAGAGGAAATTATTATTGTGCGAGGGAGGGAATTCCACAAAGTGGCTGCACTCCGAAAAAAAGTCCTGTAAACGGGAATGGAAGCAGGTAATGGGAGTGCAGATGAGACGCAGAACGGAAGTGGCGAGGAAATGTATGTTTGTGCAGTTTTGTTGATGGCCTTGCATGTTAGAAGTATTTTCTATTGGATTTATTGAAAAACAGGCAACCAATGTAGAGACTGACAGAGTAGATCAGTAGAGGAAGAATGATTTGAAAGAAAAATCAATTTAGCTGCTGTGTGCAAAATAGATTGTAGTAGTGAGAGTCTGATTCAAGGAAGACCAGTAAGGAGGAAATTGCAATAGTCAATGCGGGAGATGATGAGTGCATGAATTAAAGTTTTTGCAGTGTCTTGTGCGAGATATGTGCGTATTCTGGAAATGTTTTTTAGATGTATGTAACATGACTTGGATATAGAGTCGACTTTGGGGAACAAAGTATAGTTCTGAGCAAGGATCCACCTAGGCAACGATCTTGTGATTTATGGCCATGTTGTCAACAGAAATAGAAATGTCAGTTAGGTAACTTCTGTTGGTGGGTGGGAATAGTATTAACTCTGCTTTTGAAAGATTGAGTTTGAGTTGGCGAGAGGACATCCAAGAATAAATGGCAGAAAGAAAGTCAGTAACGTGGGACATCACAGATGGTGAGAGTTCTGGAGAGGAAAGGTAAATTTGTGTATCATCCACATAGAGATGGTATTGAAATCCAACTAAGCTTATTAGTTTTCGAAGAGAAGTGGTGTAGATAGAGAATAGCAGAGGACATAGGACTGAGACGCTTGGTACTCCAACTGATACAGGAAACAAAGCAGGTGGATCCAGAGAAATTAATACTGAAAGAGCAATTAGATAGATTGGATGAGACCCGTGATAGGACAGTGTCTTGAAGACCTAGGGATTTTAGTGTTTGTTAGAAGAGAGTGATCAACAGTGTCAAATGCAACAGAGAGATCCTGAGGAGAAAGAGGACGTGTATGCAAGTAAGTTTGTTATGAACAGAGTGTGCATTTCATATGACACATTTAGAGGACTTTGAAAGAGACGGGAGGCAGGTGATGTGTTTGAGGTTTGCTGGATTTCTGTAGTGTTCTGATATACGTGAATGAGGATGTGGGGGAAACCTGGATTAGATAATATATCACCAGCTAATAGAAGCAGAGAGAGAGAAAGATACGTAAGATGATTGTGTGACCTTTTTATTTTCTGTTGACAGGGTGATGTCCTAGGATGTTCCTATTAGTGAATTTAAATAGGAAAAAAGTTTGAGTGTTAATTATAAGGGAGTGGTGTAAGGGGACAGTATGGACAGAGGTGTGTGTTGTAGGAAGGGTGAAGGATGATATATTTCTAATGATAATGCAATGAAAGGATAATGCGAAAAGCAATTTGTTAAACATTAAGAATAAAGGGCAAGAAATTGAGGCAAAAAAAAACAACAACAAAATACCTAGTTGCAATGTCCAGTACAGTTAGATAAGTGCAGTGTCAGGTTTCAGTAGATGTGGCTTATGTCTTGATGTTGTTCATTGTTTGTTTAACTGTGCATTTCCCAGCACTCTATGACACGTTTCTCCTTAGACTGAATTCTAAGATATAGTTGAGATGAATATAAACTCGCTACATCTGTGCTAATTGGTCAGCTGATCAGAGGAAAAATAACACCTATTTGTCTTATTAGGCTAGATGAGGCCAGGCCACTGTCATAAATTATGCATCAATGATCACTAGCACAACAAAGGTTAAAGAAATAGATATCAAATTCCTCTTATATACCCAGTTCCACAGATGAGTAGTACAGATTAATGAGATCAGGTTCAGAATAGCAGAGGATAGGAGTAGTAGCAGTTGATATAAATACTTAAAAAAAAAACTAAAAATGTCAGATTTTTTCCACACTGCCGATTCTTTGCTATCTTATTTTTTTTGCTTCTTTTTTTAAACTATTCATTGACATGTTTTAAATATTATGAATAGTAAGTAAACACGTTTGGCAGTTTCCCTTTGTGTAAATTCCACATCAGATACCTGAACTATCTGCAAATCTCAGTCTCGTTTTTGTATTTCTTTGTTTAGTACTGTGCATTTAGCATTATTTGCAACAGCTTGAAAGGATTTGACAGTTAAACCTATATTTATAATTAGTTTACAGAGTTCTGATATTTGCTCTCATTATTTTGAATAGTCTTTTTGCAATGAATTGAACTACAGTGCGCTAACATTGTAACTAGAGATGAGGAAAATGATCGAAACCATTTTATGTAATGTTTACATCATTTTGTATTTCGACGTAGCATTTCACACTTTTCCCCAGCAGAATTCTCCATATAACTTTTGTTCTGCCTTTTGACATGTCCATTCTGCGTCATGACTTATCAGTGAAATGTAGAACTCATTATATTAAAGGCTCGGTCATATAACTGCGGCTGTGAGAAGGCGGCAGATTTATAGACAGAGGGAAAGGAGAGGAAAGAGCAAGAACATTTGTGAGAGATGGAGCTGGAAATGGAGAGTACAAGAGTGAAAAGGAGAGACAGACCAAAAAAAACCAAGAGGCCTTTCTCCCATATTTTAAAATGTTGTACCCTGGCAGGGGGTTTAGCTTAGGAAGGGACTTTGAAATTTGATAGATGCATAGTTGCCTACTCTCCTGGAATGTCTGGGAGACTCCCAAATTTCTAGGAATCCTCCCGGACGCTCGGGAGAGCAAAGCAACCTCCCGGATCCCAGACAGATTGGTACATTCCATGGAGGGGCAGGGCTTAGTGACGCGAATCATGCGTCATCTCGGCCCCGCCCCTTGCTGGTATAGGGTAAAATGGCTATGATCGCTAAGGGGGCAGGGCTTAGTGACATGACTTTCCGAGCCCCGCCCCCACATGCCCACCTGCCCCTGGACCTCCTGGGACCCAAAACAAAAAGTAGGCAAGTATGCATAGATGTTGCCAACAGATGTGCAGCGGGAAGAGCTACAGCATCCCCACCAGTTGTTTCAACACAGACACTGGGGTTCATTTAATGTTGGTAGACAATTAACCTTACCATATGCTTTTAGACTCTGAGAAGAAAATGGAACATCCTGATGAAACCCACACACACAGGTGGAGAACATACAAACCTCATTAAAGAGGCACTGCAGCTTCTGGGTTGCCAATTGGTGCTCCAAGCTCAGCTTTCAGGCGGTTTTGTCTCCTTCAGTCTTACTCGCAGTGGTTTCTGCATCTGGTTGTAGAGCTGTTTTGGATGAAGTGCCGCAGGATGAGGAGATGGCAGCACTTTTTTTAGCATGTTAATCAAATTCGCTGTGCAGCTTTCAATTGTGCATGTTTCAGTCATGCCCTTTGACATATCAGTTCATGTTGTTGATACAGAGTGATGGTGTGGAGTAGACCATCTCCTGGACATGAGGCTGTTGCTTCTATGCCTAATGACATATCAGTTGGTGAAGGTGCCATAGGCATTTGAGATACTAATGGTTCCCATTGACCCGTGGGATTGCAGAGGTGGGTGAAGTTACGCTTCCCCTTGTGGACTCTTCAACAACAGATTCATCTATTTCTCAGGCTAGCCTTGTTGATCTAGTCATTGATCCAGAGTGTGCAATATGGTGTAGGCAGCGATATTTGGACACCACCTTCTTTTTGTTGGAGTTCTCGAGAAAAGTGTGTGGCTCTGAGGTTGTCACTTCGGAAGCCATCTGGAGACTAGAGGCACAGAGAGTGTTACACTGACTTCAAATAGAAAAATCAGATGAGATATATTGGGAATAGTGCTCCTAGGATAGGGAGAGGGGATTGGGATAAAGCCCTGTTTCCCTATAAATGGAACCCTTCAATGGACTAAAAAATGTTAAACAACAATTTGGCGTAATGCTCAAATGATAAGGAAGTTGAAGGGGGAAAGGATAGACATTATAACCCCCTTATAACCTCCTCCCATGCGCGTATCCAAGACTTCGCCCGCGCTGCCCCCCTCCACTGGAATAAGCTCCCTCCCTCCATCAGAACTTCCCCTAATCTGTCCAGTTTCAAACAGGCCTTAAAAACTCACCTTTTTCTTAAAGCCTTTCTATCTCCCACTTAACTTCCTACCTTATCTTCTGCCTCCGTCCTCCTACTCTCCCTCTCTCCCCTGCGTCTCTCTGTCTGTCCACCCCTCCACTTAGATTGTACGCTCCTCTGAGCAGGGCCATATCTCCTCCTGTTTCCACCACTTCTAACTCTGCTCTCCAGCTACTTAGCCCTCCTCCTCGAGGGTCCCCTGGGGGTCTCCCAGTCTTCCGCGCCCTCCTTCTTGGGCCCCGTCGTTTGTGGATCCTCCCTCCCCCTTCCCCGCCCTCTCTAGCTGTGCATTGAGCTTATTGAGTTACTGTTTACTGTACTGTGCTGTCTCCCATTGTATTGTAATTTGTTTGTCCCTGTACGGCGCTACGGACACCTTGTGGCGCCTTATAAATAAAAATTAATAATAATTATGAAGGCAGTAGAAAATTTGTATCTAGTGTGTTAGCTCAAAATTCATGATGTTATGAATATATTCCAGCAATAGAAGGCAGATCCCTGGTTTAGAGCAAATGAGACTGAACAGTATAAAGATAATGAAATACGTTACCAGTATTGCAATCAGTAACGTGATGTCCGGGATTGTCCTCCTTTGAATCAATAGTTCAATAATTTTTGATATGAGATGATCCAATTCTCCAACAGGTAAGGTACCCAGGGGGAGGATCCTTGCTGTGATTGGTTATCCCTTCCAGTTGATAATATTCTGTCTTTCTCGCACTATACATATATGTGTAAATGAATGGAGAGAGAGAACATAGTGTAATACTGTATTGACAGATGATCTGTCAGTTAGTTAATGAATGCACTTACAAAACAGTATCTTATATCCTTGCAGTTAGTATAGAAAATGCTGGTCGTAGCTCCCATCAGCAGATTGTGTTATATGAAACACGGGAGAAGTTGCGCAGATGGTATAATATTGTTTAAACCAGTTATTTCATTAATGCAAAGTTGCATTTACAATATATGGTCTTGTTTAGAGGCCTTGAGACATATCTAGTATCGCTCCCGTTGGTGAAGTGTGAGCGGTTATTCAGAGTATGCTAATATCTCTTTCTACCGTTCATTCCAGTTGCTGATGCTGTACATGTAGGGAAGAGTCAGGGCAGTGTAAGCAATGTTAAGTGAAATCTTTCCTCAAAAGGCCAACGCGTTTCGTCTATCATAGACTTTCTCAGGGGGTAATGACTTCTGTATTGTACTTTGTTTTCTTTTTAACATACACAGTGAGAGTCAAGTACATTTTACATCATGGAGAGTGCAATAGTTAAAGAACACTCCATATGCTAGAGAGAACAGAAGTTAGATTCTATTCAAGATATGGAAAAAGGAAGACCGGTAATTATTTATATTAAGAAAGAAACAAACAGAGCTGGAGACAGAAGAGAAAAGAAAAAGAGAGAAATAGAGAGATAGGAAATGAAAGAGGCAGGTAGAAGGGTGGTGTAGCAGGGACCACCCCAGGTTAGGGGGTAGAAAGCATAGATGGGGAGGGGGGGGGGGGTGGAGAGTGGGAGGAGGGTGTGACCTAAGTAAAGGGGGAGCGGAACTGGAAGTAGGACTTCCATGGATCCCAGACTTTGTTAAAGGTTTTGGAGGAGTTACGTAGAATGCTGGTCATGTACTCCATGCTGTGGGTATGCCAGATCCTGTTAGTCACAGTGATGATGGAAGGGGAAGCGCGACTGCCTCCATTCAAATAGCCAGGGAGAGTGAGACTGTAGGATGAGGAAGGGCTTTTTTGGGACGACACGCCCTTGGGAGCCACAGAAAAGAAGCAGGTGTGAGCATTCCCAGACCCTCTGCCTCTAGAGTTACCCAGACCCTAGCAGATGTGGGTCTGTTTCATAGGACACATTGAGCGAGTTGGGCCGAAAGGTAGTATCTTTTTGAAGTTTGGAATACCAAGTCTTCCACCTCTCGAGGACCTCTGGAGAACTCCAAGGGCTAGATTTACTAAGCTACGGGTTTAAAAAAGTGGGGATGTTGCCTATAGCAACCAATCAGATTCTAGCTTTCATTTATTTAGTACCTTCTACAAAATGATAGCTAGAATCTGATTGGTTGCTATAGGCAACATACCCACTTTTTTAAATCCGCAGCTTAGTAAATCCAGGCCCAAGTCTTATATGTGGACGTCTGTCTTTCCAAATAAATTTGGATGTCTCGTGTTGAAGAAATTTAAATACATAAGGAGGAATGCGAATAAGAAGGGTTTGGAAAAGGTATAATGGTCTAGGAAGTATATTCATTTTGACAGCATTAATGCGGCCTATCCAGGAGATAAACTGATGCGACCAAATGTTCATATCTGCTTTTATTCAGGATAGAGTGTAGGGAAAGTTAGTTTGTATTGTACCTTGTTTTATAGTCCGTTTTTTCTAGTTGGGTGGTTGTGCTTCGTGACTTTAATACTAATTTTAGTTGGAATCACTAAGGACAAGCCCCCAACTAAAAAATGGACTATAAAACAAGGTACAATACAATTTTGTCCTACTTTTCTTCCTTTCCCACCAAGAGTTATTAAACAAGTTTCATCAAGGAACTATGTTGGTATTAAGATTCCAATACCGTCTTTTGTCCTGTTTGGGATTGTGGGGTGATGTACATTATAATTTTGCTTTGAATCTTACACAATCCCTTACTACTTTTAAAGCCATCTATCATATTGTCATTATAAAAATGCTAGATATAGATATATTAGATATTATCTGTTCTCACTAGTTTCTAATATACCGTATTTCTCAATGTATAAGGCGCTCCCATGTATAAGGCGCACCTTAAATTTGTTCTCGAAATATGAAAAAAAAAAATATTACGGTAGCTGTCAAAAAAGGCAGGAAGAGTGTAATGGCCGGCTGCTCTGATTGTGATCAGCACACTCTCCCTGCAATCGCCCCCCCCCCCCACGCTGCCACTCTGCCTCTGTCCCCCTCCTCCTGGATCCCCGCTGCCACTCTGCCTGTCCTCCGCCTGCTGGATCCCCCCCCTGCTGCCATTGTAACGCTGCCCCGCTCCCCCTCGATCCCCCCCTCCCCCCCCCCCGCTGCCACTCTGCCTCTGTCCCCCTCCTCCTGGATCCCCGCTGCCACTCTGCCTGCTGGATCCCCCCCTGCTGCCACTGTAACGCTGCCCCGCTCCTCCTCGAAACCCCCCCCCCCCCCCTGCATCCCCACTACCCCTGTATAAGACGCACCCAGGTTTTAGACCTAAAATTTTTGGGAAAAAGGTGCGTCTTATACATGGGGAAATACAGTATTTCTCTCTTCTGCCCCTGTTAAGCCATGAAGTCTTTTCTCAATCTACCCACCTATGTTTTGTCATGTTCTTGACAGCTTTAGTTTATTTGAACTGCATCCTAGACAGATAGATGCTGCAGTACATTTCTAATAAGGTTGATTATTTTAATTTGACCCTCAAAGTATAGGAATGTGGAAGGTAGCTCCGCATTCGTTTAAGAATTGGAAACTGCAGTGATTTTCTTAAAGTTTCCAGTTAACCTGCATAACCGCATTTTGGATATAGCAGTATTTATTGCAAAGTAAAATGCATTTTTAAAAGAAATTAGATTCTATGAAGTTCACAGCTTTGGTGGCAACGAAATATAAGATCTGTGGTGGTCTTTAATGTGAGCAGAGTTAGCTTGATCCCTAATTTATTTTGTCATACTCATAGACTTGATAGCTACAAAACATTCTTCACTACTTGGCAGGAACGAGCAGCCGGCATAAATTCCCTATTATTTGACGTTGCCTATTTTATTTTGGCTTGAACTGAAATGTAACATTTATTTTGTTCAAAATAGTATTAACATTTAATTTAAGGAACTTGCCATGGTGCTAAAGTGTCCAAGTTGCATTTAGCTAGGATCCGAGCAAGTTGTATTCAGTCCTCACCTCTTGCTATCTCTGGTACACATGTGTACAAGATTATGTGAATGCTCGCTGCATTTGGACCTGGGTAAGTTGGTTTTGTGGGAGGCAGTGACATATTCATACCTGTGATTATATTAGTTGGGGCAGAGCTGCATGTTACAGGGGAAGTGTCATGGTGTCAGGAGGAGAATGGAGACGAGCCAGAAACGGGGACCGCAGTAACACAGTGCGGTAATGTGAGGCTTCTAGTCAGTGGCAGAATTGCTGCCACTGCAGCGGCTGTGACCGGTATGGGGCATAGAGACATGGGGATCCTGCTGATTCCAGTCCACCCTCCTGAGGCCTCTAAAAATGTGTGGGGCTGGCACATGCAAAGAGATGTGTTGTTTAGAACCAAAAAAATGAAAAAAAAAAGTGAAACAAAAAAATTCCTTTCTCATTTCCAGCGCATTCAAACTGCGTTAACCCATCCTGTGTGACAGAGGCATTTTGTGTGGGGCTAGCACATTGCGTATTTGCCAAGTCCAAATAAATTGTCCAGCAACCATCCTAAATTTCCAAACTTAAGGGAACGGTAAGTCCTCAAGGAGAGGGAAACCCTATTTGCTATACATAGACCGTATCTTTGTTTAAGAAGTAGCTGTCCAAAGTGATCAACATCTTTAACAAGTGCCTGTCATCTATGCACTGCTGTACAGTAACCAGACATCTGAATAGACAATATATGATATACTTACTGTCTGTATACATTTTTTTCAAACCTCACTTTATTACATGTCTGTATGATGTTCGCCACCTTCTCAGCAAGTATAGATGTTTTCAAAGTATTAACGAGAGTGCGACCATCCCATGTACCGGCAGGAAGATGCTCAATTTCTATACATTTTGCATGTTGGATGTCTGCCAGATTTCATTACAGGCTCTTGATCAGTTATAAATGAGCTTAAGAGACTATTTCTACAGGATTTTCAGCTCACAGCATCAGCTAATTTAAATAATACCTAAGGTATCTTAGCAGGAAGTTCAAGAATGTATGTGTGTTCATAACTGTACATTGCAATTAGGCTTTTATCATACTGTAGGTGCACCGTATAGGGGATTTTAAAAATGCTGACGTCTGGCAGATTACAATCATCGGTATAAACTGTATTGAAACGCTAACAGCAGGGTTTCCAGGATTAGTTAAACCACGCTGTTCTGCTAGTCAGCGGGAAGGAGGGTTTATGTCTAAAGACCACTGGAAGAGGACATCCACTTTTAACGAGCTTTAAATCCAAAATAAACATTTTACATAATGGTTTATTCATGAGTTGAGGCACATTGTCACATGAATCCACATGTTTTGTTTTGTTTTTAATATTTATTTGGGCATCCTCATATGTTTAATGAAGAAACGGGAGTTATTTGGAAATTAATCTGAAATGGATTCAGTTTTGCTGTTTATTTTCTGTTGACCCAACACATTGTTGATGTGGATGAGGTTGACCTTGAACAATTGTCGTCCTATATTTTCATTTGTAAATACTTGGGTAATTACTATGTACTCTATACTAATTATTCCCCTTCTTATGGGGTGTGGCCTGGACCCTCACAATGAGCGGAGCTTCAGTGATTCTCTGGCCAAGTGGCCGATCGTCTGAAGCCCAAGGGGGTGAGAGGCTGTAGACTCTAGTCTGGAGGCTCTGACTAACCTTGTGGAAAAGGGGTACCCAGAGCCTTATGGCAGAGGTGGGCATATTTTCCCCCTAAGGGGCCTGTAGACATGATGCTGGGGGCTACATTTATAAACTTTGGCTCCAGCCACACACAGTGCAGCTAAATTCATGACCAAAAAGTCATCCGTTTTTGGATGAAATTACATTTTACACCACAGTATGTCTATAAATTCTACGTCTGTAGCTCTTCCCAGAAGTTGGGCATTTTTTCCTGACCTTACGGTCATGCTCATGTCACAAAAGTTTAAATTAATGGCAGTACGCCGGCTCCCTGTTTCTTCACCAAATAGTTTTGCCTAGCTTGGAAGCATGCCTAGGATTGTTAAAATTTGCACCAATGAAACGCTGAGCACGGAGATGACATTGTAAAATACAGTGGTAACCTTTATGGTTCAATGTTCCTTGCACTCTGTGTACTTTTCCCACGTTTCCAGCACCTAAAGAACCCCGTCCCATTACATTTCCTCTCCTATGTTTGACAGAAGGCATCAAGCACTCCTCCAGCATCCTTTAATTTGCTCTCACATATGTTCTCCTCATTGAGCCAAACACCTTAAACTTAGACTCGGCTGTCCATACTCCTTTTGCAGTGCTCCACCATCCAATGTCTGTGAGTCCTTTTACCCATTTATCTGACCAAGTGGTCGATTGTCTGAAGCCCAAGGGAGTGAGAGGCTGTATGCTTTAGTCCCCAAGGAGGCTCTGGCTTTCCTTAGGGGATAAGGGGTACCCAGAGCCTTATGGCAGAGGTGGGCATATTTTCTCCCTATGGGGCCTGAAGACATGATGCTGGGGGCTACATTTATAAACTTTGGCTCCAGACACACACAGTGCAGCTAAATTTATGACATTACATTTTTCTGCTTTGTCTTTGCAACTCTGCCTGTAAGGCCACCATCCCAAAGTCGTATTTTTACTGTTAAAGATACCACTGGTTATTGGCATGGAAGGAAGCCAGCAACTCAGGACCTCAAGCTGCAGACCCTGATGTACAGTACTTGTCCTCTTGTGTATTTTGTATCCTGGTTAGATCCAGTTTGCTCTTTTCTCTCAGGACAGTAGTGGACACCTGTGTATGAAATCTTCAGTTTCTTGGCAGTGGGACGCATCCATTTCTCAAAACAAGAATTAAATGACATATTTCTTGAGATAGCGGTTTGGGTTAAGTAATGGCTGCTGAAAATGGGTCTTTACAGTTATGTGAATAATAAATTATAAAACGGTTATTTTACGCACTTATAGTCATTTGCAACTTAAGTAATGTCTTAACTATATTTTGCATTCCGTTTAATAGTACATTGATAACAAAAAAATGAGTTCTTTCAAAAACCAAGACATTTATTAGTGATTTCAAACTTTTGCATGCTAGCATATGTGTGCATGTATGTATGTATGTATGTATGTATGTATGTACAGTCAAGTCCATAAATATTGGGACATCGACACAATTCTCATATTTTGGGCTCTATACACCACCACAATGGATTTGAAATGAAACTAACAAGACGTGCTTTAACTGCATACTTTCAGCTTTAATTTGAGGGTGTTTACATCCAAATCAGGTGAACAGTGTAGGAAATACAACGGTTTCTATATGTGCCTCCCACTTTTTAAGGGACCAAAAGTAATGGGACAAACTAAACAATCCTACATCAAACTTTCACTTTTTTTTAATACTTTTTTGCAAATCCTTTGCAGTCAATTACAGCCTGAAGTATGGAAGGCATAGACATCACCAGATGCTGGGTTTCATCCCTGGTGATGCTCTGCCAGGCCTCTACTGCAAACATCTTCAGTTCCTGCTTGTTCTTGGGGCATTTTCCCATCAGTTTTGTCTTCATCAAGTGAAATGCAGCTCAATCGGATTCAGGTCAGGTGATTGTCTTGGCCATTGCATAATATTCCACTTGTTAGCCTTAAAAAACTCTTTGGTTGCTTTTGCAGTATGCTTCGGGTCATTGTCCATCTGCACTGTGAAGCGCCGTCCAATGAGTTCTGAAGCATTTGACTGAATATGAGCAGATAATATTGCCCGAAACACTTCAGAATTCATCCTGCTGCTGTCAGCAGTCACATCATCAATAAATACAAGGGAACCAGTTCCATTGGCAGCCATACATGCCAACTCCATGACGCTACCACCACCATGCTTCACTGATGAGGTGGTATGTATTGGATCATGAGCAGTTCCTTTCCTTCTCCATACTCTTCTCTTCCCATCACTCTGGTACAAGTTGATCTTTGTCTCATCTGTCCATAGGATGTTGTTACAGAACTGTAATGGCTTTTTTAGTTGTTGTTTGGCAAACTGTAATCTGGTCTTCCTGTTTTTGTGACTCACAAATGGTTTACAGCTTGTGGTGAACCCTCTATATTCACTCTTGTAAAGTCTTCTCTTGATTGTGGACTTTGACACATATACACCTACCTCCTGGAGAGTGTTCTTGATTTGGCCAACTGTTGTGAAGGGGTTTTTCTTCACCAGGAAAAAAAATCTTCTGTCATCCACCACAATTGTTTTCCATGGTCTTCCGGGTCTTTTGGTGTTGCTGAGCTCTCCGGTGCGTTCTTTCTTTTTAAGAATGTTCCAAACAGTTGATTTGTCCACACCTCATGTTTTTGCTATCTCTCTGATGGGGGTTGTTTAGATTTTTCAGCCTAATGATGGCTTGCTTCACTGATAGTGACAGCTCTTTGGATGTCATATTGAGAGTCCACAGCAACAGATTCCAAATGCAAATGTCACACCTAGAATCAACTCCAGACCTTTTACCTGCTTAATTGATGATGAAATAACGAGGGAATAGCCCACACATGCCCATGAAATAGCTTTTGAGGCGATTGTCACATTCCTTTTGGTCCCTTAAAAAGTGGGAGGCACATATAGAAACCGTTGTAATTCCTACACCGTTTACCTGATTTGGATGTAAATATACCCTCAAATTAAAGCTGAAAGTCTGCAGTTAAAGCACGTCTTGTTAGTTTCATTTCAAGTCCATTGTGGTGGTGTATGGAGCCCAAAATATGAGAATTGTGTCGATGTCCCAATATTTATGGACTTGACTGTATGGGTGTGTGTATGTATGTATGTGTGTGTGTGTGTGTGTGTGTATATATATATATATATCTAATATATAAATGCTTAGTGGCGTCTGTCTGTCTGTGTGTGTGTGAAAAAAAAAAAAACAAGTTGCAGCGCCACCTGCTGGGCAGTTATACACTGACCTACTAAATTCTTAGTGTGTGTGGGAAAAAAATTTCAAAAAGGGCTGAAATTTGGTAGGGCTCAAACTCATTTTCGTGAGGTAATTTTACCTCATGAACACACATGTGTAGAGGTGTGTGTGTGTGTGTGTGTGTGTGTGTGGAAAAAACTAGTTTCTCAGAAAGGGCTCATCCAATTGACCTGAAATTTAGTATACTGACATTATTTGACAAAAAAATTAGAATAGTCAAGTCAGTTAACTTCCATCATCCCCCCTTCCCCCCATGGGAGGGGTAGTAAAGGCTAAATGTACGAGTTGAGGGGTCATACTCATTTTCGTGAGGTAATTTTACCTCATGAACACACATTAAAAAGGCTGCTTGCGTCGGGAACTAACGCTCTTCCCCTGAGGAGGCCTGGGCTAGGTCCAAATGCATGACAAGAACCTTTTTAAGACCTTAAGTAGCTTGATTTGACTAGAATGCATGAGTATCATGCACGGGTTAACTTGTGTGTGTGTGTATATATATACCCCCTCCTCCTTCACACCCTCCAGTCTTTCGGCCTCTCCGGCCCAGTCCTGTCCTGGTTCACCTCTTACCTTACTCACCGTTCCTTCTCTGTCACCACCTCTGGGTCTCTCTCCCCCCCCCATCCACCCTTCCAGTCGGGGTCCCTCAGGGCTCTGTTCTGGGACCCTTACTCTTCTCTCTATACACCTCCTCCCTGGGTGAACTCATCAGCTCCTTCGGCTTCAGCTACCACCTTTACGCTGACGACACTCAACTATACCTCTCCTCTCCTGATCTCTCTCCCTCCCTCCTCTCTAGGGTGTCCGCCTGCCTCTCTGCCATCTCCTCCTGGATGTCCTCCCGATTCCTCAAACTTAACCTTGCCAAAACTGAGCTCATAGTTTTTCCTCCCTCTCATACCCCATCCACTTCTGACCTCTCCATCACTGTCGACAACACCTCTATCTCCCCTGTCCCCCAACTTCGCTGCCTTGGTGTCATCCTCGACTCCTCTCTCTCCTTTGGCCCCCACATTCTCTCTCTTGCTAAATCCTGCCGCTTCCAGCTCCGCAACATCGCTCGCATCCGGCCCTTCCTCTCCCAAGATGCCACCAAATGCCTTATCCACTCTCTGATCATCTCCCGTCTGGACTACTGCAACCTCCTCCTCACTGGCCTCCCCCACTCTCATCTCGATCCCCTTCGATCCGTCCTTAACGCTGCAGCTAGGCTTATTTTCCTCTCTCGCCGCTCCTCTTTTGTCTCCCCCCTCTACCTAGCCCTTCACTGGCTCCCATTCCCCTTCAGAATCCTCTTTAAGCTCCTCACACTCACCTACAAGGCCCTCGCCAACTCCACTGCGCCCTACATCTCCACCCTCCTCTCTATTCATGCTCCATCCCGCCCTCTCCGTTCTGCCTCTGACCGTCGCCTCTCTTCCCCCCTTATAACCTCCTCCCACGCGCGTATCCAAGACTTTGCCCGCGCTGCCCCCCTCCACTGGAACAAGCTCCCTCCCTCCATCAGAACTTCCCCTAATCTGTCCAGTTTCAAACGGGCTCTAAAAACCCACCTTTTTCTTAAAGCCTTTCTGTCTCCCACTTAACTTCCTACCTTATTTTCTGCCTCTGTCCCTCTACTCTCCCTCTCTCCCCTGCGTCTCTCTGTCTGTCCACCCCTCCCCTTAGATTGTACGCTCCTCTGAGCAGGGCCATCTCTCCTCCTGTTTCCACCACTTCTAACTCTGCTCTCCAGCTACTTAGCCCTCCTCCTCGAGGGTCCTCCACCCCACGTCCACTCTCGCTCCCTCCTCCCCCCTGGGGGTCTCCCTGTCTTCCGCGCCCTCCTTCTTGGGCCCCGTCGTTTGCGGATCCTCCCTCCCCCTTTCCCGCCCTCTCTAGCTGTGCATTGAGCTTACTGAGTTGCTGTGTTTACTGTACTGTGCTGTCTCCCATTGTATTGTAATTTTGTTTGTCTCTGTACGGCGCTGCGGATGCCTTGTGGCGCCTTATAAATAAATATTAATAATAATATATATATATATATATATATATTCTTTTCCAAGTAAACCCTGGAGACCAGCGCTCAACATAGAAAAAACTTTATATAATTGAGATGATAATGGAACATAGTTCATGATAGTGTATGTCAAGAAGATCATGCCTAATCAAATGTGAACACATCGGATGAGTACACCTGTGTGTATTCCATGCATATTGGTCATGAAACAAAACACAAAATGCAGCAAACAGTGCAATATTACCACTAAGTTGATACTGTCACCTCACCTGAAATACACCTAATACATTGGACGCTCAAATCCCACCTTTTAGACACATATAAAACACACTTCCTGCATCTCTGTGGCTGCCCTGCAACTTGCAACCAATTGGAGGCAGGACAAACCAAATATATTCAAAGAAATAAAAAGCACAGCCAAAAATGAACGCCCCGCAAACAGAATTTAGCCATAGGACAACAACACCTGAATATACAGTATATATCTATCTATCTATCTATCTATCTATCTATATATATATATATATATATATATATATATATATATATATATATATGTGTGTGTGTGTATTTTTAATCCGCTAGGTTTATATATGTCAGTAATGAAATAGACTGGTTAATGTAACTTGCAGTAATAGAGTATGCTAATAAATAATCTGTTCTAATATCACATTAGCTCTATTGTTAGTAAGAGAAGGTGTCTGAATAGATGCTGAGTACTTTCATATATTTGGGGGAGGAGTATATTGCTTCATATAATACACTAGTGTTCCTAATGCCTATTCATAGTATAACATCATACTTTACACACTTATAATTTGCAAATCTATTACTGACTTCTGAGTTGAAGGTTATGAGCGTCCTTTTGGATAGTGCTATAACTGAAGTGGATGTGCCACCATTGTTAAACACATGAAGTGGCCAGGGATAGAGAAATCTGTAGTCTATCAGATCATGGGAAAGCTTACAATAGCTCACTTTCAGGAGAGGAGTGTGATCTTGCAGGAGGGTAGGACCTGTCTATTTAGTGTTAGGCCTTTTACGCACTGGCCTTTTTCTTTGCGCTGCATTACACAATAAAAACACATGTCAAACTCAGTCGCTTTAACATTTATACTAGTGGTTTCATATGGAGGGACTGTGAAATTGAATGGAAGACAATGCATTCAGGAAAATGCTGCAGAAAGGCAATGCTCCGGACCACTAGTAAAATCACAAGTGGGTATTGAGTGACCAATGACCCTTTTTCAGGTGTTGGACTTGGGGCTGGGCGGAAGGTGGTAAGTCTTACAAGTGCGGCTGGAGGGAACCGTGCTTACCAGGGTGCCCTGCCAGCACCAGAAAAATAATTGGGCTTTTTCGCCACTGTCACCTTCTCCCTTTGACGCCTATTTATAAAGTAAGAAAGTGTGTTAATCCCCAAAAATGTCAGTTTTCGGGGATTAACCTCAAAATTCTTTTTTACTATCACTGCATATCTGCTGCTTTGCATATCTCTTCGTTTTAACGAGCAGTCCCCATAACAGTGTATGGGCACTGCTCAGTATCGCTATTTACTAGCTATTACTATCGCTATTTGAAGCTGGCGTACATTATCATAATTGAAAAGTTTCAGTGCTGTCAGCTCCGAAGAGCAGAGCTGGACAGCACATGTGTGGAGGGATCACATGATCCCTCCCGTCATTCGCAGTGGTTGATAAATGTGCCCTTTAACCTCTGAGCACAGATCGGAATAGGCGCCACGGTGCGGGAGACGGGCTTCACTACAAATAGGTATGCCGACATCAGCCCTTGTTGTATTAATGTTAAAAATAATGCATATAATTAACTGCAGTGTATATGACACCTTTGTGAGGGCAGGACCGCATGTGACAGGGCCGGTGTCAGTATGTGAGGATGGGAATAGCAGGAATGGAAAGATCACAGACTGCATTAGATAGGAGCAGGGTTTATCTCAACAGCGTACGTGCCAATAGTCCCATGTCCTGATTTTTGGGGAGTGAAAGGTATGTGCCATGTCTGAAAGGGAACTTGGTTTTGCCTGAAATGAGTGTGATTTGGGCAAATTATGGGTGCTAATTTCTCCTATTGTCAATTTTGACAGGTATGTAGCAGAAAAGAATAGTTATGTGATGCTCCTGTCAGGTCTATATGAAAATATCACACATTTTCTCTTTATTAGTTTATCTCTGATTGTGAAGGGTTTCGTTAACATATAAGGTCCTGCTGACACGTGTAAGGAGGGCTGATGTGGGAGGTATTAGTCCCAGAACCTGTACCTCATACAAGGGAACCATGTGATGATAATAACACTGTCCCAGTGGATGCATTAATGCAGCTGTAGTATTCTGTGCTAAGCCCTATACTGCACTGATCTAATTGCCAGGAACCACTTTTTCAGCAGCCAGAAGCAGGTTCATTTTTTTTTTTAAGTTTTAAGTAAAACCTTTTGGGGTGTTTATATACATGCTGTGGATAGGGACAGGTAACATCCCATGACATTTATATTGTGTGTGTGGCCAAAGATTCTCTCTCTGACAGATGCAATATATTTAATTTTGGCTTAATTTTACTGTAGGAAACAGTGACATTTTAGTGGAAAATAAAGCTAAGTACAGACTACAGAAAATTTCTCCCAATGCGATATCTTATTTTAAAAACGACTGAAAGTCCCAATCAGCATGCGGATTCATGTGTACACACGTACAAGATTTTACACGATTTGCCCTCAGATCTGTGCTCTTCATCTGTCATAACCATCAGCTGAAAAGATCATGACTCTGTAAACTCTATGGAGATCTGCCTACACTGCTGGATGTGAGTGCAGACACACTGCAGAATTTGCCCAACATCGTTCCATTGTTTATAGAGATTTTTAGTCCAGTTATAAAATCAAATGAAACGATACAATAAAACATGATTGGAGGAGCATACACACTAATGTGATATCGGACCTAACAGTCGTTTATCGTGTGATTGGCACAATAATCGGATGAAAAACCTGTAGTGTGTACCTAGCCTTACACTGTTAACATCTAAATCTTGGGGTAAATGTATCAAGCTGAGAGTTTTCTGGCGGATTTGTAAAAGCAATCCGATTATATTAGTACATTCTACAAAATGACAGCTAGAATCTGATTGGTTGCTATAGACAACATCTCCACTTTTCAAACCCACCGGAAAAATCTCAGCTTGATACATTTACCCCCTGGAGTAAGTAACCCGTTTCTTTTCTTTAACATCATTTTGGAACCTATTCACCTAAACTTTTTAAAAGTCAACGATGGCTACACTTATGCGTCTTAAGTTCTAAGAAACACTTTAATACCCCATTTCTGTGTATTTTTATGAGTTTTCTATATTAACTTAGACTTTAAAACAACTGCCTGATAGGTATATGCAGTTAATCACACAAAAAAAGCATGAAACATTTAGAAAAATGAACTTCTGAAAAATTAGTACTTCTGAAAATTGTACACAAAAGTGCAAACAGTGTTGTGGGTGCGAATGTATGGGTCAGTGTTCATCTAACATTTTAAAGATGAGGGTTGTTGTACCCAACCTAGCTATGTAATAAATAAAAATTTCTATTTTACATGCAAATTTTAATCCCTCTTTTTGACACAAGTGACAGGAGCAAATATATATGGTTAGTATACCTTGATTAAATAATCTACCACTTAAAGCAGTGCATCTATTCTCAATGTAATATCTATTCGGTTTGGTGAGTGCTTAAGGAATGTGCATTGTGCTGTTACCTTCGTCTTGCACAGAAGGAGTTAAACAATTCCTGTCTCTAGCACTCCGTCATCTACCAGGCTGAGAAATGCCAAGGTCTTTTTGACATCTGCTCTCCGATTGATACCGCAGGCTTTGCGGGTAACAGCTGAAAAGGCCCCACAGGTGCCATATAAAGAGGTGACCATGTTGTCATATTTCATTGCAGCATCCTTCTGCAATGCCATAATTACCTAATTAGGTTGTTAATTAGGAAATTAGCATTTTGCCGTATTGATAGAAGGCGGCATGCAAGCTGGGCGCGTTTGTCTACTTTAATTTAGGATTTGTGTGTCTATCATACGTACGTACTAACTTGGGCCATGGGAAAGAAGACACAACGTGGACTGGATCATGAATTAATGATGTGGTGTTTATATTAACTAGGCTTAGTATTACAATATGTGTAGAGAGATGGAGTTTTTAATCCTTTTTTTATTATTATTACAAATTGGGATAAATTCCTATTTTTTTGTCTTACAAATGTGTTTGGTATATAAATTCAGTACAGAATTAAAGGGAAACTACCATCATAATTATATATTTTAAATGTATGATTAAACATCGTCTTTAAAAACGATACCCAAAGCCTAAAATCTAGTATTGCGTAGACTAGTATATTAGCAACACTACTATATAGGAAAGAAGTGTGAGACCATGGCAGTCTTAACGGACAAAAAAAAAAATAGGTACTTGGTATAATCACCAGTGAATGCACTTTTGTTAAGCCATGGTAACCTGAGTCCGCAGCTACATGAGTAAATGGAACAAGATACACCAGAAAGTAGGACTTGTTGGAACACGGTGATTCCAAAGCACACACTGATTCCAGATCAGTAGAACAGAGGAAACCAATATCTACTTGACATTTCTGTTGGAGCTCGTGGGTGCGGTTAATTTGCATTAGTTGATACAGGTGGTGGCAGGCGATATCATTGAGCTTGTGATTTCCACTGCATTTTGAGTTCAAGGGCTTTTTGTTTTAAAGTGTGGAGTAAGATCCAGTAAGGATTTGAATCCAGGAGGGAGTTTAATCTGGTAAGTGGCTAGCAAAAGTTAGTACTTTTGAGTTCATTGTAGGTTATAAGAAGTTAAGTTAGTCATAATAAGATGAGTAGTAGCAGGCTTGAGGATCTCAGTCAATGCATATCTTGTCATATGTATGCACACTTGGAGCAATTATTTATGGGATAGACATTGAGTGTAGTAAGGAGGAGTTTAATAAGAGTCAAGGGGGTTGAGAAGGGGGAAAGGGAAGCATAGCTGATAAGGAAAGGCCCTTTTAAAGCAAAAAGAAATACCTAAGGGAGGCAATAGACTTGCGTGTATGCTTGCAAATGCAAGTAGCCTGACTGGTAAAATGGGGGAGTTAGAACTTGTAGCAATGAATGAGCAGTATGATGATAGGAGAGCTGGTGGGATGATACACATGACTGGGCAGTCAACTTGGAAGGCTATTCTCTCTTCAGGAGGGATAGGGTAAATAAAAGGGGAGGAGGAGTATGTCTTTATATTAAGCCAGAATTAAAACCAAGTATTCAGGAAGTTATTTACGAGAATATTGGTGATAATATAGAGGCATTGTGGATGGAAATATCCAGTGGAGGAAAAAGTTCAGGGAAGTTGCTGATAGGGATATGCTATAAACCGCCAGATTTTAGTATGATTGAGGAAGGATTTTAATTATCCAGGCATTGATTGGAGTATCGAGACCTGCGGCACAGCTAGGGGAAATAGGTTTCTGAGCACGCTAAAATACCATTACATGTCCCAATTAGTAGAGAACTATACTGGACCTAGTAATAACAAATAATGTAGACGTAATATCAAATATTCAAGTAAGGGAACACTTGGGAAACAATGATCATAATATGCAGGGGCAAACGCAGGATTTGTAGAGGGGGGTTTCCACACCACTCCGCCAGTAGGCGTGACCAGCATGCATGGGGGCGTGGCTATAATTGTAGACAGTGCTTGGCTGCTCTCCAACTCTTCCTATCCCTATAACATACATGGGGAATGCTGTGTGCACTACTGTTAGGTGCACGCAGCTCTCCCTTTTCAAGCACAGCCGTGTGAAGCGGGAGCAGGGTCCAGCCACCTCAATTAAACTGCCCCAGGCTTGGAGGGGGGTTTCCAGGCACTAGGAAACACCCCCCCCCCCCCCTCGGTTTGCCTATAATATGGTCTCATCTGAAATTTAGTTTCCAGAAGCAACGGTATATGGGATCAACTAGGACTTTAAACTTTAGAAAGGCAAAGGTTCAGAGAAAGGCGACAAAATTGATAAAGGGTATGAAGTCATTAAGTTACGAGGAAAGGTTAACCAGTTTAGCCATGTTTACTTTAGAAAAGAGGTGTCTAAGAGGGGATATGATTACTGTGTACAAATACATTAAGGGTCAATACAGAGAACTTTCATGGAAACTTCTGGCCCCAAGGACTATACACTGGACACGCGGTCACCCCCTAAGGTTAGAGGAGAGGAAGTTTCACAACCAGCAAAGGAAGGGGTTCTTTACAGTAAGGGCAGTCAAGATATGGAATTCACTGCCAGGGAAGGTTGTGTTGGCAGATTCAATAGATATGTTTAAAAAAGGGTTAGACAAATTTTTAGCGGCAAACTGTATCCAGGGATACGCCCGTTAATTAAATAGATGGATAGTAGTGGGTATAGGGAAAAAATAGGACTGCAATATTGGGTCTGGGGGGATTTTTCCCGATTGAAACAGATTGGTGGTTGCTTAATCTGGATCAATTTCAAATATAAGTGATGGATCGCAGGAGATCCAAAATAGGTTGAACTTGATGGACTGGTGTCTTTTTTAAACCTCATCAACTATATTACTATGTTACTGTGTATTTTATAACAATGATTTAAAAGGCAGTGCCCTATATTTTAAAATAAAAAAAATTATTTCATGAATGTATGAGTGTAAAGAACAAAATAATGGATTCATTTATCCCTGGCTGAAACCGTTTCTGCTTGGGTTGGGTGAATCAGCTTTTCCATCTAAAAACGACTTTTGTGCAGGTTGCTCTGTAAACCCTACCAGTTCTGTTTTTTGTGTCATGCTTCTTGCCAGTCCATGGTAAAATGGAATATTACCTGCAAAGTAGTGAATTTGTCAATAGCGAGCTGTTTTATACAGATGTGTGGTTACCATCACAGCTTTCCTGCACCAGTTTGATGGGAGCCTCACATCGCTGCTCTGCTGTGGGGTCCCTGTTCCATCTACTTTATAAATCTCAGTCTGCGGCTTACTGCTTATTTTCATTGCCCTATTCCCATGGTAACACTGCCCCTGTCACATGCAGCTCTGTCCTCACCAACATAATCACACAAGTAGACCGGTCCCTCCCTCCCACAAGATCAAGAAATACAATCTCCTGAAATACTGTGCTGCTGTTGGCCATCTGGTGAACTTTTTGGATACAAGTTGTTTTCTCCCTGCCCACTTCTTTAATTTCTTATCTATTTTAAGCGGTCATAACACTCTCTCAATAAAGGTAGCATAGAGTATTGCACAGTATCCAATAAAATACATACTTAGTGCACAGTTATAGTATCAGGCAGTGCTGTCCATGTATTTGGATGCAGGTGGCTGCATTTCTGTTATAAGTGTATGTTCATGGGTAAATTACTGTTCACAAATAATGTGGTCTAACAGAGTCTCTGGAGCTTTTTATAAAGCTTGGGTCCACATCAAAAGCTTTGGAGGGTGGGATCCAGCCGGAGGGGCGATCGTTGGACAGCCTCAGCTTAAAGTACTCTAAAGCAGAGTTAAATAATATAAAATATTATACTGCTGTCTATGCAGGGGCCACCTAGTTCGGAATATAATGCAGTTACACGTTGCCCTTGTAGTATGCACATTGTGGCTTTTCTCCTTGTATAATGTAGTGCCGTTCTACCATTAGAAAAATAATGTTTCAGTAGAGCTCTCCTTTAAAAAATCTATTTTTTTAGACCATATTTCCCATTTCATTATATATGGGATAATGTACGCCCTACTGTAAATTATATGGATATTTAAAATTAACTGAACCATTCTGTGTCCATATAAATCAGAATTTACTGATTTCTAAGCAGTGACATCAGAACTCACTATTTATACAGATATTATTTGCAGGAGTTCGTATATTAACATCACTTCTTTATTATAAAATGCTTTTGAAATTGTGTTCTTTTTTCTTTTACTAAAAAGTTGAAACACCTCCGCTTCTTTGCAAAACAGGATTAAATATTTTCTAGATAGCTGCATTGTTTAAACAAATGCAAAAAAAACAACTAAGGGCAAGACTATGTCAGCAGTTTTAATCCGTTGCCCTAGCCTAGTGCATAGGTGAAAATGACATAATGTTAGTTTCCTAATATTGTAAAACATGCAAATACTGCGCAGTCAAACAATTATCTCACATAATTGCAGCATGTAGGAAGCCATTTTTAAGACATTAAACCATACTTTAAAACCTACCCTCCAAGAGATCCCGGAGGGGAGGTCATGTGACGAGCGCACAAGGGGGCGTGGTCCATGGCCCCTCCCCCTGCTATAAAATTCCTAAATTCACAGCATTTCATAGCAGGGGTGGGGCTTGATGACAAAAGTAATCCCGCCTCCATTATGTTTCGGGAGGATGTCTACTCTTCTGGGGGTCCGGGATGACTCCCCGAAATTCGGGAACTTTTCAAAATTACGGGAGAGAAGACAAGTACGCATTATTCTCGCTCAGTTTTGATTGAACTCCGATTACTGTCTTTTCAAACTGAATTGATGCTGATCAGGTAATATTTGTACAGGTCACCTAGGTTACAAGCAACTGTAATACAATTTCCACCAGAAAGTAGTTGATTCCTAAAGTGATGTTTTGTTATAAATGTGGTCAAAACAACTATTATATCTATGTGCATGTGCAATTATTTTTGTTATCCAAAAATATTCCTATAATTTTCTAAGCTGAAGACCTTGATTACTATAAATAGGAGAAATATACGTGCATATGTTGTTGCTTTGTAGGTGTCGCTGTACCTCACACATCGTGCATGGTAGACAGGTGTAGAACACAGCACCCCTCATCTCCTGACCTTGTCTCGTGAGCATTATTACAATACAGTTCTGCTGCATTATCAATACTCATCTTCAGTAAACATTGTTATACAGCATTAGACTGGAAGTGTGGTACTGTTGATATGATACAAAAGTACATTGTCATGAAAACCTATTTAAAAACTGAGACTGCCACTAGAATTCAGTTCACCACAACTATAACACTGCTATATGCTGTTAGATGAAACCAGCCTTGACCTCAGGCTCTGTTTGCTTTCTAGGAATCTTTTGTTATGGATTACTGGATACTGTGGTGAGAAACCCGTGTACCACGGGAGAAGGATATGGCTTTTCTGGACAATCCCTTGATTATTTTGGCCCATATCCGCCAATCCCATGTGACCAGTGATGACACCGGCATGTGTGAGATGGTTCTCATTGACCATGATGTGGACCTAGAGAAACTTTACCCATCGTCGATCTCCGGAGAGAACATCACGCAGCCACAAGGGAATGGAGAGACTCAAGGCTACATATACTCTCAGTCAGTGGATATTACGTCTAGCTGGGATTTTGGTATAAGAAGGCGGTCAAACACAGGTAACAATCAAAAAGTCTTTTGATTAAAATGAGGTTACACCTAAAAATGTTTAGAGATAATTTACCAAAATATTACTGTAAAAAGAGTATGTGTTTTGTACAGTATTCTGTCTGCTTGGTTTATGTTTGTAGTAAAAACGAGCAAATGTTCTGTGATTTTTCTTTATTTAATGTTGCTTGCTGATACTGGTCTTACAAATAGTTTATGTATGTGGTGTTGTTATCGTTGTATGCTTATATACATATGCGGAAGGCAGGAAACAAAAAGGGGGTTTTGCTATAAGTGGACAAACTGTTTAAAGGACAATGAAACCCTAAAATTCAAATTTATAAATTTGAATCATGAAGGTAAAATCTATTAATCAGTGTTAACCTGACATTCCGCTGCAGCTCTGCCAAAGAATACAGTATTACCTCCTACAGAGGCATGGACCAATACTTTTTTTTATTGGGGGTGGGGGGGATTTTACATTGCCCTAGCCCTGCCCATCCTTCAATCAGGTTGATGAGGATGTTACTCAGCCGCTCCGACTGTTTAAAACTGAATCAGAGCAGCCAGACAGGATCCTCTGCCAGACTCTCGGTCACCAGGCAGATGTATGTTGTGTGCTGCTAGGGGGGCGGCCCAGATCGTACCCCCTCAGTTATAGGAATATGTCCTGGAAAAATGTCAGCAGCTTGTTAAAGAGTTGTAAAATGTGCTGCTTTATAACTAAATAAAACTAAGTGAGATTGTATTTCTTAGACAACACTGGCAATTAGCTCAACTGAAATAAAAATGGAAATCTGTACTTCTGAATAATATAATAAAATAATATCTTTTTTTTTTTTAGTGTGCCAACAGGGGTGATGCTTATACTAATGTTTAATCAATATTGTATAAATTGGCCTGGCTCAGCTATAGAAAGAACATTTCCTAATCCTCTGGTACTGAAAGATGCCAGATTTCACTTCATATTGGCACTTCTGTAATGTCCAGTAAATTGTAGGGACACAAGCCGTACCTTGTTTAATTTTTTAAATCCGGACGGTAGGGAGGGACGTTGATATAGTGTATATACCAGGACTTCTAAGACTTGCATCCCCATGGTCATGTGTTCCCCTGACCCACAGGCCAATTCAGTGGACCCTGCACAGAGCTACTGTGAGGCTCCAACCACTGCCTTCTCCCGTTCCCAGCAATTGAATTCCGGCAGCTCAAACAACGATTGAGCCTGCCAACCCACTAGACCACTAGGGTGAGTGACCTTTTAGTTCATCTGCCTTTGAGACCCTCAAAAAAAGTAGTAAATATTTTTACATGCAATACACAAAGGGGTAGATTCAATTTCCCTGCTTTGTTCTTTAGAACAAGTCCCCACTGAGGTGAACAAGGACACAGCCACAACGCCTCTATAGGTCTATTTACATCAGAGAATGGGCTATGATGGAATGTTAGAATAGAATTATTCTAGTAATCATTGGTTTCTATGACAACTGTTCTATTCACAGCTAAACACACATTCTATTCTAACATGGCTAAAATAGTGCATGGAACGGTTCCAGCATGGTGGACTGTGATCAGAAAGAAGCAGTTGTCTTAGAGATGGATGATCATTCGTGTTGTGTCAGACACACACAGCTGCATTTTACAAGTTGTTATATGACAGTTTTTACCACTTTTAATGCTCTCTAGGCTGGTGCTGTGATGTAAATACATCCTAGTCAGGTGGATGTTTAGATGGTGTAAAATTATGGAAGAGTCTGATGGTGCAAGTTGTTTTTTTGTTTTTGTTTTTTTCTCCCTCCCCTTTTCCTTTTTCGAAGAGCAAGTAAAGACACCATTTAAATTAATCTACTGTATAGCAAAGACTGCATATTAATATGCTGAAGAATGCACATTAAATGATGAGCATTTAAAGGGGCACTATGCCAGATTTACTAAACTGCAGGTTTGAAAAAGTGGAGATATTGCCTATAGCAACCAATCAGATTCCAGCTGTCATTCTGTAGAATATACTAAATAGATGATAACTAGAATCTGATTGGTTGTTATAGGCAATAATTTCACTTTTTCAAACCCGCAGATTAGTAAATCTGCCCCCCAGGTGTTTTAACACAGCAACTATTCAGTTCACTGTACTAAAGATGCTGGAGAGGCTTCCTCTGCCTTCAGTGGAGTGGGCAGGTAACTTTACTATTCAACAGAGTTACAGTGGATTCTAGGGTTATCAGTGAGCAATGTATTTTACCTTCATGGTTCATATCGGAACATTTTAATGTTGCAGTTTTGTGGTCATTTTAAGTGAACCTGTCATCTACACACAGTGGAGGCTGCCATTTTTTGGGCTGAACTAACACTCATGTAGACTATCAACTAACTAGGAACCAGTACCTCATGAATATTAGTCTGTAAGTACCTCAGTGATGTCATTGTTTACAAGCAATTAATAGGCTGCATGGGGGTTCAGCCCAGATAATTAATGCCTAAACTGCCTAAGAGGTCCAATCTATGATGCGTTTTACTAGAGTCAAATCACCTTTTTTTACATCGTTCTTCTTTTTGTCCTACATTGGATGTCCCCAGTTTTGAGGTGGCAGGGAAACAGCAATCAGTAGCCAATCAGATCATCGGTATGCTCACAGCAGCACAGATGATTTTTCAGACATAAAGAATGTGGGAAACTGCCCACTTGTGTGACATTTTATCATTTGCTTGGGTAGAATAATCATTTAAACAGTACTTTGCAGTAAAAGAAACATAATGGGTTAATTTCTAGTGGCTTAGCAGCACAGTTTACGCTTTTTATGGAAGTTTCTAGGTGTTCGTATTATCTTGAATTACAGGAATGATAATTCTGTGCTGCATGGTCCGTTCCTCTCAGTCATTGGTTACTTGGTTTCTGTATACAACATTCAGAGTGACCACAGTGTACCGCTATCTATAGCTATTGCAGAAGCACTAGGCACTTCCATATGAGCATACAAAATATTATAGCATCTGAAAGTAATGTTACCAAGGACTTAATTGTTATAAGACAGGGATGTGCAGAGACCTGGAAAAAACTGTTAGTAATTGTCGTGTATGTTACTAATAGCTTACATTCTGCCCTGTAAGGCTCATTGGGGCTGGATCACTTATAGACGACTTATTGTATAAATATATTTCAATTAGTGATGCAGTGCGCCAATGTATATCATTGCAAATCTACTCATTTTTGTATTTGAAATGTATTGATTTCTGATGCGGTAGGCATATGTTGGGGGAAATGTGTTATGAAAAAAGGAAATACCATGCTAATTAAGTCTTTTCGTGTGAGTGACTAGCACATTTTTTTAGTCTGAATACACAGCAGGGGGTTGTAATCTTTTTATCCTGTGTATCCTGTCCTGTTAAAAAGATAGGTGAACTACATTAATAAAGTAACAGCAAGTAATGTAGGAAATTACTGATTGATGTTCATTTTGTTAAGTTTGAATTGCGTTAAATCCAAGTTTAGAGAACATATTACATCTTGATGATAAATATTGACTGTAATATCTCAGACTTTGTGGTGCCAGCTAGGATCAGGGGTCTAGGTTACCCTCTATCCACGTGTGTCAGAAACAGTATATAGAGATCCTTTTTTTACCATGTAATGAAGTATACCATCTGTACTTCTGTATGACCACTAGTACCTCTAACTAGTATGGAAAGGTCCTTATCAAGGCCCGTCAGCAATAAACACTACTTGAAGATTCTACCTGATGCATATTGCCTGCTGAATCATGTGATCAACAGATAAGAGCCTACACTCTAATCCGTTCCCCAGCTGTTCTGTGTTGAACCTAGCCTCTCTGTGTCAACGCTCTGCCCGCTACCCAGCAATCCTGATCCATAATAAGTAGTCAGGAGGTACCAGCCAACCCACAGCAAAGAGTCGCTGCAGAAGCTATACCAGATATCCAGAATTAAGCGGTTCTAGATGCCGATAAGGAGCCTAGTGGTGGCAGCAAGTTCTCCTACAACTATTGCACAGTTGGCATTTGCAGTCTGCAAATGTCTGGTGGCAAGGTGACACCAATAGGAGTAATCAATCACAGTCACGGATGGTGAGAAAGAAACCCAGATAGACGAACATCCTCCCCCCCCCTCCTCCCATATGACCTCCAGTGACTGTAATGACCTTAGTGAGAAACGTATGCCAGACACTTTTGTGTTTGCACTTGCGTCTTGTTTAACGCAAAGTCATGGATATAAGACCTTAGTCTATGCTTAGCATTTGCAGTAGTGAAGACCTATAAGGGATCTACTGTGACCCTTCAGGGTCCCCACTGGTTTTGGGAAGAGTAAAATAAAAATGGTTTACAGAGCTTGTGTCCAAACAAGTAAGGTTTGCAAACTTGTACCCCTGAACTTGGGAAAACAAAATTACATTTTAGGGTTAATTTTGTGGGGTTGTGCTAATTGATGAAAAGCACACCAGGACGGAGTCTTGGAAAAGTCCATTGGGTTTAGCATTTCTTTTTGCCATTTTCTTGAAATGAAATGCCCATAAATGAAAGATGAGAAGGTGCCATCTATGCCCTAAGGGAATAGAAAATTTGGATCAAGCTGTTGCATTTAAAAACACAATCAATCGATCCGGTTATTGCGGTCATGAAAGTATAAAAACCCCTCCAATGAAGAAGGGGTTAATGCCGCAATAACCTGTCACTGTTTTATTGATTTGCGCGCTTTGCTATTTCTTGTCATTTACATTGAACCTCTCATCACCAGTTCTTCCTTTTGCCATCTTTCTAGTTCAGCTGTTGTAATGTCTTATTGTGACTGGCAGTAGCGCGGGGCTGTCAGCAATGTAAAGAGTTGAATAACGATCAATTATAATAAATGATTTCTGGCGGATTATATAGATTTTTTTCTATTTACAGCTGCATCTAAAATAATGTGACAGGTTCAATTAAATTTTTAATATACTGTACTTTATAATTACAACAGCAACAAAAACACCCTCATGCTCAGCTTTTAGTTAATGCACATTATTTTGTACACTATACTTGTAGGGGATTGCCTTTGTTGTACTGTTTTGTTCTCAATGGACCTTTATGCTTAACTTGTTGCACTAGTTCAGGTGTGGTGGGGACTTTCTTACAAGGATCTCTGCTTTGTACACAACACCCTGTGTCAGAGTGTTGTTGAACGTCATCCTATCAGATGTTTTGAATACAGCAAATGGCACCAGGCAAAGTTGCCTATTGTCACCACTAATTTTTACCATGGTTACCAAGCCCCTGGCAGCACATATACGGCTTTCTCCAGATGTCAAGGGGTTGGTGGTTGGCAAGCAAGGATACAAAATATCATGGTTTGCCAATGATATTCTATTGACTCTTACACCTCACTACTTAATTTGCATAAAATGCTAAAGACCTATTGCTCAATTGATGGCTTTGCGATTAGCTGAGCAGCCCCATTGAAAACAATTGGCCTGGCGGCAAAACAAGGAAATGCTGTTACTTAAATGTTCCAGCATGCCTTGGCTGGCAGGGAATGCTGGCACTTGTGGTTCCTCAAGTTCTGGCAACTGCTGGGAGCAAGTATCTGCTCAACCAATCACAAGTTGCTAGTATTGCTTTAGCTTGGCTGAGTTTCTCCCCTTCATTTCTATAATCAGTCCATTTCAATGGGCTTTCTGCATCCACTGAAAATGCATTGTCTCTTCAAATGAATGGGAAAATCTGTGATTTTACTCAGCAGGATATAGTTGTTCAAATTTGCTTGAATTTAAAATATGTAGAATTATAATTGATTGTAGAGTGTTGGGAATAAAGTAATTACTTATGGCTTGTAGTTTCATAATAGTATTTCATTTTTTTTTTCACTTTTCCAAAAAATAAAAGGTAAAAATGTTTATTTGTTTAATAGAGCATTTCCCATTCATTTCGATTGCAACGCATTTTCTGTGAGCTTTCTGTTCCAACTGAAATACATTGTCCATTGAAATGACTATTACTGCTTAAACTGGGGAGATTTTGAAAATAAATCTGCATATAGTTTGGAATGCAAAGGGACAATATATAAATATGGAAGAGACACATAGCCAAGCTACCAGGATGTCAGACTATCATGGAAAGAGAGCTTTGTGAGATTTTAAACATAGCATCACTTAAATTTTGAGTTCCCTACTTTGTAGCCAGCACAAGTATTGTTGAATATGCCTGTACAAAAGAAACTATTTTTTACGGCAATAGCCTCCTTTAATATGATGCTTAATCAACAAAGGAATTTTGTGCATAATTTGGATATATGTCTTAACACACAAATATTGTTGGTTGGTCTCAATGTTACATTTTCTCTCAATGTATAAATATATTCCCACTACTGAAGCTTTTTCAGGATGAAGTAAATACCAAATTAACCATTTAATTCTTTGAAAATTCTTCTCGGGTAGTTAAAGGGTTTGTTTGGAATTATTTGCACTGAGTCCCAGGCAATCCTTCAGTATGTTGCTTTGCATCTTTAAGAAGAAAATGTGTCAAATAAAAATATCCTCTTTAATATCTGGCTTCCCCTACACATTTGACTAATGTTGCTGCGGATACAAATCACCCCCTTTATTACCTATAAACTGTTCCGTCCTACCATAGAAAAACGCTGCTAATTTATATAGCCATGACATTTTATAATTTTTCCTGATTTCCAGATAAAGGATTTTACATTTAAAACTTTAATAGTTGAGCCGAGTTCATTTATCTTTAATTTTTGAAACGGGGGCACGTAATTCATATCTGTAATTTTATGCACACTCTGTAACATTCACGGGACTTCATTTGTACATTAAAATTCCTTTAAGACCGTTATTAATGATTTATATAACGAACTGTCCTATTAATCAAGCGAGTTTTCACATTTTACGATTCCCTTCTATGTTAATACTATCTTTATGGTCTGTATTAATGTTTTATGTCCCCTAATTTCAATTATAAATCAAGAACATTTTCCTGTTTTTGTTGGTATTTTCTGAACTTTGTGTCAGCTTTAAAAATTTTATGCCCTCTCCTCTCCCTTTCCGAAATGCACCCCGTCCCCCCCTCCCCTCCTGCCAATGCTCACCATCTTTCTGTGCATGCATTATGAAATATTCATGAAATCGGAATTGTGATTTCTTCGCTCGGGAAAGTTTCATTGACAAAGTAATTCTGTCTCTCTCCCCTCTTTCTGTTTTCAAGCTCAGAAACTAGAGCGCCTTCGTAAGGAGAGACAGAACCAGATCAAATGTAAGAACGTGCAGTGGAAAGACCGGAATACAAGCCATTCAGGTAACATGTTCTTTAATGACATGAGATCAGCCGTGTTTAGGCAGCCAGGAACCTTTGCTCAGTCCATAAGAGTCGCCCTAAGTTTCCCTTTGGATGCCAGGTACAGCGCCCCAGTTACATAGATAGCAGAGTTAATGCAAACAGACCTAACTCCGATAGAATTCTTAACTGTAGAAAAATCAGCATCTTAAATTTAAGATCTCCAGTAACACAAAACAGGACCGTGTTGGGAAAACTGGGACATATATTTAATAATGTGTTAAATGACTTGCTTAGATCACGTACCCCCTGATAAGTTAGGCACCTCTTTGTCAGAAAGTAGTTTTGTATTCAACTCTGTGAAGCTGCCAGCCTCCGTCTGCTTTACAACGTATGGAAAGATCATCATCATCATTTATTTATATAGCGCCAGCAAATTCCGTAGCGCTTTACAATTGGGAACAAACATTTATAAGACAATACTGGGTAATACATACAGACAGAGAGGTAAGAGGACCCTGCTCGCAAGCTTACAATCTATGGGACAATGGGAGTTTGAAACATAAGGGCACATGCTACATCATGTTGCACATTGGACACGCTATCGGTCACACAGCAATGTGTGATCGGTCACACAGCAATGTTGGTCAAAGTTGATGGTTTAGTTGTATTTTCTGTAAATGTTCCTGAATAGTGTATCTGCCCCCATTTGTGGTTTAAGGTGGTGCCCCCTAGGTTTAAAATGCTTGGTTGGCAGTGCAACAAAATTTGTTTTTATATTAAAGCAGCCACTTGGGTAAATGTGCACTTTTTAATCTTCATTGCCCAATTTGCAAAATCTTAAAACCGTGTCCAGCTTTAAAGCACATTGTGCAGCATAATATTCCATTGGCAGCATAACAAACCCCAGTTAGTGGGATGTCCACCCTTTCACCTGCCCAGATTCCAGGATTTTCTGAAGACTTAAGAGCTCATTAATTTGGTTCAAATGGCTGAATTGTACTATAGGAGTTAGCAGCAGATAATACCTAAGCTTCCCATAGTCTAACTTCCACTAGACTGATGAAAGACGATATCTGATTGGTCACCACAAATGTGTTAATTGAGCCTTAATGTTAGATAATTTTTAATCTCCGTTGTAGTGCCTCCTAGTGGATATTGAGTGCATCTTCTTTTGCAACACTCCCATGTCATAAAGGGCATAAAGTGCTAGATATTATCTCAAGAACCATTGTTCAAATACAAGACCTATAGATTTTGCTAGTGAGGAAGCAAAACAGGAAAAATACATACGCGCAGCCAGGGGCGTAACTAGACTTTTTTTTTTTTTTGTATGGGGGCCCACATTAACTACCAAAGGGTGAAAAAACACATATGCACAAGAGACTTTGACAGGGGAGGATAGCTGCGTCCAGTTTAAGACCCATAGTGACTGCACCCAGCACTACTGTGTTCATTACACCTTTGTGTGCAACACTTCCAACTTCGCTTTGCCAGCTTGTTTCTTCCCAGTTGTTGTTGAACAATTCCTAGCATGCTCTGCTAGAGGTAGGTGTGTACTTACAGCTTCTCCTGCCCGAGGCAAAGCTTCATGCGTAGGCCCTAATGTATTAATTATGTACTGTGCATTGCTGTACGGCCAAATAATCCCAAACCATAGGTTGGTAGAACATGCAGGTTATTTTAATGACTCAATACGTAGCTGTGTGCCAGCCTTTTGGCACCTGGTCTATACCAATCATGGGGTGCGATCATGATGATTGGTGAGAGGTGTCCTGGATTGGTAAAGGAAGCCTAGTGGGCATTTCTGAAAGTGTGATCTGCTACGTACAGGTCATGTTTTTTAGTATACTTGTCACATATGAAGTGTTTTCTTCCTATTACTTTTACTGATTGTAGAATAAAAGCGAGTTCATTTCTAATCTTTATGTGGAATCATTTTATTTCTTTGCAGCTGAGGAACTGAGTTCGCTGTTTGAAAAAAAAAACTTCAAGGAAAGAGCGCCCCAGAGCGGGAAGCCGTCCATACTGTCTGTGCGCCTGGAGCAGTGCCCGCTGCAGCTTAACAACCCCTTCAATGAATACTCCAAGTTTGATGGCAAGGTAAGGCACACATACCTCTGCTTTGTGCATAGTAGGTCCTCTATTAAAGATTCGATTTGAAGTGTGTTTTAAAATACAATTACTTGTTTAAGTGTGCTAAAATTTCACATCTATTTGCTGCTTAGCTATGCATAAATTTGCATATATTACCATTAGGGAAATAGCCTCTCGTGAGCCAGACAGTATGGTACTTACCCCCCTACGTTCTACTGATTGTTCCTTCGGTGGTACAGGTTCTAGCATTGGAACTGTCAGTCAGATACTACGAAGAGTGTCGTGAAAACTCACTGGGCCTTATATACAGTGAGAAGCAAAGTAGAATAAGGAGCAAATGTGCCCTTGGCAAAATCAAGTTGCACTGCAGAGGGGAAGGGGGGTAAAATGTGTGGGCAGATTTAGACTTTTGGACAGGGCGTGTCATAGCTCAACTCTAAATTGCTGCATGAACCTAAAAAATATTTGTGTGCTACATGCAAAAGCAGCCAGCACATTTTCCCTGCATACAAAAAAAAAATAAAAAAATGTGTTTGCACCCCTTGCATTGCAACATGGTTTGTCCAGGAGCAGATTTACTCCTTTTTCTTTTTTTGCTTTGCTCCTAACTCTAATTTAGGCCCATTATATCCTGTGAGGCAGTACGCTAGTTGTATTTACAAAACACACTTCATTCACATTTTAAGATTATATTGAAGATTGACATCTCCTTCTATATCTAACAATGGAATCAAAATGCAGCAGTCTTATTCATGATTGTTGGTGTTACTGGGAAAAGCTGCGGTCGTCTTTTAACCATAACGGACCCCTGTGATGTCGTAAAAGATTCAGCTACAAGACTGAAGTGTCAGAATGGGCAGATCTTGTCTAACTTGGTTACCCACATGAGTGGCCAAAATGGACAGTGATCTCCTTGTTTGGCCCTTTGGTTGAGCCGCAGGGTCGCTATGTGTGTCGCCATATTAAATCATTTGCAGGGATGTAACCAATGTTGGGATAGTGATATAAAAATAGACAATGTGTTATTTTGTAGTTTCTGCTTTCCTGAACACATGGGGGTAAATGTATCATACTCCGGTTTCTTCAACTCGCGGGAGTTCGGCGAGATGACAGGTAAAAGTTAAAGCAGCGCTGCCTTGTAGAGGGAAACTTGCCTTTACAAGGCAGCGCCGCTTTAAATTTTAGCTGTCATCTCGCCAAACTCCCGCGAGTTGAAGAAACCGGAGTATGATACATTTACCCCATAGTGTTCTACACCCATTTGGGCAGCTTTTAGGAAAGCAGTAGATCGCTTTACTTGGGATATTTTGTTAATGCTCCAAAATTGCAAAATGCTCCATATCTGTGTCCTGTTAGATTGGCTCTTCTTTGTGGGTAAATGCGATTTATTTGTATTTTAGTTGTATTTGTCAGTTAAACCCCATACTTTGTATAGTAGAGGTGTCAAAGAGCAGCATTTTCACAGCTGATCAGCTCTGGTGTGGCAGGGGAAATGCGTTCCCCATTCACTCTAATATTACACTGAGATAACATATCATCACAAACGCCGAGGTCAGACTGCGCTCTATATTAGCTGACTGACAATGTCAAAGATCAGACTTGTGAATGCAGCACAAAACGAAAGTATCTTAAGTCTTCTCTGTCTTCGCTGTGTACCTTATGAGGATGGCAGCTCACATGTAAGTGGCACCAGTATGGCACCACACCATGCAGGGGCAATGAAAGGCAGGTCTTTTCTTTAAT
This sequence comes from Mixophyes fleayi, assembly GCF_038048845.1. Lineage (NCBI taxonomy): Eukaryota > Metazoa > Chordata > Amphibia > Anura > Limnodynastidae > Mixophyes > Mixophyes fleayi. The sequence continues at coordinate 105,996,570 of NC_134410.1, forward strand.
CGTAAAATCTGCACACACAGATAATAAAGTCCTGTAATTGCTAAGTGTTTTCTTTATGTAGAGAAAATTGGCTAATTATATGTCCACTTTAAGTGTAGACGATGAGTTCTCTCTATATCTCACCTTTCCAAATCACGTCTCCGGATGCTCTAGAGTAGAATTACTAAGAAACAATTTTTACCGTGTCTTTCAATTTGATACAATGTTGGCTGAAGTATCTGAAGACTGTGCAACTTCATGCAACTGTAGCAGCTAGGAACCTTTTGTGCCATGTGATTTTCTTTTCTCGATCATTAACTTTTAAAAAGGTAGCTATTGCAAAACTCTTTTGAAAATAAAGTCTAGGGGGTATATTTACTATACTCTGGGTTTGAAAAAGTGGAGCTGTTGCCTGTAGCAACCAATCAGATTCTAGTTATTTATTTAGTACATTCTACACAATGACAGCTAGAATCTTGATTGGTTGCTATAGGCAACATCTCCACTTTTTCAAACCCGCAGTTTAGTAAATATACCCCTAAGGCTCTACACATAATTATAAATTGATTTGTTAAAATGTCCTTCATTATATTCATAGTACTGTATCATTTACACCCCACTGATGTCCTTTTAATTGCTGTCTGTACAGAGAGTTTTAGCAGTCTCAAACTTAACTCATAAACAGCAATAGCAAGAGTGGCAGCATCAAAGTGGTGCACTCAGAGAGAAAGCTTACAGATCTGTGGTTAAAGTTTCCGTGACAAATAAGTGGTAACAAACATTTTATTTTCTAAAGAGCGATGTTTGTCCATTTTGCAACAACTCTTCCTCTTTAGATACTGCCTCACTACCACGTAACAATTTGGTTGTGGTCCTCACCATTATCTAATAATTGACACTTGACTGCTTGGTTTGAATGATAGGGAAGATATAAAAAAAGACAATGTGTTATTTTGTAGTTTGTAATGTCTCAGTGCTGTTGGACTGGAGCTATTCTAGGGATTCATACTGCTATAGATGAGACTGCAGAAATGAATGTCTATCTACTGGTATCGTGACCATCCAATCAGCTGCCACATTATATTCAAACCTCCTGTTGATGTGACCTGCTTCACAAACCACTCCAGGGGTGTATATACCTCCGATTTCAGCAAGTCGCCGGAAATCGTCTACTTTGCAGGGAAAATTTAAAGCGGCAATGGCTTGTTAATGGCAAACTTGCCTTTACAAGCCATAGCCGCTTTAAATTTCCCTGCAAATTTACTGATTTCCGGTGACTTGCAGAATCTGGAGGTTCATACATTTACCCCCAGGACTGAAACTTGTCTACTCCCTCACCTTGCAAACAGTGCAGTCCAGCACTGATGGTCGGGTAACGTAGTGGTCCCAGGAGCGGGACAACCATTGAATTGGTACATGGGCATAGCTGGACTGACAAGTGGTGTAGTTGTCCGAGACTGGGCACTACCTGTCATCGCTATCTCCAGGGATACTGTATTGTCAGCTTTTGGTCCACAAAAGTTCGTCGGGCCAGGTTTAGAAGTGTCCGCTGAATTGTGAGCTGTGTTATTGGACTGTTGTATAAATCTGATCAATTCAAATTGTCTAAAAACTTTGAATGAAGCTGAATGGAAAAGATGTTAGGCAGAATCAGCCGTAAAGGATTGACCTCCAGATATACCTTTTTATCCCCGCCACTCATTGCAGCACAGGGTTAATCCTGTCCCGTCTTCCAAGGGACCCTCGTAAGACCCAGCCGGTTCATCAGCTCAAACATCCCCACGCCTGCGAGCATGGTCGATGGCATAATTCATGAGCGCTAATTACTCAGCTGTTAATTTTCATAAGTGTTGATTGTAGCAGTTCCTTAAATTAAGACTCCTTTTAAAGGGTACCTTGGGAAATATTTTATCAGGGCCCGGAGTGCAAATGAATATGAATATGGCTCCAATTAACACTCGCTGGTTAATGGCTTTTAGCAGCATTTTGGGATGTGCGGTCCTTAAATACCATTTTTTGCCTGCTGCTCTTACTTTGAGCACCATTCAGATAATTAGGGATTCGCAGAGCCATTTAAAAGGAACTCGAACAAGACATTGCTATTAACGCTGCAGTCTCCACTGCTCTTTGTGGCTGCCGTGCCCCCTCTGCACGATCTTCATTAAATTCATAATAAGTGGCAGCCCCCTCTTAAGAAACTGGATGTCAAGCTTTAACCCTGTGGCTGCCATAAAAGGGGCAGCAGGGGATCTTTTGAGCTCCAGGATAAAACCTTATTGATTATGAATATGTGAATTTAATGTGATAGCAGCAAAAATGCTTGATAAGTGACATGACCATGCTTGGTTCCCCCCATTTCTCCTAACTAATCATTTCAAACTGTCTCTTTTCCCACACATGTCATTGTAGTCTATTCTTGGTCATGTCTTCTACATTTTTCCAGATAGCTTTACATTGGTATAGCGCCAACATATTCTGTAGAGCTGTAATGTAAGGGTTCCGGTGATACATAGGAATGAAAGGTAAGCATGGCCACCTGTCACATATGTGACAGGAAAGCCATATCCCTATTCACTTCTGTGAGGGTTATTTACTGTGTTTAAAGGTACAAGAATACACTAAAACCATAGCGACCAATCAGACGTTTGCTTCCTTTGTCTTGCACTAGACAGATATAAGCTACTTGCGAATTAGTTGCTTTGTCCTTAGTGCAGCTGTGATAAAACGAGGTATTAATATCGCCTCCACCAGTCTATGCCTCGTTTATCACAAAGTATGGACTATAAAAATGTATACTTTTTCTAGCCCTCTGGTTCCACATGTTTGTCAATCATATTTAAACTTGTATATATTGTATTTTTTTAATAGATGAAAGTATTCTCTCTGGATTGTGTTCTCTCCTGTTTAAACAAACTCTGCTGTATAACCATAGAACAATAATTGTCTCTATTTGTATCAAGTGCAAATCATCTGCTGTCTGTGAAAAGGTAACACAGAAAAGGACCAATCAGGCAGGTCCTGAAACTCACGAGAAGGTCATTTCTACCTTTAAAAGACAGCTCCCCAAAACAGCAAATTGGCATTCTCTACCCAGTGATAGCTGAAGTCAGGCTGGTGTTGAGGCTTTGGTCTCTGCCAGGTGACTAGGAAGAGACAAACGGTACATTTGGAGTACTGCACGTCATTACCGTTAGTACGGTAATTTAAAAGCTGACTTTTCCTCGCAAATCCGCATCGAAATTACCGTACGAACGGTAAGAATTCACGTCCCACGTTGTTTTTTAGAACAACGCAGGGAACTAAATTCCCCCCTTCATATACTAAGGAAAAAAGTGCTATTTTCTGTGATGATTTATCCTACATAGGTTAAATCCTGAATTATGAGCCAATCTGCAAGACCAGACTTCTGCCCTTGGCTGCAGTGAATAAGCACGCTTAGTGCCTTTCTGCCTAATATTCCCTACTTCACAGCTTGGCTACAACACCAGGTGTTTGGCACCAGAACCAGTTACACAAAGCAAAAGTCAGATTAAGAAGTTTATATAAAACTGATTACTGGTCTTCTAGATTCAGCATGCCAATAGCTGCTGATATCATGCCCAGTAAAGCAGAAAACATACGGTAATGTCTGCTGTTTATTACATCATATAGACTCCATGTGAGCCGCATGGAGCAGTGATTGACAGCCCTCCTTCCAAACACGTTCTGCAGCAACAGCGGTTCTCTAACTCCACACATCAGCAGTTTCCCACATGTCAGGCAGGGCAGATTTACATCCCATTCTCCATTGATGTTTCTGTATTTAATTTAGCACACAATGGTATCCTTACTAGGCTGTAATTGTTACAGCTGAACAGTGACTCTGTGTTGTGTGATTTGTTATATGTGATTATCTTTCAGAGATGTGGAACATTTTGTAGTAGGCAAGTTTGCATTTTGTTTTCTAAACGATTAGTTTACTTCTGCTTTGTACTGTTATTGTGCCCAAATTGTACATATTTCTATGGTGAAACTGCCTCTGTCCCTGACTGCGCTAGATGTGTTTCTACACATATAGAACTGAAGAACTTAAAACATGAAATGAATGGAGAAATAGAAATTCAGATTCATAAAAAAACATAGAAATATTTGTGCAGAGTTGGATTTACGTGATAGTGGGTGAAGGGGATGAGCGATAGCTAATTTTAGAGTATTAAGGTTGAGATTATTGTTGTTGTTTCATTAGCTATAAGCCTAACTTATTGTGGCTGGGAACATACTTTCTGTATTTGCCTTTAAACATATTCGGGAAGCTGTCATTTTGCTTTTCATTTTAGCAACAGCGCCACCTAGTTGTCGGTAAACTGTGTAAAACCTCAATCGCTGTTTTTCCAGTTGATTACTTTGCAAAGGAGTACCTTCATTTTACTTTGCAACAACGACCCTATAAAAATAGTGGGTGCATTAGATAAACCCTTTGGTAATTTTGAAACCCAGTCCCCATTCTTATGTCCTAGCAGAGCCACTATGAATGTTTCTCATCCTGCACAGTATCCATTTTTCGCATACGCACGCCGGATAAAAATGCCGACCTGGTTTATTTATGAGCCGCTGTATTCGACTTTAATTGGTCATTTTTCCTGTAGTGCTTTCAAAACCCATAAAATACCAAATTCAAAGCGATGTAGCATAGCATCGCATCACTAGAAAGGTGAAAATGCAGATTGATTTGAGCTGTAAAAACTGTAGAAAATCTGCCATTTGTGACCCAAATACTCCTAATCCTTATTATTATGTATTCTACCAGCGGCCCGTTAACGTTATGCACAATTACCCTCAAGAAATTCTTCTTTATTAACCCATTAGTGTCCAGGGACATACACAGCCAATACCACCTGGGCTTTGGGGTTATCGAATACATAAAAGAGAGGACCATATAAATTGCAAAAGCTGTTATACAGACGTGCAATTGTATCGTCATTCAGGCCTTTTGAAATGCGATGACAGGTTGTTAATTAAAAATAGCATTTCAAATAACGGACATACGCCACAGTGCAGGCTCGGTTTGCTTTTGTATGAGAATAGTTCATATATTACATTGTACTATATGTGCACTGGGCACTTATGAGGTTGGCAGTGCAAAGACAAAAACCAAACAGGTGCCCGCTGCATACTCGCTCCAGTTCTATACAGCATCCTGTCCCTTTTACCTACTCCCCTAATTTCAAAACAGCCTTCGCTGCGCCATTGGAAATCAATTTGTACAATCTGAAAACCTGCGATATCAATCAGTTCTCTCCTTTCTAATTTGACAGACATGAGGAGAAATGGCAAAAAGATGTCATTTTTGATTGCGGAACGCAGTTATGCGGAACCAGGAAAGGATATTATCTCTTTAAACAAGACAGCAGTAATGGGTCTGTTGACCATGAATAATTTTTTTGTTGTCATTATTGCTAGCCTGGCATATTCTTCATTAAACGCTCAGCCCTAAATTAAAATAGAACCAGTTTCCAATAGTAATTAACTGGAGTATATTGGGAAGGCTATTATTCACATTAAAGTAACCTTTTAATAGTTCTGTCTTTAACTTCCCTGCAGGTAATGGTTTTAAAAAGCTCTTATAACAAGAGGAATTATAATGAGCCTTAATAGAGCAGGACAACGGGAAAATTAAGAATCATTTTCCGTCACCCCCCACCCCATGAAAAAAAAAAAATACTACTAAAATATGTGTAAGGTGTTACCTGGGTATTACATTAATGCAGCTAATAATTCTTTATTGCACTTTTAAATATTGGCAGTGACTACAAGGAGATAGTTCAGCTGGAAAAAAATGAACCACGTCGTTCTGTCATATAGTGAAAAACTGGCAGACGGAGCTTACGGCTCCTGAGGAAGGAAAGGAACAAGACCATTTACTGAAAGATGACTTATAGTGAAAACAATATGTGTATGTTGGTTCATTTATCTGGGTAGAGTAGTGGATCTCGATGCGTTGATCAGAATTCATTTCTGTGTTGTGTCACAATTGTTCTGCAGTTTTTATGACAGTTCGATCCTTTACACTTCAATAATTAAAAGGCTGCTTTACATACAAGTATTTTTATTAAGGACTTACTAGTCGCCTTTATTTAATATGTTACTGTGTTATATGTATGTGTGGCAGTTTCAGGAACTTCTTAGGTCAGTAACATCAATGACAAATAGTTCTATGTTCCTATGATTAGCACTTCTGCCTCACAGCACTGGGGTCATGAGTTCAATTCCCGACCATGGCCTTATCTGTGTGGAGTTTGTATGTTCTCCCCGTGTTTGCGTGGGTTTCCTCCGGGTGCTCCGGTTTCCTCCCACACTCTAAAAACATAGTAATAGGTTAATTGACTGTTATCAAATGGAACCTAATCTGTGTGTGAGTATGTTAGTGTGAGTTATCTGTGTAACGCTGCCGAGTTAGTGGCGCTATATAAATAGCTGATGATGAGAAGACTTCATCTTGATGATTCTGGAGCAGTAAAGTGGTTGATCACACTCATTAAAGGAGAATTTGCCAATTAGTCAGCAAAATAATAATAAAATCCCAAGATACTCTATAAACATTAACCCAACACACAAAACTAAGCTGTAAGTATTGTGCTATATTAGGCTGTAAGACAAACGTCCGAAAACCAGAAGCAACCCATACAACACATTTTTCCTCTGATTTTTAAAATGGCAAGATAGCTCCCAGATTGGTCTGCATGATTCCTGTATTCTTCAATGGCAGAACAGTTTTGTCTATATAGCAAATTGGATTAGACGTTGTCCTGTTGGGCACAAAGAACGTCACAGCACACTTATTTCATCCACTGTAGGTCATTGCTCAAAGAATTTAATTTATTGTATAACTTTTCTTTCTCCTAGTATATGTAGAACTGTAGCAACGAGAAATCATCATGGCAGCCCCCAGTCAGCAAAAATGGAATTTATGGTGTAAAAACACTTTTTATCCCTTTATATATATATATATAGATATACAGTAATGGGGAGTACACACTCTTTTAAATCTATGTTTTTTACATATCAGGGGATACTTGACAATCATTAAGTCCTGGGGCTAGATTTACTAAACTGCGGGTTTGGAAAAGTGGAGATGTTGCCAATAGCAACCAATCAGATTCTAGCTTTCATTTATTTAGTGCATTCTACAAAATGACAGCTGGAATCTGATTGGTTGCTATAGGCAACATCTCCACTTTTTCAAACCCGCAGTTTAGTAAATATACCCCCTAATGTTTGAAATCTCTCATGCGGCAAATAACAGATCTTATCCTGTCATTATTTAACAAAATTAAGTCAACATAAAGAAGCAACAAAGTGGTCCTTATTTATGAAGCACACTATGTGCGAGTGTAAACTTCACATCGAAATCCAACCTGCTACCACGTTAGAAACACCATTTTCATTTATGTAAACCATACAGATTGGTTTAGCCTAATGTTTCTCTCCTAAAGTACAGCTGCAAGGATGCTTTAAAAGTATAGGGTGAGATTCGATCTCTCCAATTCAGGGCAGGTGCGAAACCATGGTTGGCTGCTTCTGGAGGGTCCCGGAGGGGAGCACCAAGTGCTGGGGTTGCGTTATCAATGCGCCTCCCCAGCTGCTGAGTGACCCGATTCACATAAATGGAGGGAGGCAGGCAGTGACAACACGATTCACTGCGAAACGCGTTATCAAGCCCCGGGCCACTTCTCTATAGGAGAGGGCAGGATCTGGGAGTGTGGCCTATTCTCTCACAACATTCCGGAGTCTCCCTGACATCCCAGGAGTGTAGACAAGGATTTGCAACATTCAAGTGTATTTGAGAAGTAAAAATGTGCTGTGTTCCCTTCCACAAAACAAGGAACATCCCCGAAAATGCACCCCCTGTGCATATTGAGCTATCTATTTGCCACAGAGAATTTTGTGATGTGTCCTGGCCATTTTACATTTAGTAAATGAAACCAAAGGCATTTTTTCAGTGTATTTTCACACCTACTTCCAGTATCTCCGGCATCTGCCAACACACCGAATTGTTTGTAGCTGTAACTTTTTTTTATATGTTGTGGATAGAAGTTGGCTAATTCCAGGCACTGACAATTGTTATTTCTTCTATATCAATGAACCTCAATAATTTTCTGACTAACGCATTGCAGGAAAGGGAGTACTCTAGCAGTTATGACTACAGGGTTCAGAGCCCTTTGAGCTGTACCTTCTTGTTCACAAGCTCTTTCTATTTCCCACATTACAGTATTTGTGGCATGTTATGCTAATGTCAAGCTATTTACCACTCTTATTCTACAGTACACTCTAATTAAGTTGACAGCAAAATTGAGATTGTACAGAGAAGGTGGGGTATTGGGGGGGTTGTAAGTTTCCAAGGGTTAAGAGATGCCTTTTAAATAAAAGAAATTCTGCATTCTGTTTTTCTTTGGAGATAAACCCGTTTCAGCCGATTACATCCAAGCCTGCTTCACAAAGGCGCAGTTCTCGTAAACCTCTCATCAGTGTAGCTTGGCAGTAATTGCAACGAGAGAAACTTGTAATTTTCCTGAAGGATCTGACACAGTTGGAATTAAAAATCAAGGCGCCCTCCTGAATGCCAGTTCATTACAAATTAACAGCAGTCCATAGGAAAGCAGCAGGCTGGGGCGTGTCGAAAAAAAGCGATCAGGATAAAGAAACCCAACATTTGAGTCTGTCACCGCTCCAGAGCGGGCACGGCCCACGAACAAATTAATGACACATTGTCAACGCAAAAAAACAAAAGTTACATCAAATTAACACATCGGATCCCAGCATATTAATGCACATTGTTTCTGTGGATTGTTAGGGTAAAGCAGGACATTCTGAAAATTGAAAGATTGTCCCATAGAGACCTTGCCCTGGGGTGAATCGGGAGAACCTTAAATATTGTACCTTTTTGTTTTTTCCTCCAGTAAATAGTGATTTGACTGATTATAGTTAAATCAGTTTACATTAAAAGCGACAAACAACACATTGCATTTATGTGTGTGTGTGTGTGTGTGTATATATATATATATATATATATATATATATATATATATATATATATATATATATATATATATATATATATATCTATATCTATATCTATCTATCTATCATCATCACTATTTATTTATATAGCGCCACTAATTACGCAGCACTGTACAGAGAACTCGCTCACATCAGTCCCTGCCCCACTGAAGGTTACATTCTAAATTCCCTAACACACACAGACTAGGAGGAGCACCCGGAGGAAACCGGAGCACCCGGAGGAAACCCACGCAGACACGGGGAGACATACCAGGTCCTCACAGATAGGGCCATGGACGGGAATTGAACTCAAGACCCCAGTACTGAGAGGCAGAAATGTGTGTGTGTGTGTGTGTATATATATATATATATTACACACACACACACACACACACACATTTTTAATAAAATGGATGAATAGTATAAATGAAATCCAAATGTGCATGAGAACTCACTGGGCCTCATTTACACAGAGCAAAATAGCTGAGACGTAGAGCAAAAACTCTTTGGAGGCGCTGTTTGCCTCAGTTTCGGCAAGCAAGCCAATCCGCATAAGTTTCCTGAGGCTCAGACGTTAGAGCAGCCGTTCTGAGGAGTTGGGCACAGTCAGGCGTTATGGATTATGTCCAACTAGTTATACAGAGTAGTACAAAAATGAGATTTGAGTTTGTATAGGGAGAATCTTGAAATGAGAGTGAGAGGTGGAGAGTTTCATTTTAGGGGAGTTCCTTGCTGTGAGGAGGGGCGCTCTGTTCTATCCAGTCTCACAGCGAACTTGATTTTTGCGCAGCTCAGAGCTGACGGAAATTGGGTCCTCCTGTACTATTACTGGGATGCAGTTTGCACTTTCACCATCATCATCTATTTATATAGCGCCACTAATTCTGCAGCGCCGTACACTGCAGCACAAATTAACGGTTCATAAAACCGCTATACACACATGTGGCACATGTAATATAGCTAGTCAAATTGTCCCCTCGCATGAAAAGTTTAAGCCATAAATGAAGCTAAATCGAGCAGTATTTTAGAAGAAAAATAAAAAATGTATTGAAAGGGGTGGATCTAAAAAAGTTTGGTCTTTTGCGCATTCCACCTCTTCAGATTTTTCAAGCTGTTCTCACAATTATCTGCATATCCACTTTTCTAGTTTGCAGAGGCTTCTCCAGATAGCAAAGACTAGACCTTGATGTCGGCAAATGACCTTCACTCAGATTCGAAAAGAAGCTGTTTTATGTGGAGTACGTCTTTCTAACTTTTAATTAATAAAGTCCAAGAGTCAGGGCGGGAGGGGGCTGGACGCGGTCAGTTGTGTCATTTTGGCCCCTCGACAAAAATGTAATTTGGGTGGGTGGGGTGTAAAAATGTTGTGATTCACCGGACATCGCGCCCTTAAGGCTGCCATCATGCCCACTTGACTAGGCAGTGGGCAGGATGCGGGAGTGTTGCCTGTCCTTCTGGGTTTGACCTACTCTGATTTCGGGGGTCTCCCGGACATTCCGCGTGAGTTGGCAGGAATGTCCTAAAGCAAGTCTACTAGTCACATAACACATTAGAGATGGAAACTGGACGTGTTGTACAGTTGTGGCACAGGGCTGAGTAATCTTCAGGAAGGAAGAAAACTCCTATACTAAGTTTAATGGGAACTTTGGTTTGTTGCCGACTTGCTTCTTCCAGATGAAGCCTGTTTTATTATTCTGAACCCTATGATCTTTGGTAAACCATGCCCCCGATTGTATTTAATTTACTTTGAATACATTAAGACAAACAACACATATCCACCGATCATAAGCGTTTTTGCAAAGCATTGTTGTTAATGTTTTTGTTGTCTTCCTTGAAGATTATGCACAGAACAATGATGTTTTTTTGTTGTTTTTTTCTTAACATACATGTCTCCGTGTCTGGTGTAACATCTAGCCATACCAGGTGATCTTTGACAAATAGTGGTCTGATGCTTTGGATGTCATACTCACGGCTGCCTTTAGCACCTTTAAAATGTATGTTTGGGGCACTTAAAATCATTGTTACAAGTGAGTCCATACTTAAGGGCAATACGGTGGCACAGTAGTTAACATTGTGTTGATTTTTTTTTCTGGTAAGCTTGTCATTTGTTTTGCCTACTGTACTTACCCCGGTTTTTAACTCACCCCTGTCTAATGTGTGTCAGTAAGTACAATGTTTTTTGTTTTGGTTTTTCTTTTTCACCTGTTGTAACTTAGTTGCATTAAAACTACCAATTCAGTAAAGTAGTTACATTCTTTACATAATGAACCAAAGTACAACAGCTGTTATCATAGATGTATATGGTAATTGCATCCTCAGCATGCAGTATCCCAGGTACATCCGACTCAATCTTGCATCTGTGTTGACAGATATTCTCTCTTCATTCAGCATCTGGTGACCTCCCCTATATGTACATGAGGTGAGATGTGTTTAACTCCGAACCTAGCCAATGCCATAGAATCTATGCTGGTGCCTGTCCTATATATATATATATATATATATATATAGGAGGCCACAGGCTTAGAGGCTATATTGGCTGGATCCCTCTCTCACAGCATTCGGCTCACATCTAAACCGTTCAGTCTTTCTGGACACCTGATGCTTTCCATGACATAGAGATAGCAATTCCCATGGGTCATTATAGCACCTCACTAACAGACACCATGTGATTACCTGCATGAAAGAGGAGCTGTAGGTAAAGTGAATTAATCTCAAGAGAAGGTGTATTCAACCCCTCCCATGTTTATTCGTGCAGATAAATGAACATATATTAACTTGACTGCATTTTGTGCACGCTTTTACAGGTCCATAAGTAACTTCCTTAATTTTTTATGGTCAGCTGGAGACGCCCATTCAATGCATGTAGGAAAGTCCTGACATTGTTTCATCCATCATTAGTCTGCTACTATGCAGCCACAAGTGTCTGTGGCTGTATTGTGGCTTTCTGAAGCATTCGTGAACCCGGTAGCAGGTACTGCATCAGTAACTAGTGCCACGTGGAGGGATATCAATTGTCTTGTAATATTGTCATAAACTATTCTTTGTGTAATGAGATGCCCCAGAGGTGAAGATCTCATTATACGATTACTGTGTGTGCTCTCCAGAAAATTAATTTTTGTTTTGTTTTTGTTTTTAATGACCCAGACATGACATTAAGCATTTTTTTAGAGTACAGAACCCCATAATATATGGATCACCAGTCTAGCTTAGATTTGTTGTTTAAATGTCTTCCCACTGTGCATTAAAATTGATTGCTAATATTATGTGGACATTTTGCATCACAAAGTGCTGGTGTTTTAGTATCGGCGCATGCAGTCTGTCCATTGCAGAATATTAATGCAGAGGGGCATTTTGTCATGGTGTCCTTTAGAGATGAGTGAAGTTATATTTCACAGTGGAACCGTGCATCTTGGTTATGGTGCGAAGTTCCGGCAATACAATCCGTGTGTTCCGCTTCTGCCTCACCGTTCCATGGAATTCTGTTCCACACTCTGTGGTTGATGCACAGTTTTCTATCCATATGCAGAGCTGTAGGCACCTTAAGATGCATCTGCAGCACTTGCACCTTGTTTACGATAGGTCCTCAGTGAGTATTTGTACCTGCCCTATAGCAGGTGCAAAACATTTGCCTCCTAACCAGCGTCTATGTGTGTTTCTGGAGGGCTGCAGAAGCCGCATTTGCATGACCACACCTTTACTGTACACCTTTCCAGGTGCAGGTGGGCATAAACACCAGAATTGTGCACTCTGGGCATGCTCAGAGTGATTTCATGCAAGATACGCTATGCAAACTGACGTACGTCCCTCTCCGCATCAGCCCCTGTGTATGTAAATTCACCTCTCACAGAATTTGTAGTCTATGGATATAGCCAACGAAGGCAAATTTATTCTGCTTTACGGCATGGTTAGGGTAAGACACTTTAAGGCAAGGAAACATGCCAAATGCAGAATAAAGTAAATATTTTGCAGAACAGTTTTGAGAATTTCGGTCATCCCCAGAGACCTTCTATGTCAATGTCGAGCAACAGGTGCCCCTCCGTGCCTTCACCTCTGGCCCCCATCGGTTTATTGTAAGATTTGTTTGCTATAGCTGGTATCACTTGTTTAATGTACCTGCTGAAATGTTATTACAAATATGTGTCTCTTTGTTTGATTAAATGTATTGTTTTAACTTGTTACTGAGATCAACCTTTTGAAGGTTAGAGGGCCCCCAATGCAACCCTTGAATTGTATCAGGTTGCTTATAACTGGTCTCTGTATTATCAACAACACACCTCTGTCTATGGAAAAAATACCAGCTTCTAAATGGTTAAGTACTTGTTCATCAATATGTTCTAAATATATGAACATTGCCTTTGTATTCCCCACTTCGGAATCACCTGGTGCAGTAACATATGTAATATAAAGAAATTTGAAGATGTATTTATTTTTTATATATGTTTTATGTTGTTATTTTCTTTGCAGTGAAGGGTTTAAGTTGGAAATCTTGTTTTTTTATTTTGCTTCAACTGTGCTAATTTTACAATTGTGTGTGCCTGTGTGTATGTTGTGAGTGTTGAAAAGAGGACAGTGCAATACTTAAAAATCCAGCCCCCCCCCCCCCCCCCCTTTTCTTTTCGTACGTAATTAACTTCTACACTATGAGCGGCTGGAATAAAACATGAGCGTTAGTTCAGCCCTGGAGCTGATGTTGTAGTGATGATTGCAATGGAGATAAAGTATTTCTCACGGCAGATTCTGCTTAGCGGAGCTTTAAACCATCTGGCCCCATAATTAAATAATAGCCGTGGTACTGAGCGACGCTGGGTTCCCCTCCTTTCCCACCCAATTTACAATGCAGAATTCTAATTGATAACAAATTATTTGATCTGCCTGGAAATTGCAAGTCTCTGATAAGATTTTCGCTGAAACCTTCCGGTAACCTAGTCAGACCTTGTGCGCCTCCATTAACATCTACTGGAGAGAGGGGGATTCTGGGAGTCTAGTTCCTAATCCATTGTAAGATTCACCCTCTGTGGCATGAACAGGGGGGGAAGGGGGGCAAAGAATATGTAATGAACCATGAAAATAAATGGAGAAATAGCTTTAGACGAGACATTACAATTTTGTAGTTTGTCTACAATGTGCTGTTTAATATTGCGTGTGTGTATGGGGTTTTGTTATATGTCTTTACACCCAAGTACACACACTTATGTATATTTATACATATGTCCCCTGAAAGTGCTTCTCCGTGTTGTACCTTAGCAGTTTGAGCAGTGTCACATTAACTGAGCACTTTCCCAGCAAGTCTAGAATTAAATTGTCTTAGAGGTCATTTCAAGAGTGCTCCAAATTTGCTGTATAATTTAGGAGCATGTTAATGACTACACTGTAACCTTTCCACAAGACCCATCAGCCGGTAATGGAGAATAGGAACACATTCCCCAGCGGACTTTCATTAAATCCTGCCACACGTCCAGGATTTGTAGGGGAGGGGTGCAGAATTGATCTATGCCCCCATTCCACCCATCACCCACTATGTTACATGTAATGCCAGGTGAAGCCTTTTCTACATGTTAAGTGCAGTGAAAAAGAAAAAGTTTCTGAAATGGGAAAAACTTTTTTTTGTTTTATACCATATAATATATGTAAACACCAGTGGAATAGCATATTTTAGATGATGGTTTTTATCTTTTTAAATTGTTTTATATCCATTAGTAATTTTTAATAGGGCAGCACGGCGGCTAAGTGGTTACCACTTCTGCCTTACAGCACTTGGGTCATGAGTTCGATTCCCGACCATGGCCTTAACTGTGTGGAGTTTGTATGTTCTCCCCGTGTTTGCGTGGGTTTCCTCCGGGTGCTCCGGTTTCCTCCCACACTCCAAAAATATACTGGTAGGCTGCTAACAAATTGACCCTAGTCTGTGTCTCTGTGTGTGTATGTTAGGGAATTTAGACTATAAGCCCAATGGGGCAGGGACTGATGCGAGTGAGTTCTCTGTACAGCACTGCGGAATTAGTGGCGCTATATAAATAGTTGATGATTATAATCCCCGAAAGAAATATATTTTTCAAAAATAGAGGTGGCAAATTAGGAGTGCAGATTATGCCAGAATTTAGACATATTTTACTGTACAGCTGGTGTACACAGGGCTACTATAATGATTCATTATTGACATCCGTCATAATGATTGCTTTATTTAGCAGCCTCTCTCTTTTCTAGGAATCGGTGACATCATAATGTTTTCAGATAACAAACCATCACATGCCTTAGTGATGTCACTTGTTCCAAGTGAATTTCTAGGCTGCAGTCTTAAGACAGGTGTACTTTAAGGATTATTGACTTTATAATGAAGATATCTCAAGACTTTGCCTCTGTTGGAATCATCCGATGTATGGGAGACATGTATAACATTCAAAGTTATTTGCAGTTATGTTTGCCTGGTTGGGGTGTCCCTTCTAGAACATAATCTAAAACAACATCGATAGGTGATTGTGCGGAAATGACATCACAACTGTCTGATTATAACTAATTACTTACGGTAACTATTATCAGACTATAGCAATATTTTTGCACTGAATTCAGTTTGTGTTTGTATAATATTTTGCTTAAGACATGATGCTGAATTGGAACAAGTTAATATTCAGAAATGGTTAACGTTCTCCCTCCAGAATGTAAAACAAACGACTAAACTTTGTGATTAACATTAGCTCTTTGACTTACAGTGGTTCTGTGAAAGAGTTAATGCGCAGCCTTGTTTAGCCATGTAGATAAGCAACAAATCAATTTTTATGTGGCTGTTTTCCTTTGGTTTAATGTCCAGATCCCTAATGAACCCGCTTACTCCCGATGCAAGTTTATTTACAAGCCTGTAAAAGAGAAGGGGGGGGGAAGAGACTTGCACTTTATTTCACAGCGTGATATCATCTCGGGACATAAATAACAGCATGAAACAAAGGCAGTGAGTGCAGAACACAATGTGGGTATTGCTGGTATGTCACCATGGCTGGATAGTAAGAATACAGCGTTGAGCACAGTTCCTGGATATGCAGAGATGGGGATCTTGGCACTCTCCTCGTCCTGTTGATGGTACTTCCTGCACTAGGAGGACATTATTATATAGAGTCCATTCATTATTTTAGAAAATTTAAGTTAATTTACCATTTCTTTTAACTAAGTGGCATCGCTGCGAGCGACTGGGTTGATTTGAGAAAGAGAAAGCAGGATAGCTACAATTGTTCATTTATGATTGTGTCAAATAAACTATATACCCTTGTCACATAAACATGCCATGACACACGCACTGGGAAGTTATTCGTCCCCTATCTGTAATGGGTTGGGTACGTTTACCCGGTACTGATAACACCAACAGTTAGTTTAACAGCATAAAATGTCCGATGCTTACATGGCCGACAATAAATAAATATAGACTGACCTTAATAATGACACGTGAAGTATCCCGACAATGTTCATCTACATTCCGAAGACAAGAAATCACGGCACAGTGTTTCGACGTTATTTAAAATGGCCACCATTATATAAGTGGTTTTAAAGTGGCAATGCCAGGTCCCAATCCCTAACCTGATCCCTAACACTTAGCTTAGATGAGTTGGGCAGCAGGACCTGGCTTTGCCACTTTAAAACCGGTAATATGACGGTCGTCGTTTTTAATGACGTCAAAACGCTGTGCCATGATTTCTTGTTTTTGGACTGTAGCTGAACACTGTCGGATACTTCACGTGTCATTATTAAGGTCTGTCTGTATTTATCTATTGTCGGGCTTGTGAGCATAGGAGACTTTATATCGTTAAAGTAACTGTCGGTGTTATCAGTACCAGAAACAGGACTACCACCGATCCACAATTGGTTTTGGACATCCATCCTAGTGATAGCTGTATGTAGCAACCTAATGCAAATTTGGCACGCAAAGAAATCAGCGATGCCATTAGTTTGTAGCATAGATGCCTACTAACCTGAAATTACCGTGAAACACCCGAATTAAGTTGAGACCTTCTGAGCTTCTGAGATAGCAGCAGGCAGTTCTCCTGGAAAGCGCTTACAAGATGCAAGGTGGTCAAGACTTACCGCTAATTGCATCATCATGCCCCACCCATCTCAGTAAACAGCCTGTGACGGGTGAGAGGACCATCACATCCAGCCACTCAGTGTACTGAAGTGGGCGAGGCTTGTCAATGCAATTGCCCCAACAGCTTAGTGAATTGCATCGTCAAGCACTCACCTCTTCTTTTCCTACCTCATCTCTGCGTCTAACAGAATGGAGGTAGGGAAAGTAGGTACATATGGTTTATAATGATTTTCTAGGCTTCGTTCTCGATCGTATTCTGCCCACACTATTGCTGCCTACTCTGTGTAGACAACAGGTACACTGTAATGAGTACTTGAATAATAAAAATACCAAGGACAGACTTGAACATTGCTTGTGTAGATCACGTTAGATAAAGCAGTTCTAATCCAAACCACACAGACATCTCAACTCGAACCACTATTTTCTTCTTGCTAACAGTGACTTGGGTAGAACTGTGACTTCATTAAGCCATGTTTTTTATGTTTCCTTGTATAGGGCCATGTGGGTACCACAGCCACCAAGAAGATTGATGTGTATCTCTCAATGCAGACTAACCAGGACAAGCTGCTGCCAATGACAGTGGTGACTATTGCCAACGCCAAGGTGCATGACCTCATCGGGCTAATCTGCTGGCAGTATACCACCGAGGGACGGGAGCCAAAGCTGAAGTAACCAACTACTTTATCATTATAACTCTCGCTAAGTCAATTTAAAAGTCAAAATATGTGTGTAAAATTAAATAAACAGAAGCATGCACAAGATTCTTTCAGACAGAGAGAACTGGTAAATTTCAAACATAGTGTGTATTGTTCATGGATAGATGTTTTGTGACATTATGCCTTCGCCCTTGAAAATTGTTCTAAACATGTTGTGTATACACAATATACACACACCCATTTGTATTAGTATAGTACGGCAATGCCATAGAAATTCTAAATTCATATGCAAAATATTGAATTAGATTTCATCCTACTAATTCACTGGGGTACAGTGACATCACTGGGGTACAGTGACATCACTGGGGTACAGTGACATCACTGGGGTACAGTGACATCACTGGGGTACAGTGACATCACTGAAGCATGAAGCCATTTCGTTGATTGCTGGTAAAGTAATCTGCTGTGTTCTCTTAATTTTTAGTTCACCCCCCAAGAAGTCTGCCCCCACTGTGTCTTCACAGCAAATACTTTCAGATGTGTATTTATTTTTAGTACACCATGAAGTTATAACCTTATATTAAAATTGTGATATCATGTTAGGTTACACATTTAAACCCCCCTCACCCTGACTATCCAAATTGCAAGGGCCCAATGTACAGGCTTTTCCAAATTTGGCAGATACTCACCTGTATACTCAAGCATTGCTGTTTATTCTCCTGCCGCCTCTGAAATACCTGCACATTTAGTTTGACATTGCTGTGCCTGGCTATGATTAATCTAGATCTCATGAACTACATATTAGCCTTTAAAGATGGTTTCCACTTTATAAATCAATTTGATTAAATCCCTTCCCAATAATAGCATTTTGTTCTACATTAGTTGTATTTAGCAGGGCACCGGAACTGACATCTAGCCGTAGAGCAGGGGATGTCCAACACAACTGCTTTCATTGAAAGCTTTAGAGCTGCTGTTTTGGATGCTCACTCCCACCAGAGCCTGGATCTTCTCCAGGCATGGTATCCTAGAGTCTGATTGTAAAGTCTGGGAAGCAGTAGGATGTTGATTGTACCTGATTTGATGGCTACCATGGCTCGTCCAATAAGCTGCATGAACAGCCTTCCAGTGAGTAGCTTCTACATTCCAATTTCTTCAGGTTGATTTGCAGGTGACACCTGGGGTGAGTAGCTCCCAAACCAATTAAGTCCTTGACTTGGTATTGGCTTGGGCAGCACAGTGGCCTAGTGGTTAGCACTTCTGCCTCACAGTACTGGAGTCATGAGTTTGATTCCTGACCATGGGCTTATCCGTGTGGAGTTTGTATGTTCTCCCTGTGTTTGCACGGGTTTCTTCCAGCTGCTATCTAATTGACCTTAGTCTCGTTCGTGTGTGTGTGTGTGTGTTGTGTTGTGTTGTGTGTGTGTATGTTAGGGAATTTAGACTGTAAGCTCCAATGGGGCAGGGACTGATGTGAATGAGCTCTCTGTAGAGCGCTGCGGAATTAGTGGCTGTATATAAATAACTGGTAATGATGATCTCTGTTTTGCTTAATGGGGGGAAGGAGTGCATCCATTGTATTTTGTTTAAATTTTTCTTTAAATGAAAAATGTAAATACAAATGGATGTCATTATTGCGCTTTCTTAAGCATTAATCAGGCAGTATAGTAAAACCTAGAGTAAAAGCGGCTCTATGGTAGAATACTCTTTCCCTTTGACAATGACTGCCAGAGAGCTGACTGTGTGAGGAGGGAATGCCCGTTAATTAGTCCACCTAGGTCACCATAGAATTTGAGAAAATTGATACTGACAAATATATCGGTTTTAATTCCACGTTGGCAATCCATTCTGTAGAAATGTACAGCCCCCGCTAATATTAATGTGTCATTATTACTTGCCGGATCTAATAATAAATATCTCTTAAGCATGACAAGTTAGTATAGATCAGCCAGAAGGGGCAAACTCACCCAGCCGCCTCAGAAGCAAAAGGTTTTGGGAATTAATTGAGGGAATTTCAAATCAGGTAGCAAGCAAAATAACTCAGTGCCACATTCAATCAATAGCCAGAGTAAATCAGCTACTTTTAATTCCCGAAAATGATCCATATAGATCAAGCGAGCAATTAAACAATTAGCATGCACTTTGAGATTAATTAATTTCCACATCAATCATGCAATTAAAACTCGGGATTCTAAAAGGGGGAGTTTGTATGCTGCTGTGAGTAGAGGTCCCTGGTTATGTGCAGTGAATATCAGAACTGCGTAGGACCAAATTTAGTACTTGGGTTTTATTTAGGCTTTGGACCACCACGTAAAGGAATGTAAGAATTTGAAAATAAATAATGTTTGAAGCTACAGTTTAAAGGGACTGTAACCTTTGTATAATTGTGTATAACAAACATATCCCACTGCATTTTATTGGCGATCTCTGGGGGTTGCTTCTACTACCTCTTTGCTTGTTCTCTGTTTTTGGTTCTTTCTGGACCTGGTCATACCCCCCTAAATATAATGAACCACCCTGAAAATGTCACACCTGTTTCGTGAGGGCTTGTTCACACCTATCTGCTGTTAGTGCACTGTTCAGTCTGAATACCTGAAAAGCACAATAAACACAGGATGAATGATCTTTTTTATGGGCTTGTTTCTACCGATGCATTCTAAACTTTTAACGTAACATTTAAGTTTTAGAATGTAACATGACCTAATTCTCCAATGTGTGCTGCCAGTACAATAGATCGTATTGATAAAAGCACAATGTATGGAAAACAGGTCACTAAAACACCTGTTAGTTTTTATGCGGTTTTTATCCATTTTCCTGATACATATGTGTGCACAATCTCTGAATGATAAGCTATGCAAAATAACTAATCTCAGTCTGATGCAATATTCTTAACATTTTTAACAACGATTTAAATAAATAAATCCTGATCAGCATACCGATTCTTGTATACGCGCTAAACACGTTTAACACGATTTACCGTCCGATCTGTGCTCTTCATCTGTCTCAACAATTGGCTGAATAAATTGTGACTCTGCACACTCCATAGAGATCTATGGACACTGCCTGTCCTGAGTGCATACACACTGCAGAATTGGAACAACATTGTTCCTTCGTTTGAGGAGCAACATTTTTAGTCTGGTTTAAAAATCATATGAAACGATACGTTGTGCTTTAGATCGATAAACGTTCATTGTTGCAACGTATACACTAATGCAGTTTTGGCTAACCTGTGAAACTCCAGGTGTTGTGA
The DNA here is from genome assembly GCF_038048845.1 of Mixophyes fleayi. Taxonomy (NCBI): domain Eukaryota; kingdom Metazoa; phylum Chordata; class Amphibia; order Anura; family Limnodynastidae; genus Mixophyes; species Mixophyes fleayi. Next base: position 106,017,556 of record NC_134410.1, read on the forward strand.
AACTACAAGCCCCAGCATAACCCTTCCAGCTATAAGCTGCTATATATTGGCAAAGCATGCTGGGACTTGTAGTTTCACAACACCTGGAGTGTCACAGGTTAGCCAACACTGCACTAATACGATATTGGGTCAAATGGTCGTTTAGCGTCTGATTGGCCTGATAATCGTCTGAAAACTCTGTAGTGTGTACCCAGCCTAATCATAGAAACTAGGTAACGGCCCATAACAGAAGTATGAGGGAAAGTGATGTCCTAGGCACTCAGTAGGCTATCATCAGTGTATCTACCATGTATTTTACCACATTTATTTTAATGTAATGCTTTTTGTTACTTGTACTATTATTTTCTAATTTACATATTACTTGGCACACGAGATGTGACATGCAAATTAAGAATGATATAACAATAAGACAATCTCTTTCTCATCAGAACTCACAATCATTGATATAAAGCTACAGGTCTTGTTGGACTTGTAGTGTGGAACAGCTCAGGAGCCACAGGTTGCCTACCTTTGTTCTGCATGCTGACAATGGTTTTGATTGACCACTTCATAAGAGCTTACTATCTAAAATGATTTATGCAGAATTCTAGATTTTCACACATTTTAGCAAGGAAAAGTGCAGAGCAGCAGTAAGCAGCTTTCACACAGGCACAGGGAAACGCTGTTACAGAGACTAATAATGTTATTGGAAGAATTCATAAAGAATAATGACTTTTTAATTGCACATTTTGTTTAATACCCGAGAAACCAGTGGTATTTATGGGAGCATTCATTTTAGAGTGACCTTTGCAAACTGTCACTGGGAACTGTATCTATAGGGTACAACTGCCATTTTTGAGATTTTACAGCACCAAATAAGCTGTATGTGAGAACATGGAGAGTCAGCAGGTTAATTCACCACCTTCAGTGTACTAATAGGAGTAATGGTGGAATAATCACACTGTAAATATGGCATTCAGCCTCTTCATCATAGTGCTATGGATTCAGATCAGTGAAAAGTGTGTTTTTGTGTGGTGGGTGCAACAAACAGAACCCCACAACCACTCTTTTGCCCTACTATATATATCTATCTATATATATATATATATATATATATATATATATATATTACACACACACTATATGAATAAAAGAATTTGGCCACTCCTGTTAATTATTGAATTGAGGTGTTTCAATCAGGCCCGTTGCCAGAGGTGTATAGAATCAAGCACCTAGCCATGCAGTCTCCATTTGCAAACATTTGTGATTCAAAATGGGTCGTTCTGAGGAGCTCAGTGACTTCAAGCGTGGACTGTGATAGGATGCCACCTTTACAATGATTAAATGGTTTGTGAAATTTCATCCCTGCTAGAGATTCCACTGTCAACTGTAAGTGATATTATTAGAAAGTGTAAGCATTTAGGAGCAACAGCAACTCAGCCACGACGCTGAAGACCATGTAAAATCACAAAGTGGGGTCAATGACTGCATGGTGCGTAAAAGTTGCTAACGCAATGCTGATTCCATAGTTGAAGAGTTCTGAACTTCCACTGGCATTAATGTAAGCACAAAAAGTGGGTGGCGGGAGCTTAATGGAATGGGTTTCCATGGCCAAGCAGCTTTATGCAAGCCTCACGTCACCAAGACCAATGCCAAGCATCGGATGGAGTGGTGTAAAGCACACCAACACTGGACTGTGGAGTGACGAATCACACTTCTCTGTTTGGCAGTCAGATGGGCGAGTCTGGGTTTGGCAGGTGCTGGGACAACGTTACCTGTCTGACTACATTATGCCAGCTGTGAAGTTTGGTGGAGGAGGGATCATGGTATGGGGCTGTTTTTCAGGGTTTGGGCTAGGCCCCGTATCTCCAGTGAAGGGCAATCTTAATGCTTCAGCATACAAAGTTATTTTGATCAATGCTATGTTTCCAACTTTGTGGCAACAGTTTTGGGAAGGCCCTTTTCTATTCTACCATGACTGTGCCCCAGTGCACAAAGCAAGGACTACCAAGACATGGTTTGGTGTGGAAGGACTTGACTGGCCCGCACAGAGCCCTGACCTCAACCCCATCAAACACCTTTGGAATGAACTGGAACGGAGATTGCGAGCCAGGCCTTCTGGTCCAACATCATAATTGCTCTACAGAATGAATGGGCACAAATTCCCACAGAAACACTCCAACATCTCATGGAAAGCCTTCCAAGGAGAATGGGAACTGTTATCGCTGCAAAAGGGGAACAATTCCATTTTAAAGTATATATATTTGAATACAATGTCATTATAGTCCCTGTTGGTGTAATGGTCAAGCGTCTGAATACTTTGTCCATATAGTGTATATACACACACAGAAATACAGTGTTTCTCAGTTACACGATGGGCCTGATTTTTCTTTTTTTTTTTTTTTTTCCTTCTTATGTTACATTTTCAGTAAGCTGGAGTCAATGAAATCATTTATAGTAAAGCTGTTAGGGGAGGGGGTAATGGGGTATTCATCAACATTTATTTATAAGTCGGCAGCATATTCCGTAGCGCTTTAGAATTGGGAACAAACAGTAATAAGACAATACTGGGCAATACATACATACAGAGCGGTAAGAGGGCCCTGCTCGCAAGCTTACAATCTATGGGTATTCAACTCAGATTCAGGCTATAGCCCACAGTGCAATGCTCTGATTGAAATAGCTGCATGGAAAAGGAGACACAATTTATCTGCAGTCCCTGCAGGACACATACACATATTTCACACTTGGTTAAGATATAAAATGACCTCTAACAACTTCCCATTATGGTCATGTAACACCATTGGCAGGATTTTAGTATTGATTAAACTGGCTTATTGTGGTAGTCTACAGTGTAGCATGGGGCTTATTGTGAAAACAGCTAGGGGCGGAGCCGATTGCAGAATCTGAAAGGGGTGGGTCCTATTCTCCTGAAGAGCAAAAAAAAAAAGGATGTGCTTGGTGAATGGGGTGGTGAGAGTACAAGAGAACAGGTCTTGTGAATGGGAGGCGGAGAGGATGTGGAGTGGACGAAGGTTGTTGTTGGGGAGGTATCTTGGTAAAAATTGTAAGCAAAGATGGTTTGTTCTTTCCACAGTGCAATAAACCTCAGAATGTTATGGTGCACATTGTGATTTGCAGTTTTGTGTTTAGTGATTGGTGCAGTGTTTGGGCATATTGTAGTTTGCCGGGGATGTGTTGTAATGTATATGTAGGACTTCACCTATGGCTGATCTTGCTTGTTGGGTGTATATACTGTACTGACACCTCTCTGTCTTCCTCCCATATTGCAAGACCCATACCAAGGTGATTGGCCAATGTGATTAGGAAACCTTTGGTAGAACCCTTCAATTATACTATTCCCCCACTGGAAGACCCATTTAAATGTTCCAGGAACTTGTCAGAACTAAAAATATCTGATATTGTTTATCTTTTTTTTGCCTGCTCCTTAAGGCCTACCAACCATCCACTTAACTTCTCATCACTTCTGCTCCTACTCCCTTGACCCCTCTTCTCTCTCCCCTTTGCTTCACTGGCTCTCTTTTGTGCCTGACTTTGTCTACCCTCCCTTAGGATGTAAGCTCGAATGAGCAGGGCCCTCTTCCCTCCTGTCTCCATACCTGTTTTTCTGCTCCGTCTCTACTGTATTTGCCTGCCCGGAGTTCCTGAAGTATTGGTACTTTGTGTTTATTGTTCTGTACTGTTCTACCCTGTATAGTCTACTGTATAGTCTACTGTTTGTACTGTGTACGGCGCTGCGGAAACCTTGTGGCGCCCTACAAGTAAACGATGATATTAATAATAATAATAATAATTTTGTCAATAATTTAAATTACCCTTAAGCATTCAGAATTTTCCGGTCCTTCAACTACCTGTGCTGGGTGTCACCACCATGACCACATGTCCTGTTAATTAAACCCGAAGTTCCTTGTGCATCCGCACAAGCGACTGTGTTTGTAAGACTGCCAGCCGGTGTTTTTTGAGGTTAGCTCTCTGCAGAGACCACTGAGCACATTGTTTCTGCAGCATGTATGATTGAGACGCTGAGCACAGCATATATCATTTTAATGAAACCTTTTGAACCTCTCTCCTTTTATTTGGATGAAGCATTTCCATGGAATGTTTAGCAGCGGATGTTTCCCCCGACACTCTGCAGCACTGAGTTATGGCTCTGTCTCTCCAGCGCAGCAGATTTTATCCACATTACAATCATGTCCCTATTGTCTCGCAGGCGCACGCAAAGAGAGTCTGTACTGCCGCTTTTATGGCCACTTGTGGCTGGCGCCTGGGGCACTTTGTGACCCTGCCTGATGTTTGGCCAGGCGTTACGTTTTCTTTCCTGCATCGAGCACCATGTTCAGCAGATTCAGCAGGGAATGGGTACTGAGGTCATTGTTGGGCTTCTAATAATCAGCTTGGTTTATGTCCGCTTTATCACCTCACTGCCAAAAGAGACGGGATAAATTACAGGTACTTAGTAGAGCTAAGGTCAGGCGCAGTGTGTTATGATTAATCCCCAATAACTGCTCCCAGGAGGAAATTGACAGCTTAACTGTAAATAAAATGTTATGAGTTTCATTTTTGTGTATATTGTTATGTTTCAATGTAGCTTTTGATATTTTTTTTTAGAGTATTCATTTAAAATGTGTTCGTTAATGGAACAGGGGGGGATGAACCACAAAATTAAGAAAGATAAGTTTAGCATAAAAAATAAAAAAACATTTGCAAATGCAAGAATTACATTCAGCTATGGGTGGATCTGATAATTCATGTTTATAATTGTTTCTACATGTACATATATTAAGGCATGCATTTCGTTGCCTGAACCATTGCACGGCCTATAAATCTGCTAGGAAATCGAGACTTTACTGAGGTGTTGCCTGACTATTTGTCATAAGACCTAACTTATATTTATGAGACTGGTTACTACTGAATTGATAGACTACATTATAATGAATATTATTTTAGGAAACAAAATGGCTGCCTCTACTGTGTGGAGGTCACAGGGCATTATAAGTGATGCTTTCGTGTGTGCACTTAATTATCCATCCTCACAGGCCTTTTCTCCCCATAACTTTGTATATCTCACAAATGTGTACATTGATTTCTAACCAGAATTGTCCAGTTTGCTGCATGTGTTGTTTCTGTCAGCCATTTTGCCAAGGGCTGTCTGGCCCCAGTAGTTTGTGAGTAGGGCTCCATTGATTACTCTATATGGGAGAGAACAGTTGTCAAGATTTCACTGGTTCCAGGCCCAAAAGCAGTCAGCTGGTGACCACTATCGCTACGTGTGTGTGTATTAGTTGGCCAACTACACCAATGTGCCCCAGACTGTCTGGTGACTCATATGTGTCCAAATTGGATATAAATGAGGCAGGGCAGCCTGTTCTAAGTGTGTGTGGCCACCTTAGGTATCCTATGTACAGAGATTTCCAAATCTCATTCATTTCCTTTTTACATGTGTGAGCCATTTGAAACATTACTGATCTCTTCCTTGTATTATTCTGTTCACTTGCAGTGATAATGTGGATTCATTCTGCCTGCATATTGCCGAGGATGATGGAGAGGTCGACACAGATTTCCCTCCTCTCGATTCCAATGAGCCCATACACAAGTTTGGTTTCAGTACCTTGGCTCTTGTGGAGAAGTATTCCTCCCCTAACCTGGCAGCGAAGCAGTCCTTGTTTGTAAGGATGTAAGTATTATATGAGTGGATAATATCCAGATTGTATGAAGTCAAAAAAGTCTTGGACATCTGTGTAAGGAATAGGGCTAAAATACGATTCCCTTCTTTCATTTTTTTTTTTTAATGTAACTTAAGCTTTCTTAAGGCTTGTCCGGTACAAGAGTGTGGAAGATGGGAGGGATCATACATCAAACAAATAACAAGAAAAGAGAGAAACATACATACTTCCAATACCGGTATATGGGAAGACAAGTAGGGGAAGGATAACGCCAGGGTCATCGATAATGACATTAAAAGAGCCAGGGCCGGATCTAGAATATAATTTTACCTGGGGCGATTAAGGAGGGCAAATTAGTCCCTGCCCCCTTTTTGACAGCTAATGCTGCACACTATGTGCAGGTCCGTTTGGCAGAGACGGCAGGTAGAGTGTGCTGCCCGGCTGCTCTGATTGTTTTTAAAACACAATCAGAGCCGCCGGCAGCAAGCCCCTGCTAGGTGGGGTAGTTGCCCCAATCGCCCCTGACCCCCCCCCCCCCCCCCCCCACTTGGATCCGCCACTGAAAAGAGCAAACCAGTTTATTCATTGAAATAAAAACACATACGGGTATAGTAAAGTAAGACAGGGTGTTGACAGGGAGAAGGGATGAGCGAGTTGCCGAGGAGTGTGAAAGGAGAGCTTGTTAGAATCCCAACGATGTCATAGGGTGGACAAAGGAGGCTCAGCTGCATAAAAGCTCGTCCATGGAGTCCACGTATTTTGGATGTTCGAGGGGGTATTATGTAGGGTGGCAGGGATGCTTTCCATGCGATGTGTTGACCAGCTGCTATGTATGGTGGTGGTCAGAGATGGTTGGGAGATGCCCTGGCCTATTAACCGCGTTCAAAATGGGGCTAGCCAGTTTTTGAACACGGTGGGGATTCTGAAATGGGCCAGGGGATTATAGCGAAGAGTCGGACATTTAGACATCGGTGACTGATTTAATGAGGGCATGTACTTTCTTCCAACATGGTTGTAGTAGGCTCATGGGGTTCTTTATGGAGTTGCCCCAATCAACTCAATCAAAATTTCTCTTGGTCTTGTCTCCCACATATCTGTTTGGGATAAAACCTGTCTGATCCATGCGAATGAAAGATGGCAGTAATTGTATTTAACCATTACACAGAAGTTTGGTAAGTATCTTTAGAGCTGAATTAGATAAGGATATTGGACAGGAACTTCCACATAACTACGTATCTCTACCCTTTTTCATGATTGTGATCATTGTGATCAGGTGGGACTACTGCATTGTTGAGGGGATTGGGCAGCCCTCTGTGAAGTTGTCAAACAATGTTGATTTGACAGGGGATATTATGGATTTTGGAGTCTGACATTAAATGAAACACATTTGGAGATACAATTACATTGCTTATTTTCCTGTACATGTTATAGGGGTTTGAGTAAAGTGTATAATCATAGTTGATAGTTCTAGTTGAAGGTCAGTCAGGTGAATGAGCTGAATGGGTGGACGTTGCCTTGGACACAATTAGGGAGAATGGTAAATCCCTTTCTCTCACAAAGCATAGGTGATCGGCTAAAGGCTACTCTGTTCCTGGACTGGTGAAGAGTCGCTATAGACCTGGACAATAGAGTCCCTCTAAAGGGAAGTGACGAATTATTGCCGAGTTTCTCCAAAAAAATTATTTTATTTTTTTTGAACTCTTTATTTAGAAAGAAAAACAAAAAACAATAATATTAGAGAAACATTCAAGTCGTTCCCTTCAAGGTTTTCAAAACGATCTCTTAAGCTTCATAGTAATGAAGTCACAGGACAATGTACTAGTTAGTGTTGTATTTGCTTGGTGCTGGCCTAGGGTCCTATGCGTCTTGTCCATACGCTACATTGTCATTGGAAGATCTGGGACTGCTACAGTGAAGAGGTTTTGCAAATATGCACAGATTTGTGACTTGAAGCCTGTGTTCCTGGAGATAGAGAGCTTAAGTTGTAGTTCATTAAAGCTCTATTTCAGATCAGTGGCAGTCATGTAGCTGGTTGTATATGGTTGTAGTTGTAGGCAGGGGTTGAGTCCCACTTTCTCCTGGGGAAACATTTCCTTGACCACTATTGTGCACTGCAGTCCCTTCAGCTGCGGAGGACTTTTGTTTAGAATGGTCCATAGTTTGTTGCTGGCATTTGAACCAACCCCACATTCTGACCATAAAGTCTTCCTGGAATGCAGAGGTTAGAACCCAGGACATTGTGAGCAGCTGCTAACCTGGTATTATCGAAGCTATTGAAACAGCCTATCTTGGACCATCCATATACCCCTAACTCTGTCTTTCAATTGTGTGCAGCATAAAACTTCATTAGTGTCTTTAAAATAACAATGGTTAATTCTGAATGGAAGCTTTTATTTGTTGGTATCAGCTATTTTATATCTTGAAATGGTTCCTCCTTGTTTTTGTGTCTTAAACATACTATTCAGAAGTCATACTATTATATACATCTTTAGGTCTGATATACTTCAGCAAGGAATACCAAGATATAGCTCATTCATATGAAGAAATTTCTACCTTTTAGTGAGCAATACATAGATATATATATATATATATATATATATATATATATATATATATATATATATATATATATATATACACTTTGTATAAAACTCCAATTTTTTTGTTTGGTAATTTTATTTGCCTTACTTTTGCAATACAGTAAATAGGGGGGCACTTATGGAATGTGGTGCTCAGGTAACTAAACCTTAATAAATATTAAAACCTAATCTGTCTGTTTTATGTCACTGCACCATTTCTGCAACGTTTCATAAACGTCTCCTAATATGCCTACATACTTCATTCATTGCTATATTCAAAAGATTAATTCAAAAGCTCAGTAACTCTTCAGTTGGTTGCAACAGCTGAGATTGGCCACGTGAGTAATGTCTGGTTATTGGGGCTGAAATTTGACACAATCATTAGCTGTTTTGTTTTCACTTTTCTTTATGTTCACAGCAGTAAGGATCATTATTATAATCTTGGCCTTAAATGTTAACAGGAATGTTTATCCAAAGTGGACCTTTTATCTTTGGTTACTAGTATTTAAAGGTAACGTTGCCAATTTATCCCATGACTAGAAGGTTTTGATCAGCAGCTAGATGACAGCCCACCTAGTTCTACTGATTATAGTGACCGAAATCAATAGCTGTGCTTGTGATGTCCCTGAAATGATGTTATGTTAGTGTGAAATTCTACCAGAAAATAACATTTGGGTTTAATTGTCTCCTTTGACACATGTGCCGGTATTGGAACTACAATAATTGAGATATTATATAGCTATTAAGTCATTATGTAAGCTGAGGACAAAACACTGGCCAAGTGTAAAAGTATATTGCATAGAGAGGTCTATATAAACAACTTTCATTAAACTCTCTATATACAACAATTTACAAGGCATGGACTGCATATTGCATTCTATTCTACAGAAGTAGGAAATGCACGTTGAGACAGTCTATGAAGTCCTAAGATTTGTGTTGAATGATCTTTCCATCTTCAGTATATTGCGGTATCCTAAGGCATCATGAGCTAACTTCAAATTTATTTATGGTCTCCATAGAAGTCAAGGATGGCCTATACCTAAATGATCACCCAAACAAGACTGTAACATGGTTACAGTCTTGATTTAATCAGTTGAATCCGAAGTCTCTGTCTGTTGTCCCTGTTTTTCACCTGCCCATTAACAACTGGTTTAAAAGGAGAAGTCTGAAATTAGGTTTATTTTTTGCCATTAAAGATAGGGTAGTGTCATATAATCTACTATTTACTAAAATAATTTGTAAAGTTTAATGTATTCCTAGCCATGTTATTCTACAAGAGACTTGTACAATAGCTGCATCTCTCTTTGTTATTATATCTAGCTCAATTTGATCAATTAACTTGGCTCTAGGCAATAGGCCACACTATTCCAGCTAACTAGTGATAACACAGCTACCAATTGTATCTCAGTGAAAAGTGACAAGACGTTGAGGCTGAGAGCAAGAAGCTGCATTGGTAACAGCTGTGGCCTCCAAAAATGAAATTAAACACATTTGACATTTTTGTACAAATTTTATTCACATAAAGTGCACAGCCGCTATGTCTTCCTTAAGGCTACGAACATAACAATGAAACACAGCTTTGATGACTGTGTCTTTTTATGTAACATGCAATCCCCAAATGAATAGCCTGATTGTTCTTATATGTGAGGATTGGAAACCAGCCATTGATTATTGCTGTGGTCACATCATCATCATCACCATTTATTTATATAGCGCCACTAATTCCGTAGCGCAGTACAGAGAACTCACTCACATCAGTCCCTGCCCTATTGGGGCTTACAGCAATCTAAATTCCCTAACAGACACACACACACACGGGTCAATTTGTTAGCAGCTAATTAACCTACCAGTATGTTTTTGGAGTGTGGGAGGAAACCCACGCAAACACGGGGAGAACATACAAACTCCTCACAGATAAGGCCATGGTCTGGAATTGAACTCATGCTGTAAGGCAGAAGAGCTAACCACTAAGCCACCGTGCTGCCCACATGGAACTGTTATTCTCTAAGCTAGAGGGGCTGCTTCTAAAAAATGCTATTGGTTGTATGCAGCAGCACTTGTATTACTGTGAAAAATAGTGCACTAGTAAAATTTTGGCATCAGCATTTGTGAATGCTCTGTAGTATATTACATGTTTTTATCTCAGTAACTGTGTTAAGCTCATAATCAGAAGATAAGTTTTCAAAATAGTCTGATAAGACTTCAGCAATATGTTAAACTACAGATTTGAGCATGCTTTTTATGATGCAGAAATCATTTTGGCAATTATATAAGTGATCAAAGAGAAGATGAACCTAAATTATTGCTGTTAGTGCAGCCCCCCTCCATGCAAAGGCCTCCACAAACTATTTAATGGTTGGTTTGGCGGAGTTCTCCTGAGCATGCAACTGCAAGTCTGTCTTGCTTTCTGAGACCTACCAGAGCCGCTGGTGTTTGCAGTTATGTTGCCCACACCTGCCGCTGCCAACGCAAACAGAGCGCTGGCCACATCTTACTCTGAATACCCAGCAGTCCTCGTCTGGAAGCGGACTGCCAGGAATCTGCAGTGGCTATCCGCTAGGGCAATCAATAACTGTTAGAGAGTAGGCAGGGGGAGGGAGGGGGGGGCAGCCAGTTCACACCCTGAGTACCTGTGCCCAACTGGGAAGGCAGGGCACAAAATAAAGCCATTAGCTGTCTCTTTTATGCCAAGAGCTGAAATACATCTGTGTCTCATTTGTGCTCCAGCCGAGCGAACAGACATAACCAAGGCTGGCAATTTCCATACACTCCCAGAATGATCCAGGTCTATTGTGCAGTACTTTTTTGGTGAGTAGTTTTCATGGTGCTACAGCGCTCTGACAAAGAAGGGTTAACTGGTAAAACTTTTAATTGGTCCAAATAATATAAATAAATAATAACTCCTATTAGTTATATATACAGATCAGCCTAAACACTGAATTGCTCTGTATCCCTAATGGCTAAAAAAAAATGTGAGTTAACTGGGCTGTCCAATTGTATTATATAGTAGAAAGCTGATTTATTTGAAAATTGTGCAAATAGCTGCCATTTTAATTAACTCTTGGGGCTAGCTTTACTAAACGGCGGGTTTGAAAAAGTGGAGATGTTGCCTATGGCAACCAATCAGATTCTAGCTTTCATTTATTTAGTGCATTCTACTAAATGACAGCTAGAATTGGATTGGTTGCCATAGGCAACATCTCCACTTTTTCAAACCCGCCGTTTAGTAAATATACCCCTCAAATGGTATTGGTATTGTATGGTAGAGTGCTTGCCTACACTCTGTATCTCCATCTCACTCTCCAGTTCATTTATAAAATGTGAATTGGGCCTAGGAGGCATGTCAGAGAAACAGAAACACATCTCCTCTTCCCCCCTCCATCCTCTCCCTCCCTGTCCAATGAAACAGGCCATGGCCATAAAGGAAGATAGAGAGACCCGTTAGCTGAGAATGATCACTGTCATTAAAGACGGGAGGGGGTTTCACTTATCACCGCCAGCTTTGTACATGGCAGGTTGGATGAGGCGTCCACAGGTAGAGCAGGAGGATACAAATTACAAGGGTCCTACAGCCCTTCTGTGCATTCAGTAACAGAAGCACAGTCTAATGCACAGACACAGTAGACCATCCTTTATCTGTGACCTACATCATCTATCAACCATGGGCTGCCTTTGTCTTTAACCCAGAAGGGACAAATAATATTGTGAAATTAGGGCCAAATTCACTAAACATTATTCTGTTCAAAACTAAATTACAAAGACGTCAATCAAAAGATCCAGCAATGTTTAATATTATGTCTCTAATATTTTATATTTAGTGATATTTATATATGATTAATTGTTTCTTTGTTGTTTTTGTTACGCATTCACTTACCATAAGAACAGAACTCTCTATTGTTGAGATACTATTAGTCCAACAACATCTGTTTTCACACCAGAATAGGAAATTATGGCTACACCTCATCACAATAACATTAATGATTGTTGATCTTATGCACTTTGTCAATTGTGCAAAGAATCTTGAATTGTAAGATGCTCATTTGGGTCAGTGCTATCCAAGTACTTAGATGAAGAGGCCAAACACTATTACAAAAATGCTGATGTATAAATACAGTCTATGTAGCTTTTCAAGTAGTGGACGACACCCGGCCAGAGAACAGCCCTGATTTAATTGATATAGGAAAACTTCCATTTATTACCATTCTCATAGAATTCATACAGTTCATGGATATATTCACAAAGTGTATATTGTAAATTCAAAGTGTATTCGGGTATTACATCCACAATTCAGTAATTCAGAGTCACTGATATGAGTAATAGCTGCAACCATATATTCTCCTACAACACTGAAAATATAGTTTGAGGAACCCACCAGTGTATCACGTTTCATTTACCTGAAATCTCAGAGAATAGTTTTGATGCCACCCAGAGCTATACTGACACGGCATGGCATAAGACCGATAGAGCATGTCACCAGCAGGTCTGTATATCATCATCATCATCATTTATTTATATAGCGCCACTAATTCCGCAGCGCCGTACAGAGAACTCACTCACATCAGTCCCTGCCCCATTGGAGTTTACAGTCTAAATTCCCTAACACACACACAGACACAGACTAGGGTCAATTTTGATAGCAGCCAATTAACCTACTATTATGTTTTTGGAGTGTGGATGGAAACCGGAGCACCTGGAGGAAACCCACGCAAACACGGGGAGAACATACAAACTCCACACAGATAAGGCCATGGTCGGGAATTGAACTCATGGCCCCAGTACTGTAGGGCAGAAGTGCTAACCACTGAGCCACCGTGCTGCCCATATCTGAGTGTAGTCGTTGTTCCAGTGGTCAGTCAGGTGTTTCCATTATCGTCACTGTGGATTGTGCATTTACATGACAGACTTTCCGAATATAAACAAAATGTTTAATTGTATGAAATGCTATTAAATATATCTATATCATGTATATAAGTACCTTAAAGTCCAGGCCTGATTTCGGGCTCCCTGTGCACAATACTGTAAACATTTAAGGTGCTGATCATTAAGATGTGATAATGCAGGATTGGGCTAATACCTGTTTATTTCAGTAGGTGGCCTAAGCAATCACAGTAGGTGGTTTCTACTTCTGACAACATAAAAATATGATATCTTAATGACATAAATATAGACCAGAAGCACACAGTGTCTGTCTGCTCCTGCATCCTTGCTGCATTGTGTGGTTTTATTTACCAAACGTTGCATGCCACATGCCTAATCCTTTATCTTTTTGAGCATGTGTTGATTGTCTACTTTCACTCCATGTTTAAGGGAAGGAGAGCAAGTGCAGCAGATACTTAATATTGTTTTCCCCTTATCATCTTCCTCTACAATATCTCTTTTGAGCTGTTTGAGCAGTAATCATTTACTGCTGCCTACTTTTAAATGTTTGGTATGTTGGGCAACACAGTAGAAGTATTCATTGGGAAAACAAAACTACACTGCACAAATGCAATAGAGCAGTGAGTAGATTAGTGTCTGTCACTTATAATACATTATACAGGGATGTCCAATAATAGGATGTCCATCCTCCAGTACCCCTCTGTTTTCCTGTACCAGTGAGCCATATTGCACTGTGGGCTAGCCATTCACAATGACTTAATCCATCCAGTCCTCTTTATTAGAACAGAATAGAAGCACTTTATGGAACTGGACTTCACGCACAGAGTTCTCGTCACTCCTCGCTGCGGGTAACAGGAAAAATCACAGACACCAGGGAGAGGGAGATGGTAAAACAACTGAATATCCCCCATAAAAGGGATCAGCATCCCACACACTGGTAACCAGTGAATAAAGCAAATATCTAGCAGAGGAGTGCAGCAGAATTTTAGTTTCAGTACGTTTAGTTAAGGTAAAAATCCCTTTTATTTAAGGTTGTTTATGTGAATAACACAGTACGGTTCAAGGATTAGAACATAAGTGTCAGTTATGTATGTGGTGTCTATATTCTGTATTCTGTGTTTCTGTCTGTATTCAAGGAGTGTGTGTGTGTTGCGATAATTACAAGTATATATGTCTTCCCCAACAGAAATGCAGCACATGGATTCTCCTTGATCCAGGTGGACAGTACGAATGTGACCATGCGTGAGATTTTGGAGAAAGCTCTGAAACGAAGGAAGGGGTCACAGAGGAACTCAGGTGTGTGAGCCATCAAGAATTGGGAGTGCTTGTACATATTATACCCATGTGATAATTTACCAACTGTGTACATACAATATAGATTATATATGTTTTCATGTTCTGTCTTACGACCAACAGTGTTTCTTTCCTACAACAGTCAACAAGTGTCAGAGCTGAAAAATGTGTAATATGTAATAGTGGCTTTATTAGAGTAGGAAATAGTGAATGGTCAGTACAATGAATCATGGATTTTCTCTGATTCAGTCCAGCCTCAGTTCTTGTCCTCTCCTCCTCCAAATGGGCATGTTCTCCAGACTCCCCCCTGAATATAAAAAGTTTAAACTGTTCCAAAACATCTCAGAGCTCTTGTTCCTCTACCAACAGACTGTATCCTATCCATCACAAGGTTTAACAAGCTATCGACGGGCGTAAGGAAGGGGGAGGGGGGGGGGGTCAAGTTTTTAATAAAAGTGGTGAGAGATAAGGTGGTGAAGGACATGGTAGAGCAATCTTAAGGCGTATCCCTAGGGAGAGATAAGAGTCTGGGAGAGATCAGATCCTCATAAACAGAGAGCGAGATGGAGCGGGGACGGAAGCCTCCTTCTGCTGCCAACGTCTGCAAGCAATTTGGCAGTGCTCCAGAGTCTATTGTTCAGCCGGGCCGTGGGCAGCCTGCTCCAGATGTTCCAGCTGCACGCGTTCAGATTGTGCCAGCTGACAGCATGCCGTGGTACCCAGCTCCTCTGGACGCCCATCTCTGACCGCTGAGATAGAATTAAATGATGATGATCTCTCTCCCAAGTTGGGAGACAGAACTATGCATATAAATCTCCATCCCATCGCAGCGTGAGAAGTCTTTATCCATCATCACTCATAATGAACAAGTCGTTAGCGGCTGCAAATGGTCTGTTGGGCTGGGCTGCTTTTTTTCCCCCTGTTTCTTCTCCTCCTTTTGCCTTTTTTTATCTCGTCTTTTGTGCACTTTTTTTTTCAGACTTGCCTTTATCTAGTGTATCTGTGAATTATCTCTCTGTGCTACCGCTCGCAGGAAAGTGAGACCAGGTCAATTAATCACCGCCCAGGAACCCGCTGCCTCGTTCTTGAGTCTTTTTCAAGGTCGTGGTGAGCTCTAACTACTTCAGAGGCCAGCTGCATAAATACAAGGCCAGGCCTTGTTGCTGGTGTCCACTTAATGCAATTGCAAAGGGCAGGAGGTTGACATGGAAAGACATTTATGTAATCCCCTTGACTGTAACCAAAGAATTTAGCTGCCAAGTTAATCTCGCTGAGCAAATACGCGTGTGCCTACAGCAAGAATGTGGCTGCTTTCAGTGATTGCAAATGATATATTTGTATCTGTTCAGTATAGGCCAGGGCTTCTCTGTTATTTTTTGTGTTTAAAACAGAGCCGTTTAAAAGAATACTTGTTAAGCAGCGGTCTTGGCTAACCTGTGGTTTGTCAGCTGCTGTGGCCTTCAACACGAAGACGGTAGTAAGCGAAGATTTGTAGAGTTGCCAGAGAGCTACATATTAGCTTAAACTGCCTAAATACAGACACCAGACACAATCGCAGAAAGACTTATCACACTATTTTTATTTTTTGTCTACAGTCATATAGTCACTTGTTTGCACTTGGCCAGCACAGGACTCTCATGGCAAAAACAGAAATTCCTCAGCAAATATGAAAATGCATACAGTGAAGTTAAAATAACCAGAAGTACCTACACTAAGACAACATGAATAATGTGCCTTTTTTTATAGGTCTATATTACATTGCATTTACATCTGTTATACACACATACAGTGGCCCTGCATAAACTGATTTCCAGATCAAGATCTTCACTCGTTTGGGGGTAACAATTACTATATACCATAGCAGTTGGCAAGTGCACAATAGATAGTTACGACATTTGTTTTTTTTTTTTCATTGAGAGATCAAATCCTTCTTCAATACTGAAATGCGGAACATAATAGACATTGTGCAGGGCAAAAATTACTCTACAACTGCACATAACTAGGAGCCTTAACAGCTGCAGTGACAGCTCGTGAAAGCCCATGCATTCATCATCATCATCATTTATTTATATAGCGCCAACATATTCCGTAGCGCTTTACGATTGGGGACAAACACAGTAAACTAATAAACAAACTGGGTAAAACAGACAAAGAGGTGAGAAGGCCCTGCTCGCAAGCTTACAATCTATTGGACAATGGGAGTTTGACACACGAGGTTAAGTCTACATTTTGCATTTCGGCCCAGCCAGACCGCAAAGGTAAAAGTGACTCATAGGCTAAATGATCCTGTCACACAACAATGTTGGTCATGGGGTAGTTGTCTTGTGTGAAATTGTGTAATGGGTGGTAATAGGGTACTGTAGTGAGGCTAAGAGGGTGGTTGAGGAATATTATAAGCTTGTCTGAATAGGTGGGTTTTCAGAGAATGCTTGAAAGTTTGTAGACCAGAGGAGAGTCTTATTGTGCGAGGGAGAGAATTCCATAGAGTGGGTGCAGCCCGAAAAAAGTCCTGTAACCGGGAATGGTAGGATGTAATGAGGGTGGATGAGAGACGCAGATCTTGTGCAGAACGGAGTTGCCGAATTGGGAGATATTTTGACACGAGAGGACATGTATGTTGGTGCAGCTTTGTTGATGGCCTTGTAGGTTAGTAAAAGTATTTTATATTGGATTCTGTAGCAAACAGGCAACTAGTGTAGAGACATACAGAGTGATTCAGCAGAGGAATAACGATTTGCAAGGAAAATCATTTTTGCCACTGCGTGCAAAATAGGTTGTAGGGGTTCAAGTCTGTTTTGGGGACGACCAGTAAGGAGGAATTGCAGTAGTCAATGCGAGAGATAAGTGCATGAATTAAGGTTTTTGCAGTGTCTTGTGTGAGATATGTGCGAATTCTGGAAATGTTTTGTAGATGTATATAACATGATTAGATATAGAGTCAATGTGGGGAACAAAGGATAGGTGTGAGTCGAGGATTACACCTAGGCAGCGAGCTTGTGGGGTGGGATTTATGGTCATGTTATCAGCAGAGATAGAAATGTCAGGTATGCTCTTGTTGGTGGGTGGGAATATTATTAACTCCCGTTTTAGAAAGATTGTTTGAGTTGGCGAGAGGACATCCAAGATGAAATGGCAGAAAGACAGTCAGTTACACGGGACAACACAGATGTCGAGAGACGCCATGTTGCAGACATCTTAACACAGCGGTATTGGCTGTTTTTTGGTATATAAAAATATTTCTTGACAAGTCTGCTATCTCATGGACAAAATCATAGTTGGCACTGTTTTTGTATAACTACTAGAGAAGCTTTGCTTTGCTATTGGGCGAGAGCATTTAAGCACATCATGTCCATTTACTCCACACTCAGTTAGTCCAGTATTCATTATCAGCAGCAGCTATTTATATAGCGCCACTAATTCCGCAGCGCTGTACTGAGAACTCATTCACATCGGTCCCTGCCCCATTGACGCTTACAGTTTAAATTCTCTAACATACACACCACAGACAGAGAGAGAGACTATGGTCAATTTAATAGCAGCCAATTAACCTACCAGTATATTTTTGGAGTGTGGGAGGAAACCCACGCAAACACGGGGAGAACATACAAACTCCTCACAGCTAAGGCCATGGTTGGGAATCGTACTCATGACCCCAGTGCTACGAGGCAGAAGTGCTAACCACTGAGCCACCGTGCAGCAAGTGTAGCCCCATAAATAGCCAAGTAATAATACAAATTAAATGTAAATAGAACTATTATGGGACACAATGAAAGACACTGTTGTAGGATTACTGCTATTGGCCTATGAATGCGGAACCTGGAAGAGATCAATCAGCTGAGCGGATAGATCTGGCTGTGTGTGGCCAGCCTTAGCCGACCTTGATGCAGAACAACTCATCATAAGATGTCCAATATGTCATTGTTTTGTATCTTAAACTAAAAATTATTAAATTCATCTTTAACAAGTGCAGAGAATAAGAATAATAAGATTAGAAAGTCAGATTTGTATCGTGAACAAACAATAAGGGAAATGTATTATACTGGTGGCCAATATTGAAAAACCAGGACATTTCCAAGGACAAACACCAAACTTGCAATTGTCCTTAAAAATTAGGGATAGTAAGGCGTTATGCATCCCTAAATAATAAATGTTTACCCTCCTCCCATTCCTTTGTTAGCTATGCATTGAGCACCATGTGCTGAATAAACTACAGTATATTTTAACAACCTTCCAGAAATAACACCTTATTCCACCGCGGCAGCTTCAATCTGTAAACTTCCCGGGGCCAGGATTACTTAATCCTTTTTAAGTACAAACTGCTCTCCCAAGTTTAATTGTTAAACAAGGTCCCTTGCCAACATTTCTCCGGGGTGACCTGAATTTTCCACAGGTCACAGCGAGTTATTAAGACGCAGCCATTGAACGGCTAATACCTTTCAGCGTAAATGAAAACATCTGTTTATAAGTCATGTCACAGCTGTCAGACTTTTCTTCTTAAATTGTCTAAAGTGACACAAAATAGCCCAAAAATTGTCTGCACTGTTGAGTAAGCATATTATCTCAGCGAGGCAGGAAATGGGAGAGCCGGTGATACCAGAGATCAGATGGCCGGCGTCTGGCACACAAATGCTTCTCAATTAATAAAATGGGCTTTAACCACTTCACTACTGCTGTCTGCACCAACGTATATTATGTGTGTGTCTGCACCATGCTGTTTAAGTAGACCAAATCGTGTGGGCTTCTCATTAATCTAGCCTATTGCAATGTCTTGTTACTGTCACTAGCCAGTGTTTAAGGGGTACAGTTTGCACGATTGAATAAATAGTTGGCCTGCGGAGGGAAATCAATTTATAGTATTGTTGTTGGTGCTTTCTTAGGCTAGTGTCTCCATACACTCCTGTATTGTAGACCTGTCTATGACTAATGTCCTTTCTAAGACAAGTGGGCTAGTGATGAGTGACTACAATGTACAATGCTGCATCGGAAATCTGTTGTGTAGTGCAACCCTGCACAATGGACTCTACAAGTTCACTTGTCCCTGCCATCATTTCCAAGATGCTCAACTTAGAGGAAACATTGTCCATAAGCCTAATATTAATCCTGCTGCCTGTATCCATTATCCCTGTTTTTACTCAGTATTTTCAAAACAGGTCTTTTCATCCACACATTATTATCATACTGCTACCTATGATGAGACTCAACTGTTCCTGACCTGCTATCTCACCATTTTTCCATTACACAGCTCCTGTGGGTACGTGACAGACTAGATACCCACCAAGGTCAACTGCATTTTGCAAGTTAATCTGTGTCCCAATAGTCGGCTACATTACTAGAGGCTTCTCATGTATTGTAGAGGGACATAAAATACATTATATTTAGACTTACACTGCATCTACATTCATGTGTATAATCCTCCTTGTATAATCTGATAACGTATCCATTTCTTGTAATTTCTTCATCCTGATATGGTTACATAAAATCCATCAGTCTGCACACCCCATAACAGTTAAATGACAGTTTAAAGATAAAATAATCTTTAATTGACACCAATTAACTGATCGTTTATACACCTCTTTCCTATGCTTCAGTCTATATCCATATAAATTCACATAATTACTAAATTCTTTTTTTATCCCCAATAGCTTATTCTATTCTTAGCGACTGTATTATACAGAGTTATTTTCCCTTTTTCTTGGTTAACATTGGAAAATGTTAATTAGAATTTAAAGGACTTGTAACTTTATTGTTTGGATAAGTCCACATTTGTTTGCTTTTTTCCTGGGTTAAAGGGCAACTCCGCCCTTAGCGGAGCCTTTGTCAATCAGATATGCTCCTTACATATAGCAAATGGTGGTCATAAGGGGACACCCCCTTAATACCTGAAGTTAACAGCCAGTTCATCTGGATAATCTGTGGTCTGAATAAAGGTAACTGTCAATCACTTGACACTCTCTCGCAACTATTCTGTTATGTTTGTTTTTTCTCTAAGTGACTGGCAGTTACCATTGCTCAGGCCACAGATGTTGGTGATTCATTCATTTGAGAGTTTTAATTTATTATTGTCATCATCTGTCATTCCGGCGGTTCTCACTACAACCTTGTATATTTACAATAATTCAAAAGTAAACCATGCAGTTAGTCTTAATATCGCAAGTAAAACTTAACAATGGTTTGATGTTTAATGTTAACATTACTCATGGAGCAATCACGCTGCATGGGCTGCGCAAAGGCGGCAGAATCACTTGGCATTAAAAGATAGTCTAACGCTGGCTGCATATGTAGTTCTGTATTTTGTAAATGTTGGTTATTGTTTACAAGACACATATGAGGCTTAGAAGATTGTTTAGTCTAGATCAGGCCTGGCCAACCTGTGGCTCTCTAGGTGTTGTGAAACCGCAAGTCCCACCATGCCCTGCCACCTAGTAGCTGATTGTCTACTGGCAAAGCATGCTGGGGCTTGAAGTTTCACAACACCTGGAGAACCACAGGTTGGCCAGGCCTGGTCTAGTTAACCAATAATAACATTTGGCACATCAAGTGATGCTTTAAATCCCCAAATCCCTAGCCATTGGCTGCAACAGCTTGTCCTATTTATTGTTGTAGGTGTGGTCAAAGATCTGCATTTACCTACTGCCCATGTGTGTCAAAATGTCTAATTTCCATTTGGACTACTGCATGAAAGAGGATTCCATTTGTGTTTATAAAGAGGTTAATGACGGATGTTGGGGGTGTTTGTATTTAGTTACACTTTACATGGACCGTGGGACTTTCACATTAATAACGAATATCCAGCTGCATTCCTACGCTTTAGCTGGACGTAAGCATTTTTTAGGAACTGTATATTTCTCAAAATAGCAATGGTTGCCACTAAAGCAATACTTTTTTGATTCTGGTGGTAGAAGCAGTGGGACATATGGTCATATTATAGGCAAAAGCGGCAGGCTTGTATCTATCTGCTTAAGCAAGAGATCAGGCTGCAGCAGATTTATAGTAGTAGTAGTAGTGGTAGTAGTTGCAAAGCATTTCCAAATTTTGCTTAAAACGGGTTTATTCATATTGATTTCTACCTGCACTATTTCTCCCCATCACCATCTTTTATACATGTCCCTATTGTGTCCCTATTCAAAGACATTTGCTTATATGGTGTAGTTTCAGACATATTTTCACATATTGCAAAATACCACTTGGCTAGTGTAAGCATCCACTCAATGTATTTATATTGTGTATTGAGTGATGTAGGTATTTCCTCCCTATAAACATCCAGCTGGAAAGACATAATCTTTACTATTGGCACTAACTGTGGAAAAGGAAATACCTAACTGTTAATAAGTTTAAAGGGAAGAAACTTTCAGAGACATTTTAAAGGATCACAGAGGGTCTGTAGTAACTTAACCATGAAGGGAAAATAATGTAGGCATAGGGATCGGTGATCCCTCTGCAGACATACAATCACATTCACATGGGCTGCAAAGAAAAACCCCAGCTTTAGGAACAAGGCTAGTGCCCTAGGTGGCACCTGTGCCCCGCTCTCTAGTGGCACCCTCACTGCTTATTGTCTTGGCAGGCGGGGGGTGTGGGCACACTGGGCAGCATTCTCTGCTCCTCAGATTGACAGTATGGCGTTCATAGCCATCGAGGAGCAGCAGCTAATAGCTTTGTGTGTAAGACGCTGCTGTCTGCTTCTCCGTGTCAGCGACCAGGGCTCTGTGTTTGGGCACTGCAGGGGCATTAAAACCACTAGATGAGCAACATTATGTCATTCGTCCAGTGGGCACACCCTAACCATTGGCACCTAGGTTCTCCCTGCATAAGAAAATGATGTGAGGTCAGGCATATATTTGTTAAAATGTACCGTGCTCTGTTTCATAGTGAATGGAATAGGGATGCCTATGCCAATTGTGTGTCCATATATATGGGCTTTACAAGAAGCACATGGAAGTTACAAAATATCTTAATTAGATTCAGGTTACACTGATTTATTAGTGACCGTATAGAAAAGCTGATCAGAATCTCCTCTAACTCCTCAGGAGCTCTCTGGTTTTACCATTGTTAAACATTGTCTTATGTCCGTTCTTAACAGTCTAGCAGCAATCTGTGACTCTATGATGAGGATTGCAGAATGTATACAGTATAACTCACCCTGAATCAGATTTCAGTGATCAGCGTTCATTAAAATAATGCTAGCAAAGTTCTTATACCATCATCATACAGTTTTGCTGGTTTTTCTAAGAATGGCGATGGTCTGTCATTGAAAACTCCAAACATGATGTCCTGAATAAATTGTTCTCTTCTGCAATTTTCTGTGTAGCTTTGGACTGTGGTTACCAATAAAGGGTGGTATATAGGTCATTTGGGAGCAGATAGATTAAATGGCAATGTACCACAGAAATCAGGAATGCTTTGCCAGTCTCTCTGGGGCTGAAGAGTTAAGTTGCTGTCACATTAATGCCCCGAGCATTTCCCGGCGTATCTCTCACCTCCTCCGCTACATAATGGGAGCAAAATTGCATTTCTAAACATTTGAACTGCGGGTAACCAACACCTCACTAAACTGATCTCATTCAATCGCTTCAATTTAGCAGCAGGATTTTTTTCCCCCTTCCCTCTTGCACATTACCTCAGAGCTGAGTGATGTTGATAAGGCCAGGACTGAAAAATTGGATCCCTGATAAGGGGTCCTGTTATCAGAAGGTGGTAGTGTGAAGGGGGGGTGCGCGGGGGGTTGCTGTTCCTCATTTCCATTTAGATGAGTATTGATTATTTATTTATCCCAGCAAAGTGAGCCTCGCTTCCAATCTTATCTCAGCCACCGCTTGTCAGCAGAAAAGAGAGATAGAGTTTACAGACATCACTATCTCAGATAAAAGTTAGACTGGGCCTTTTCTTCCTTCTTCTTTCTTCTTTTTTTTTTTTTCCGTCTTTAAACCTTGACTGAAGGGATAACTTTTTCCTCCAAATAAGAAGTGACGGTGGCGGTTTTTCCAGCATGATTCCAGACAGCCGGCCACATGTAGTTAGAGCTGAGGCACATTGCTTACAGTCATTTCAAAAGGCTGTTTTTCTTAGAAAGCGATTCTTCGTTCCCCAGTTCTAGTGTTTTTCTCTTTATTTGTTCATCTTCAAAGTGGACAGAAGATGGCTGTTTTTGCCACTGAAACAAAATGGTCGCTTGTTCATGGGCACTGTAGCCCATGTAGTCAGTCTTATGGTCCATGACAACATGGAAGATCAGTTTCAAGCTACATTTTTTGGTTTTATCATACATTAGTACGTATCCAGTGTAAGCATGTCATAGAAATACATTAGTCATCTCTATCAGTACGCTTTTGAATAGTGTGAAGATTATTATTATTATTTATTTATATAGCGCCACTAATTCCGCAGCACTGTACAGAGAACTCACTCACATCGGTCCCTGCCGCATTGGGGCTTACAGTCTAAATTCCCTAACACACAGACAGATACAGACACACAGGGCCTGATTCATTAAGGATCTTAAATTAAGAGGATTCTTATTTCAGTCTCCTGGACAAAACCATGTTACAATGCAAGGGGTGCAAATGAGTATTCTGTTTTGCACATAAGTTAAATACTGACTGTTTTTTCATTTAGCACACAAATACTTGATAGCTTATTTGTACAGTGAAATTTAAAGTTGATATGTGTGTGCTACATAAAAAACAAGTAGTATTTAACATATGTGCAAAACAGAACACTCATTTGCACCCCTTGCATTGTAACATGGTTTTGTCCAGGAGACTGAAATAAGAATCCTCTTAATTTAAGATCCTTAATGAATCAGGCCCACAGACTAGGGTCAATTTGTTAGCAGCCAATTAACCTACCAGTATGTTTTTGGAGTGTGGGAGGAAACCGGAGCACCCGGAGGCAACCCACTCAAACACGGTGAGAACATACAAACTCCTCACAGATAAGGACATGGTCGGGAATTGAACTCATGACCCCAGTGCTGTGAGGCAGATCAGGTTTACTGCATAGAGCAACATTGCAGACATCCTGTGCAGTTGATTTCTACATGGAAATAGCTATCCCTAGAACGCATTCTCCATTGTGTAATGTGTTTTCTAATTGTGCTTAGTAAACTTAATGTTGAACCTTTAAGTGACTGCAACTTTGATTAAAGTATGGTACTTTCACACTCATGAGCTCACAATTTCAATGCCATTGGCACATTATATGTAATTTTAATTTTAATGTGAACAAATCTTCATATCATAGAGTATTAATAACAGAGATTTTTCTTCAGCATAGCTCATTAATTTATATTGCCATTTTTCTACCAGTAACAGTTGATTTAAGGCGTATTATGCTTTTCCCTCTATTGGTGTTTTGAGCTCTATAAATTGAGAGCTAATATTCAGGAATGTCAGTGGTCACTGAGCTGGCACTCTGCTAGACATTATATAATATAACATTATTTGTGCTAGCTATATCCCCCAACTAACGTACATCAAACTTTAGAATGTTTAGAACAACTGAGAGCTACATTCTAATAGCGTTTTATTAGTGTTAAAATGTGAAGCTGCAATGACAGTCCACTGACTCCTGGCCGGCGGTCAGCCTGAAGCTTCCACCAGTCCCTCACACTCGGACTTTGGCTGTGTGAGCCCATAGCTAAATCTGCTCCTGACCCAGGACAAGGCGTGTTTGTGCGGTAGATCAATCATTCCGCCCGGCTCTCTCCTGACGACCGTATTACTGCTTCACATAAACGCCTCCTGCTGCCACATAAACAAACTTGTTTCCTCTCGGGCCGCTGACATTTTTAAGGTCTCTGTAAAGGGTACAGGAGGCCTGCAGTGCCTTGCATGGTGTCACAGGGAGACCCCAGTCCAGCTCTAGCCATGAATGCAACAGAATAGGAACTCCCTTGAGGCCTTGTTCATGTTCTGAGATGTTTAACCTCTTCCATCTGTACTTCCGTTCAAAACTGTAAAATACAAGTGTTCGTGTCACCCATGTGACCATATTCTGTCTAGTAGATGGGTCCTTACAATATGATTTTGGTTTAGGATTAATGTGTTTAAAGTGTGAAATGAAAATGTTAGGATTTAAATCTCTGATTATGTTACTGCGTTGACTTAAGAGCTGGTAAACTGCAGTCATGTCATTGTTCATGTATGCATTGCATATTACAGAAATAAAAATATACACGGTGCACACAAGCAAATATATGCAAGCTGTACATTCCAACAGCACTGAGAAATCCAATTGATCACTTCAGTTATAATTTTCCATGACTGTATTCAACAATAAATTGAGAATAATTGGATTTATAAATAGCATCAGAAAAGCTGGGAAACTCATTTTAGAAAATGTAGTTTTATATATGTATAATGCATAATGTTGTATTTATGTACAGATGGGACAATTTTAATTGAGGCTAATAGTGCCATGCTGGGCTAGGTCCTCATGAGACCCGCGCACACATACACTGTATTGGAGGGGGTGGCATCAGCATTGCATAAACTGGTGGAACCATAACGCTCCGTGTTACTTAAATTGTCTCAAGTCAACTTGCTGTCTGTATGTGCATCCTGCTACACAGTGAGAAGTATATATGTATGTTACCTAATAAACATTGTATTTGACTCAGTGTTGCTTTGTGTGTTTTAGGTCCCCAGTATCGGCTAGAGAAGCAGAACCAGCCAAATGTCCCGGTAGACCTGGACCGCACACTGGAGAGTCAGAATTCCGTGGAGTTCTGCTTGGTCAGAGAGAACAGTAAGTGTCTGTTCCCTGGTGTGTGGGCTCTGAGCACACAGAGCCTGTTGCCGAGTTTGATGCATGTTGGGTGTAATTTACTCTAAATAAACAAAACAAAGCTGCCCATAAGAATAGCCTGCTTCACACGCATTGCAAGTTCAGCTCTGCACCCGGATCATATACTCCAATGTTATACCAGGCATACATGCAAACTTACACATACACGCAACCTGGTCGTAAACACAATCAATGCTTGTTAACATTTGATTTGATAATAAAAGACACTTTCCATATAATGCTTGATGTAACGCAGCAGATACAATATTCCTTCTCACCTACGAATGAAAGTAAAGACTATAAAAAAATGATTTCTAAAATACAACATACTCCCAGAATTTCCGGGAGAGCAGGCCATTCTCCCGCATCCTATCCACTTCCTTATGAAGTGGGCATAGTGGGGTCTTCCATGAATCGATTTGTGGCGTAATGATACGATTGCATGATAGTGCTGCTGGGGCGGGGTCAAAATGAACTGATCTGTGACACCCTGCCCCTCCCCCTTCCTCAGTCACAGGTATGAAATACACCCACATAATCCTATAATATATTCATGGTTAATGAAGAAAGCACCTATCAGCTTCAGAGGTGAATTCGCAATCAGCCAATCAGAAGTGGCTAACTGGTGCTGGCGACCGTGGTCATTATCAGTGTGTATTTGCACCATTCCTCAGGCTTAAACAGGTGTATTTACATCTCTGTGCTGGTCTGCATCTGTTTGCTATTGTCAGAACACGGCATGGCTGAACTCGGCATACGTTAGACCACCCCTTCAATCCCCCTTCCCACATCTACAATCGCAAGCAAGCGCAGAGTTGCACACATATACATGTGCAAGTGCTTTTTTTCTTTTTGTGGGCACACGCAGTACAAATTTGTGGAATTTACACTACGCAAACTGTGCACGTTCAACTGAGCATCGGGCCCATGCTCTCACACACTTAATAATTTGGGTTGTTGGTTCTCAGGTCTGCTAGCTAAGAGAATATGCACATGAACTGTGATTGATTGACTCACTCTGTACATAAGTATCAGGGTCCTGTTTATCTCGGTCATGACGGATCTGTGTGGAGGGTCTGACTCCAGCACAGCTGAAATGAGAATCTCTAGATAACAGATGAAGGGGTCATGAGCAGATGGAAACAGAATACATTACATATTAGTACAAACTGCATTCGTCTCTTCTCTTACTTCCAAATAGCACTATAATGTGCAGTCAGCAGTGTAGGTCTGTTATACTTTAGACCAGTGGGAAATTGTACTATATATTGGGACAGCTTGTCTTATATGCTAGGTTAGTGTGAAACTGCATAATTAGCAACGACAATGCGGAACTGCGTTAATAGCCCTGGCAATGTAATTCTGCTTTATTGACAAAGATAGTGTGGAATTACCTTATTAACGGGGGCAGTGTGAAATGCAATATTAACAAGGGCACTGTGGAGCTGCATTACCAACGGAGATGGCGTGGAACTGCGCTACCATTGCAGGCAGTGGGGAACTGCGTACGCCGGCATTGGATGCCAGGGCCTGTATGCGCCGGCTTTGCACTCTGCAGCAGCATGGGGCATCCTGCTCTCCACTTACCACCACCGACCATTTACTATCCCTATCCTTGGGTCAATCGTCCACTGCGGATCCCAACCTAGTCTGTCACTGTTAATGTAGGCCTCCTTAACACTTCCCAGTTGCCCCAATGCTCTTGAGACCTGGCTTTCCTCTCTTTTATTCCAATATTGTCCTGAAGTCCGTGGGCCTTCGAGGACTTTTGAGATACTGTCCATAGAGGCTTTGTGCAACCTAAGCAAACCAGCACGGAACAGCATTAGAAGCGGGGGCAGCGAGGAACAGCATTAGAAGCGGGGGCAGTGCGGAACAGCATTAGAAGCGGGGACTGCATAAGAAGCGGGGGCAGCGCGGGACTGCATTAGGAGTGGGGACTGCATTAGAAGCGGGGGCAGCGCGGGACTGCATTAGAAGCGGGGGCAGCACGGGACTGCATTAGAAGCGGGGGCAGCGCGGGACTGCATTAGAAGCGGGGGCAGCACGGGGCTGCATTAGAAGCGGAGGCAGCGCGGAACCGCTTTACATTAGGGGCGGGGACTGCATTAGAAGCGGGGGCAGCGCGGGACTGCATTAGGAGCGGGGACTGCATTAGAAGCGGGGGCAGCGCGGGACTGCATTAGGAGCGGGGACTGCATTAGAAGTGGGGACAGCGCGGGGCTG
Source organism: Mixophyes fleayi (assembly GCF_038048845.1). Lineage (NCBI taxonomy): Eukaryota > Metazoa > Chordata > Amphibia > Anura > Limnodynastidae > Mixophyes > Mixophyes fleayi. Next base: position 106,045,979 of record NC_134410.1, read on the forward strand.
TATTAGAAGCGGAGGCAGCGCGGAACCGCTTTACAAATGGGGGCCAGCATGCCTTTCTCCACTTACCACCACCGACCATCTACTCTCCCTATCCTCAAGTGAGTCCTCCACTGTGGATCTCAACCTGGTTTGTCACTGCTAATTGAGGCTTCTGCCCTCTAGAATCTCTGGTGGTCACTCCTCTAAGTCCTAGTGCCATGTAGTAGCTGGGGACTACCCCTGATGTGAATCCCCGTCTACTCCCTCACCGCATCACTTCTACAGTTAGTGCTTTCTACACAGGGTTAGCTCACTACTCACTCTCCAACAACACCCTGACAAACACTATACTGGCCCTCAGCAGACTATTCTACATTGGGCCTGTGCAATACCTGCTCTCCCACAGCATCATGTCTAATACGCCGCTGGCTGTCTCTCATCAGACCCTATCCACATCATTAGCTGTCTCTTTCATATATCTCGGTTTATCTTGGACATTCCTTCCACAGCAGTGCTCCTACATTTACATTACATTTGGCTTACTTCCAACTCCATTTTCATGGCCTCTCCACATCTCGGCTTCTTTACCACCTAGACCTCTTCTACATCGAAAATCTCATTCCATCAAAACACCTACACCACTAATGTCTGCCCTTTCTGCAACTTTTCATCCCCTATTCCCTTAACCCTACCAAACTCCCTCAGAAGCGCCTGCAGTGTCCCTCCACCCTGTACCTCCACTGCGCTGATTGCTTTTTTTGTCTCTCCACACTGGTCCATACCCCATACTAAGCTGTACCACCTGATCCTACGGTCTCTCTTAACCCCCCTCTAGACAGGGTCCTCTCTTCCTCATGTTTCTTATCTGTCCAATTTCAGGCCTGATGCTGACTTTTTTTTTCTGTATCCTACTATGCAAATGCATCCATGCAATTATTATTCTGCTCATTTGTACTCATGTACCTGTTGTCATGCTTACTGTTTCCTTGCGTGTCATATATGTCAGACGCTACGGAATCCGTGGCGCCATATAAATAAACGATGATGACCTTTTTAATGAATAGTGGTCCATGGCTAGAGACTAAGTTTCGAATATGTACTTGTGTCCAGTCTATGCTCATGTTAGCTGTGAATAGTTCAGCATATTTGAGTGGTTTACGAACCACGTTCTGTGCTGCAATAAATTGTTTTCCTTCTGTATGTCAGTCATATAGTCCCGCTTGGAACCTTTGTATTATCATACCACCTTGCCCTACTATTCATTGGTATATATTTTTTTATATGAATTTTCTCTACAGACTGTGATAAATTACTCACAGAATAGCAGGCCCAGTATTCAGTTTACCGGTACTGCTCATAAATTACAGTATATCTATATTGTTCACCCAAAGCACTATTGAGGTATGTTTCATAATACACTGAGAAGTGGCTAACAGTATGTGTCTGTGATGTAGTATATACAAGGGGGTTATATTCGTATAATTGAACACAAACGAGATTATGTATTACACATTTGCTTCCCCCACATCTTTTTATAGAGACAGAGCCTGTCCTCTTTCCCAAATATCCTAGAGATTTACAAGCTCTGAATCCAGCCCTTTCCACCCTCTAAAATACAAGTTGTGCAGACACGCGTCCTCTCCACGGCTAATTGAATTTTATATCCTGCCGCTTGCTTTCTACGATGCTCCCCTCCTCATCTTATCATTAAGAACTAATTAGTATTCAAGGGAAATTGGTCTTAATATATTAAAATTGGTTAAGTGCCTTTAGACCTGTTTGAAAAGCCAATGTCTTATTGGGAGCTGTAACTGGGGACTCTGTGTATGTAATTAATTGAATTACAATTAAGAATTTTCATTAAGAAAAACACCAGTACATTAAAATAATAAGCCGCCATGTTTTCTGCCTGTTATACATCTGCTCTTGCTGGAAGCAAGACTGCGTATATAACATACATTTTGGTGGTAAAACATATCAGCGATAGACTCGAACTGGTCTGGTAGGTTATGGGATGGATGTACATGTGATTTATTGTCATCATAACTCACAGCCACAGCTTGTGTCTATGTAACTTTTGAACCATTACATTTAGGTATCGCTGATATTAGTCCTTGTCCTCTTTTCCTTTACTATAGAATCTAAAAATATAGCTCTTCATGGATACACCCATCCACTTGCTCTCACAATTGATTGCTTACCAAGTCCAGCATAATCTTATTCGCATTGTATACGACTGAGATGTATTTTTTGTTGTGTGTGGCTTATTTTAAGTATTTTTGTTTTATTATTATTTATTTGTTTTTCTGTCTGGAAGTGTGCTGATGTGATTTCACATGTCCAGCTATATAGCTAGAAAAAATGTAGACAAGAATTAATTCAACTTTATTTCAACTTGCCAACTCTCCCTGAATGTCAGGGAGACTCCCTGAAAAAGGGGTGATCTCCCTCACTCCCTGAAGAGTCTGGCATTCTCCCTGATGCTGATCCAGTGGTTGGCTTCGCCATCTGTGGCATGATGACACAGTTCAGAAATTGTGTCCTATGTCCATGTATTGATGCCTATGGAGGTTGCCATTTTCATGGAGACCAAGATTTAACCAAAGACTGACAGGTAAGACAACATGACTTCAATAATGGAGACAGAATTGTAAAAGACACTTCAGTCTCTAGAGATTCATTAGCTGCTTTTCTTTAAGCATAGTTACCTACTCTCTCGGAATGTCCGGGAAACTCCCGCATTTCTGGGAGACCTCCCGGGGGGGCAGGGCAACCTCCCGATTCTCGACCCCGCAATAGATAAGTGGCGGGGGGGATGGCTTAATGACACAAATATTGCGTTATCTTAACCCCACCCCCTGCTGTAATTGGCCAAAATTGTGATAATCGTTAAGAGGGTGGGGCCAAAATGATTTGAATCGTCAAGCCCGCCCCACATGCCCACCTTCCCCGGGAACTCCCTGAAGCTAACGTGGAAAAGTTGGCAAGTTTGAATTAATTAGCATCTCTGATTCGATGAGTTTGTCTGCAGGATGTTACAAGTGTCAGGAGACAGCAAGAAAGGCCCCTTTTAAAGATAGTAAGTGGGGATTCCACTTTATTAGATTGATAACATTGTGAAACAAGTTTGGTTGTTTAATGTACATATGAAGCAAGTATTTTTGGAGCCCCATTTTCTTTACCCTTTTTGACAGATCTGTTTGCTTTATTTCTTGCTTTTTTTATCTTATTACTTAGTCATCTACGCTTACAATTATTAATCTCTTGTCCAGCACTGTTAGAATATAGTTGCATTTTCCGAATAAATTATATTAATTCTCTGCATAAAGGCAAGTTTATTTGCTCTCACATCACAAGGCACTTCCATTTAAACAAAACAATGACGTCTTCATTAATCTGTCGCTGAAATGCAGAGAGTGTGGCTTTTAGGTCCTGCATTAGCCAGCGCAGTAAGCAGCGTGTCATGCTGTCTCCGCAAAAGGCTAAATCACTTTTTCTGCCATATTTTACGCAGCACTTTATTTAAAAGCATCTGACTGATTATTTCCCGGCTCCCTACGCTGGCATCACGCGGGCTATATTTAAACAAAATCTTTCAGAATCCCTGATTTCGAAATTGGTTGGGATCCAAAATATAAGGCAGAGAACGTCTGGCGTTCTTTAGTGTTATTTTTAAAGTAATTGACGTATTGGCTTAATGAGCAGTAACCTTCATTATAACTAATAGCTTGAAGAAAAAAAAAAAAAACAGGGTGTTAGTAAAGAAGGATATATGAGGTCGATAATGGGGCCAGTGGCAGCTTTATGGGAAAAAGTTGTTAAAATCCCACAGTGTCTAAATCACTTGGGAGTGAGGGGAAGTGGGATTAACCTCTTCTGTACTAGAAAGGTCTGGGATCACTCTGTTTGATTATTCTTACTGAATAGAGATGTGTAGATACGTTGGCACAAATGTGGGACGGCATTATGAAAAGGTTAATTTATATGACATGATTTTAATATTCGTGTGGCTTTCCCAAATCTCCTCTCCAGTGTGTAGATGCAGTGCCAGGTGCATCTCATGTTCAAATTCTGTTTCAAGCTATCAAGGTTGGCTCTTAATGTCTTTATCTAGTTCTGAACGCCCTTCGTGCCAAGTCCCGCTAAACCGTAGAAACATAATGTAACCAAATATTAAAATTGGGTCATTGGTGGACATGGAAGGGCAGAGTTTGCAATGCTAGAAAAAAAACCATTCTGGAAAAATAACCCATCCCCCCCCCAATTCAATTAAGTCTATGTTCAAGTAGAATGACCATGCCCCCAATCCACTATACCACACCCTTAGCCATGTGCATGCCCTCTTTCTGATAGAACTCCATGTTTTTGCCAATGGGAAAATTGGATGTTGCTGAGAAAATCAGGACTGATGATGTATACGAGTGGGGACTGCAAACTGCTCAAAAGTTGACTGAAGATTGCAGAGAGTATAAAAATGTTTTCCATTACTTTTTGGTTTACAATACTGTGAACAGATATGTGTATATTTGTATTTCAAGTGGTTTATGGGTCAAAGGCAGAACCAAAAGCTTTCTCAGACCTAATAATCCAGTATAATGTAAAATTGTGGGGCTACTTTTGAAGTGTGGATAGTTATGGATAGATGGGTCAAGATATAGGAAAACAGCTGTATGAGCTAGAAAGAAGTGGTACTGGCAGGGATTGCTCTGCTAGGAACTTAGACCTGTGAGCCAAGTGCTTAATCATAAAACCATTGGAACATGATCACAATTTGCAATTATGATTTTTGAGTGTACATCACTAAATAAACTATACTTGTGTTCTGATAATTCTTTTTTGGAGGTTCAAGAGGAGAGGAGCCCCAAGAGGAAGAAACACAAATAGACATTGCCACAGTGCAAGACATGCTGAGTAGTCATCACTATAAGTCATTCAAGGTCAACATGATTCACCGGCTACGGTTCACCACGGATGTCCAGCTGGGTAAGTTTATCCATCTCCTCCCATCACCTTTTCATGTGTTTACCCCTAGCTCGTTTACTAATTCATATAAGCAAAATATTGTCAGAATTGTGCATCCTGTTTAAAAGTAGCATTTATTTCTCCTTTATTTTTATTTAAACAACAGTAACATATGGCCATATATTACAGTGTGCTGTGTGTACTACTTGTAAGGTTTCTTTGCATTTACAAATATGACTGGGAAATGCCAGATTCTTTGCCACATCAGCAGTAGGGATTACAATTACTATCATTTGTTCCTTATATCAAATCTGTATCCAAACCCTGTTACATCTAAAAAAAATTCTATGATACAGAGAGTACGCAGGTATCTGACACAAGACAAGGGAGTTTATAATCCCCTGCATTGACTATTGCACTTCCTTCCTTACTGGTCTTCCCCTAAGCAGACATTCACCCCTACAATTTTGAATGCAGCAGTTAGACTAATTTTCCTTATAAACATTATTCTGCTGTTGCTCCACTCTGTCAGTCCCTACATTGGTTGCCTGAATTCGATATAAAATACTTCTACTAACATACAAGGCCATCAACAGCTCTGCACCAACATACATCTCTTCTCTCCCAACACAACCCCTCCCCTCTGCACAAGATCTGCATCTCTCATCTATCCCCACACTTGCTTTCATTCCCAGTTTCAGGACTTTTTGAGGCTTACACCCACTGTGTGGTATTCCCTCTCTCGCACAACAAGACTGTTCTCTAGCCTTCAAATGTTACGTGAAAACTTACCTCTTCAGACAAGCTTATTGAATTTCCAAACTACCCTCCTAACCTCTCTAGGTGTCTCTACCAAATTACCATCCTTCTACACACTTCACACAAAGCTTACGTGTGTTCCATGTCTTTCCATGCTCTGGATGGACCTATACGTAATATCTGGCACTTAACCTCATGTATCAAACTACCATTGTCCTATAGATTGAAGGCTTGTGAGCAGGGCCCTCTTACCTCTTTGTCTGTCATTTAACACCTAGGGGTAAATTTAGCAAGCTGCGATTTTTCAGCGGATTTGAAAGTGGAGATGTTGCCTATAGCAACCAATCAGATTCTAGCTGTCATTTTGTAGAATGTACTAAATAAATGATAATTAGAATCTGGTTGCTATAGGCAACATCTCCACTCTTTAAACCCGCCATAAAATAGCAGATTAATAAATTTACCTCCTAGTCAAGTTTTATTATTATGTTTCTTCCCAATTATTATAAAGTGTGACGGAATATGCTGCCACTACATAAATTAATAATAATAATAGACAGATAAAGCAACAAAGCCATGGAAGAATCATGCAATAAAAGAACTCATCTTTTCCCCAAAACAAGTGTTTTCAATGAGAATACTGAAAGCCCTCAAATATTTTGCATATACTCACTCAACATTAGCAACAGTGACCTTGTCTTTGAATGATATTAAATCAAGATCTAATTTATAGAAGCTGCATTTTGAAGAAATATAACTTCAAGCATTGTTCAGACCCACTGTCATCTTGTAATAAATACTGTTAACCCCATCGGAGACACTTTGCTGTATAATACATATGATAAATATTATAAGACATAGGGCGCTACCTCTCAACATGATGTGAGCACTGAACTTGGTCATAAAGCAGTTCTGTTTGTTTTTTATAGTCTTGATCTTAATTTATACAAAATAAGAACAAATGGAAAGAATTACATTATGTGCATTTGGAAAAAACAAGATATCCACCCACAGAGCACATATTCAGTCACCAGACCCCTCTCCGCAGCTAGAAGAGTTCATGTGCCCATGCCACCAGCATTCACCAGACCATCTCCCATTGTCCGAAAATAACCTCATACAGTACAGCACTCGCTGCATCTCCTCTCCACCTCCTCCCTTTGTCGATACAGAGAAAGGATACAGTGATTCTGCCTCATTTCAAAAATTAGAGAGCAAGGACTTCAGTTGTATTTGTCTATTTGTCCTTGCTCTAATACACCTAGTAGCAGTACATCTCAATGCATCAACTGACTTATTTCTGCTCTTAAACTAAACCCAAAAGTGCTACTGAAGTACTTACCATTATACTATGCCCTCCACACCTCTCCATGTACAATCCATCCCACTTTCTCCAATATTCTAATATATACACTATATGGACAAAGTATTCAGACGCTTGAGCATTACACCAACAGGGACTGTAATGACATTGTATTCAAATACATATACTTTAATATGAAGTTGGTCCCCCTTTTGCAGTGATAACAATTTCCACTCTTCTTGGAAGGCTTTCCACAAGATGTTGGACTGTTAATGTGGGAATTTCTGCCCATTCATTCTGTAGAGCAATTATGAGGTCAGGCACTGATGTTGGACGAGAAGGCCTGGCTCACAATCTCCGTTCCAGTTCAGGTGTTCGATGGGGTTGAGGTCAGGGCTCTGTGCGGGCCAGTCACGTTCTTCCACACCAAACTCATCAAACCATGTCTATGTAGTCCTTGCTTTGTGCACTGGGGCACATTCATGTTGGAATAGAAGAGGGCCTTCCCCAAACTGTTGCCACAAAGTTGGAAATATAGCAATGTACAAAATTACTTAGTAAGTTGAAGCATTAAGATTGCCCATCACTGGAGATAAGGGGCCTAGCCCAAACCCTTAAAAACAGCCCCATACCATGATCCCTTCTCCACCGAACTTCACAGTTGGCATAATGCAGTCAGGCAGGTAATGTTCTCCCGGCATTCGCCAAGACTTGCCCATCTGACTGCCAAACAGAGAAGCGTGATTCATCACTCCACAGAACACGTTTCCACTGCTCCATAGTCCAGTGTCAGTGTTCTTTACACCGCTCCATCCAACGCTTAGCATTGGTCTTGGTGATGTGAGGCTTGCATGCAGCTGCTCGGCCATGGAAACCCATTCCATTAAGCTCCTGCTGCACACATTTTGGGATTACATTAATGCCAGTGGAATTTCGGAACTCTTCCGTTATGTAATCGGCAGAGCATTGGCGACTTTTAAGCACCATACATCTTAGCAGTAGTTGACTCCACTCTGTGATTTTACGTGGTCTTCCGCTTCGTGCCTGAGTTGCCGCTTCCACTTTCTAATAATATCACTTACAGTTCACCGTGGAATATCCAGCATACTGTTGGAGGGATTGTAGTAGACAGGGGGTCGCAAGCTCCAAATATTCCGCGATTGCCCAGTAATTAAACCATTATGGTCAGAGGTTATCTGCTCCAAGTAGTAGTCCCGGACAGGATGCTGACCCATGAATTGGCGTTACTCCACCATTTCTCCCTAGACCTCACGTTACATAATAATATATATGAGAGGGCATATCCTGATAACTGCTTGCGTGGCATCTGCCCAGCACTGGACGGACCCTCATCTCCCCCTTATATATCTAAAATGATGCCTAAAGTGCAAAATCATTTTGAAATGGAGACTAATGGTTGCAAATATTTAATATCTGCTTCCTATCCCCCCCGTTATAAATGGCACATATGGCATGAATATAGCACAGAGCACAAATAACTTCTCTTCAGCTTTAACATCACTACTATTACTGGTTTGGCCCAGTCCCCCGTGGCATGATTGCGTGATCGTGGCATTGTGCGAATCGCCGTGTCGTGCCCACCTGAAATTGCCACTTGACCTCCCATCCCTAATCTTCTGGAGAGGAGAATTTTAAAGAGATCACTATGTGCTGTGTCGCCCTCATGTGACTGGTTAGAACTTCTACCTCAAAGCGCTGGTGCTTCCTCCTGGTGCTCTGGTTTCCTCCCACACTCCAAAAACCATACTGGCAGGTTACTTAGCTGATGGCAATATTAACACTAGTCTGTTTGTGTCTGTTAGGCACTTTGGACTGTAAGCTCCAATGGGTTAGGGACTGTAAATAAATGATGAATGATAATGATGTTGGTATTCCCCATCCCTGTCCTTCTTACTTTCTGTACCACTTATACCCTGTGTAAAACCAATGAAAATATATTTGTTTCTTTTAACCTCTGTTCAGAGAGACTATCTCTGCCTTTCATTTCCTTTGGCTGAATGTCATGAAGCAGGAACTCCCGATTATTGAGCCAGCAGCAGTAATCTTTGCAACAATGTGGAAAGACTATTTCTACCTGAACAGTTTTTTTGTAGACTGTAACTATCCTGAGATGTCTGCAGCTATAGGCTGTCTGTCACACAGCACAGACAATTATATCTGGGAAATCTACTTCCCAAGAGCTATTGATTGCCAGCCAGCAGCTTTATTGATCACATTGATCCTGAGGGAGCTGCGTGAGGAAAAGAGTATATAGAATGAGCAGCGCTCGCCCAGGCTGCACTGCGGTATGTTCCAATGTACGGACCCCTGGCTTCAGTGCTGGGATTTATCTGTATAAATATCAGTGCTGGTATATGACATGTCTATGTAATGATTGGTTATCTCGTATAATCGCCTTTTGTCGTGTTTCAGATATAAATTATAGTAATGTTCATTTCAAACGTATACACATAGAATATGTTCATATATAATACAGTTTTGTTCAGAATAGTTTTAGAGATAAGCTTGTTGTTGTTTCTTTTTCCGTGTTTTTTGTTTGTTTACTGTTTTATTTATTGATTTTCAATAGCAAATCTGTATGTTGAACAAATAAAAGAAATGCAGGAAATCCGTTCAGTCTATGGGAAAGTTAATGCAGAAATGAGGGGTGGTATACGGAATGGGGGGAAACAGTTTGTATGCTTATGAAGAGCTAATATAGGTGTTTAATTGAATTGTAGCGTTATAAGGTATCCCCACTCAAATTATTACTTTGTACACACGCTGTGGCTGGTTTTGTAAAATACGTTGCTTTTTTCGTTCTGTCAAAAGGACTTGAACTATACAGTATTCAGAAGGTGCTAGTAATTGGGAATCATTCTCTGCTTTCATTGGGATGAAAGCATTCATTTTGCACCTTCCATGAGCCCTTTTTATATAGGAAAGCGCGTTTTGACCAATGCAATAAATACACAAACAAAAGTGGCACGTAATATTGACAGTGCTGCTGTATCCTCGCATACGATTCATTTTAAACCTAACTGAAGCTAAGGCTGGGTACACACTACAGAAATATCCAACCAATGTGTTGTCTACAACGATTGCACCAACGACTGACGTTTCGATCAGTCGGCTGATTCATGCATGCACACTATACACGTTTTAAACGATTTTTGCCCAACTTGGCATCAGGCCAGCCATTTTTGTCTGTCGTAACATCGTTTCAAAAGATTTAATAGTACAGAATTGAAGATATGGACACATATGATACCGCAACAAGTGGAAGACGTAGAGACAACAATTTAAATATACACACTCAGAAAGCCGTCGCTGTTGGAGGAACGATCAGCAGAATCTCTGACAATTTGTTGTGAGATCGTACACACTGCAGGATGGGAACGACTTTGTTCCATTGCTATACGAGACTTTCAAGTCCGTTTGAAAACCTCAATCAACGATTTCAGTGACTTTAGAACAATCACCTGTCATCTCATCGTTTCACTGGTCATTCATCTCTGAGTGCACTAGGACACTTACACGCACTCGTGCAAATATAAATGACCTGCGCGGTGCATGTGTTGCACTTATAAGTAACCTTCAGTAAATGTGGAAACCTCTTTATTTTATATTCCCTAATTGATAAAACTGCCAAATCATTGTTGTTTTAATTTTTACAAACCAGTTGTATTATTGAGTTGAATAATAAAACTGAGATATCTGAGTTTTTGTTAATAATTTTAATGTCATGCCAAAGATAAGTAAATAGAGGGAGCTTTTCATGATATAGTATGTTTAAATATCAAACATTTAAATAGTATTTTAACAAATAAATGTACTATGCTGATATTTTACTGTGGTTAGGAATAATGTAAGCTGTCACGGTTTAAAGGACAGCCAATATAGTATCTAAACCCTTGATCACTGCTGATTTCCACTATTAGCAGTCTGACCAGAATCTGTCTCTAGCCATAGACTTCAGTGATCTCTAGGACTGTTTAATATCCACTGCAATCACCCTGTGTGTATTCAGCACACAGCGGGAGGAAGAAAGGAAAGCTTGTGTACAGGTGCCCCGTGGCAGCAGAAAAATCGTTAGCCATACTAAATATTATCTTATAATTTGTGGTATATGAATGAAAGCAACAAATTATTCAGGCATCCATGTAATCTGACAAGTTGCAGTGGGAACTTTTATCATGACCAAAGCCATGTTTGGGTAAATAGACTGCTGTGGCCTGTAATGTTGTGCTCTCAGGTTGTGTTACAGTCCTTCAATGACAACAAAATATATTTAGTAGCTGAATTATGACAGTCTATCCAATAGGAAATCCTCTCAGCTATGAAATTATGGGAATGTTTTTACCTCTAATACAACTGTTTTCTGAATACTGCAGTGATGACCTCACCAGGCATCAGATCTATGATTAGCATTTTCAGGAGGTTAATAGGGCATCCTAAAAGTGCATGGGGCCTTCACAAGCCTTCCAAAAGGCTTTGCACATTGGGATATATTTTGTAACTGTTTGTAACTCTATTGGACGGATGCCGTGCCCTTCATTCTCGACAAATTACATCAGTTGATATTTTGTTACTGGTGGTAGAAAACGCTGTGTAAAGTTCCGCTCCAGAATCTGTTTCACCCGCTGTTGCCTCACGTTGTATCCTTCCCTCACATCAACTTAGCCACTGTCTGTCATGAAACATCTTCCAGTTGAGCTGTTTCCATCCACCTGTGCCCCAACAAGTACCTCTCTCTGAGTGACCATTGCTCCTTCATTTGACCATATTAGGTAAAGTATTTCTATTAGTTTGGAATATATATTTGATTTATATATTTGTTACTTTATGGTATGTAAGTGTCGGGGTCCGATCACCCACTTGGCAAACTAAGGCCCTGTGGGCCCTTCGAGAAAGCATTACCTACCCTAGTTATATTTATTTATTTTAGTAAAATCAGAGTACCCCAGTCTCCACAGAGCCTGCATTCCTAACTACCAGGGAAGGGGAGAGGGAGAGCGAGGCCATTCAAGTCAACTGCTGTCGTCTGTATATCTTACTGGGTTTCAGCCAACTTACAGTACAGCCCTGGCGCCTCTGTTACTACATGGGCTGAGCTCCTCCAATCAGGATTCAGCACATGATCCTTTCACTACTGGCGCTCAGCCTCACATGACTGAAGCTGAGTGCTGCACAGAGACAGTATGCTAAGTGAGTATAACAGTGACCAGGCAAGTTGTCCCAGCACTGTAGGAAGAGAATACAGATTTCATAATTTAATTTTTAGTATGTTTAGTAAAACTTGATGGGGAGTAATATATGGAATCAGAAGTTGAAAGAGATCAGTATTATGCAATCTGTTTGCATTCCAGTTATTATGTACTACAAGCCTATCAATCTTATGCTGGAACTTGTAGTTCCACAACAGCTGTAGCCTGCTGGGGGTGACAGTAGGGGGGCTTCTTTGGGAATATAAAGATTACAAAGTAAGTAAATACAGTGCTGTGGTGTACATGTGCAGGGGAATGCCGTGGGATAGGCAGATGTGACGATCGGAGGGGAGGGGTCTTAAACCAGTATCTTGCTTGCAGCCCCAAACTAGTATCTTGCCAGTGGAACCAAGGGGTCTTAATTTGGCTCTGGTATGTGTGTATATATAATTTTTTCTTACAATGGATGAGTTATAGCTGTGTTTGTTCTCTCTGTCTATTTTCTGCTATTTTGCTCCACACATTGCCGAGTGTGTGAGTGTATTATTTACAGTACATGTGTGTTTAGCTGTACAAATAAGAAATCTATATTCACAGATGGGAATCAAGTAACCCTGTGTGAGAGAGGGAGGCTTTTCTCCTGTAGATACAGGCAGTAATGGATGAAGGAAGCAGGGACCAATCGGCAGATAAATATAATAGAGGTTTGCACGCTCTTTACATGATAAAAAGGCAGATGAGAGGGACTGGAGCGGCTGTTTGCTCCCATTGCACAACTCCACGCCTGGCCCACTTGCCCCTTGCTGGAAAAGATTGATGGCTTTGAGGGTGACCTTGGCTAGGAGCAGGAGCCGGTGATGTATGTACCAGGCTCTCTCTGCTAAATGGGCCCAGATTTGTAGTGCTAATATTCATGGGGACGCAGGCCCAAACTCACTGTGGCTATAAATCAGCGGCCACTTTAGGTGTCACTGGTGGTTTATATTCGGCTACTGTCGAAAAATCACTCTAGGTTCAAACCTCCGGCATCATCTGTACATCTGGCAGGATTTGGTATCATGCCTTATTTTCTTTCCTCCTTACCCGTGGCGTTTCATAACACGGGCCATCAACTGAGCACCTCTTAACTCCTTCACTGCCAGATAGGCCTGCAGGGGATTTAAACAATTTTATGTTGTGTTGTGAAAGGTGCAGGGGGGGTATATTGTAGATGTTCACAAACAATGAGAGATTTAAATGGAAGATTACATGTAACTAGTAGCAAGTGGTGTGATGTATATAACATCTGTATGACAAGTGAGTTTTATAGCATCCTTCACAATGCAGCTAGTAAGGATATTATGTGTATCCTCACTTCTATTTGAAAACGTTATATATGGATGGGTATAAACATGAACAATGTGCTGTGGTCCCTGGGCTTCATATAAAGCACACGTAGTAAACGCTGCTTATGTTTTACACTGTTATGTATAGATTGTGTGTCTAGTGCTTATCAATGAACGTGTGTACTCTCCGTTCTCGGGAGATGCGCCTAGGTGTGTGTGGAAGCGGGGAAAATCTCCGTGCAAAAGTGTATGCGTCACATTAAGGCCCAGCTACCTGCCACTCTAGTACCACCCATCGCATTCATTAAACTGCTGTTCTATTCTGTTTGGCCTCATTTATGGGTTAAAGTATTTATGATAGTTTATGAGATATCGGGTCTGTTTTTATTACAAGTGACGCTTTTATGTGTAAAGATTTTTATTGCATTACATTACTTGGGAGTAAAAAGTCCCATTAAATGTATACAACAAGACAGCTCAGAGCTGGTACAAAATTCAAGTCCTTTTGTAAAGTGGAAATGACCATATACCCCTCTGCATGGTAAGGAATGCCCCTAAAAATGTGCCCTCTACCCTTTTTTTGTCATGTCAACAATCTTGCACGCAAAAGGTAATATGGTTTTTGCACTGCGTTGCAAAACTAGAGGCACTAGTGCGCCTACTCTGCTCTCCGCCCACTCTGCCTACACTGCGCTCTGCACTCCGCCGGCTCTGCGCTCTGCACTCCGCCGGCTCTGCGCTCTGCACTCCGCCGGCTCTGCGCTCTGCACTCCGCCGGCTCTGCACTCCGCCGGCTCTGCGCTCTGCACTCCGCCGGCTCTGCGCTCTGCACCCTGCCTATGCTGTACTTTGCGCTCTGCCGGCTCTATTTTTTGCACACTCTTTACTCCCCCTACTCCTTCCCTCAGCCTGTGCAAACGTTTGCTCCTCCACAAACAGCACCAGCTGGCTCCCAGACCTATGCGCTTTGGTAGAAATCTAGCTGCATTCGCATACATTGCGGTGCACATCAGGACCAACGCTGATTTTACACTGCACACCAGACATTCTCCACTTCATAATTAACCTCCACTGTCAAAAAAAAAAAAGTGTAATGACCCATTTCAGAATCCATCAGACTAAAATACGCTCTGGTTTCAAGTGTCTCTTAAACTGTATAGAACTACTTGCATATCGTCTCCATATCTGTTTATTTGTGAATAACACAAATATGTGTTTGTGTAAAGTTCCCAGAGCTTAACCGGACTCAAGATGTTCCATATGTTATTCATCTGTGCTAAGTGAAAGCTATTATCTTCTGTTATCAACCAATTCAGACTAAAGCTGGCAACATATGTTAAGCTCTGGCGTTCAGTCTGACCCGTGTTCAGTTTCATCACGTGGTGATCAGGCATAAGGTCCGGATCCATTGGTATGATCGTGATGATCGTGTTTTTATTCATGAATTATTACATTCTGAACAGATTCTAAACGTTCTCGAGTTTCGGAGGAAGCTAACAAATATGGTTAATTGGTTAATGACATTGTTTGTGTTTTACGGCTTTATATTGGCTATGTGACCTGTCCTTCAATAGGGTTCCAGTTTTGTCTCTGGACAGCAGGCTTGTTGCAGTCACTAACTTGTTTTGAAGTGAAGTAGGTTGAGTGAAGTAACATTTTGTTGTACTGTTAGCAATCTAGTCTTGGTTATTTCATAGCTTTATTTTGTACACTTCATCATCATCATTAACATTTATTTATATAATGCCAGCAAATTCCGTAACACTTTACAATTGTTCTAAAAATGAATTTGCGTTTTCCCTAGGGATCTCTGGTGAGAAGGTTGAGATTGACCCAGTGACAAACCAGAAGACTAGCACAAAATTCTGGATCAAACAGAAGCCGATCTCCATTGACTCAGATCTGCTTTGTGCTTGTGATCTTGCAGAAGAGAAAAGTCCAAGTAAGTGAAAGATTTCAGGTGGGAATCAAATTCTCATAACACAGGAGTGGACCCGTTCCTCATCCTCATCATCCATGCTAACAAATACCAACAACATTGAAGGGCTGCTAAGCTTAAGGGCCTAGGGTAAGAATGCAAGAAAACTAACACAAGCTTCATTTTCTTCATTTTCCATTTTTTGGACAAACTTTTTAGAGGAGACCTATAAAAAAATAAATAAGACAGAACTGGGGTGGGTTGAAGATGATGTGAGGGATGAGTAAGGTAAGAGATACGGGTAGGGGGTAAGGGATTATGCAAGCTCTGAAGTAAGGTGCCACCAAACTACTCTGTCTGGTGAACTAGTAACTTTGTTGCTAGTTACTTTTTCTCAAACATAGTCAATTTGTGAACACACTCCTAAAGGGTCTAAAATTAAGAAGTAAAGTAGAATTTGTAGGTGGATGTGTCTTTAAACTCTAGCCATTGAAACCAGATGGCAGAGAACTTTGGAAACCTATCTATGGCTACCATGGTGATTTCATCCACTGAGAGAAGAAACTCTATAGGGCTGAACTGCTCCTTACTGGAGGTGAGGGGAACTTCCACTGTACTGGGAAGAGTGCCTTAGTGGCATTATTTAAATGTTTCAGAAAGGACTCCTTGTAATTAGAAAGGGGTGAGTTGGGAAGAGGTAGGAGCCAAGACTGCGGGTCTACTGGTACCTCTGTCCCGTTATCTCATTCGAAGCTACCGTGCGCTGTGGGATCTGTGATATACCTGAGACCATGGTTGAGTAGTGTACCCTGGCACCTAGGACCTGCTGGGACCTGTGGTGCACCAAACAATAATATGCATAAAATACACACACTGTTGTAAACAGTACTTTAATTTAAATAAAAGCATCCCAGAACATCCCTCATTCACCCTATTTATTGCTCATCTACATCCACGATCTTTATCTGTAATCGATCCATGGTCTTCATCTGTAACACATACACTGATTATTTGCAAAATAAAAAAAACTCTGTTAGACACTGCAGCGGGGCTCTTTGGAGCTAGTTTTGCAAAGTGAACTGCAGCCATAGGTATGCTAGTCTTTGTAGTACTACAAGCGCCAGCATGCCCAGACACGTAATGGCAGCCTGGACATGCTGGGTCCTGTAGTGCACAATGGATAAAATGTTTTTTTACCATTAAATCTTTCTTATTATCCCACACCCGTCCAGGGGTGTAGAACAACCCTCATGCAATCAGCATGGGGCTGGGTACAGCTCGGGGGTGAAGGGGGTCTGAATCTTTTTGGGCAGACCCAATCTCCTTAGGGACTCCAGCATGGTGCTGGTTTGGCATTATGGCAGGGAGACCCCACACTGCGGGTTTCCCTTATATAGTGCCATCAGCCCCTGCTGGCAAAGTCCAGTGTCGGAAATAGTAGCCGAGGGGGGGACCCCACGCATTTTGCCCACCCCCTCATCCCCCCGCTTAGGCTGGCAGCACAAGGGTTGGTTGAGTTGGTTTTTTTTGGAAGAGAGGGGAGGGGGGGCCACGCCTTTTTTTGTACTGTGTTGCCGACGATAGTGCTGGTTTAAGTGTAATGCTTTATGTCGACATTGTGACTGTCAACTTTACAACCTGTTGACATTTTAACCCTGGCGACCTAATGATATGTCCACATTTTAACATCATGGTGTCAATTCTAAATGTTCAATTTCTGCATTGTGACTACATCCCACTACATTTGCAATGCTAATTTCCATTTTTCTAGTTGGGTTTTTGTTTAGTTTGAGGCAGGATGTCAATAGGGAAAAGACCAGAGGAGATAGGGGCAGCCCTGTTAAAGATCTTAGTTCATTTCCATCATAAACACGCTATAAGGGCTTTCCGTTTCTCTTTGTTTTTTTCCATATTGAAGCAGACACTGTTCAGGAAACTGCACATTTTAGAGCCTAGTTTTCTTTACCTTTTTTTTGTATTTCATTGAAAAAAAAAAAAAACGCTGTTTTGATGGGTACTAGTCATAGACATCTTTGTGTCCATTCGCGGCCTTACTTACTGTGTCACTTGCCCCTCTAATCTCACAAATAAGGCAAGCTAATGCTTCCTTTGTTTTGAGTCACTGGTTGTGTGTTAAGCTGGGTACACACTACAGAAATTTCGACCAACTTTTTATGCCGAGCGATTTTACATGCGATCGATGTTCCGATCGCTCGGTCCACGGACTGCATACACACTAGCCTTGTTTAGGATGATAAAGAGAAGAGCGGACGTCCCTTTAGAAACTTTTTACAGCCATGTTGTCGTGAGCAATGATTTTAATTTCGTACTCACTGTTGTGGATCGGTCGGAAGTTTATACACACTACACAGCGGAAACGAGATTGGAATGAAAATATTAAACGGTACGACCAACCAAATGAGGCGACAATCATCCATTTGGGCAGACTTTCGACCATTGTGTCACTGCACACACACTGACCCGACTTTTGAACGAGCGGTCGTATGTCGGCTGATTGAGCCAATTATTGGACGAAAACAGTGTAGTGTGTACCCAGCTTTAGGTTTATGTATCTCTGTGGTTCCTATGCCTAGGTCTCAGACCTCGTAACAAGAAGACACTGAGGGTTTTTTAGAAGAACAATGGATTCCTCACTTGGGTTTTGAAAGGAAGTAAGACGGGCAGGGAATGTCTTATAGTGATAACGGTGGTAGTCAGCATATCGATGCTGACTACCCCGACATCAGGATTCCGAAGGGCTGCTTCCCGACCTTCATTGACGACTCCTCTTCCCACCGACTTCAGCCAATGACGAAATTAGAAGGCGGCTGCACTTGATGATGTCATTGAACATGCTGACGTGATTATCGCTGTTAAGGGGGTAATGTAAGTATGCAGCCATGTACAGTGTAGTTTACAAAGGCTTCTACATTGTGCATGGGCGCATACTTACATTACCCCCTTAACAACCTCAATAATCTCGTCGGCATAGTCAATGACGTCATCAAGTGCAGCCGCCTTCTTACTTGATTGGCTGAAGTCGGTGGGAAGAGGAGTCTTCATCGGTGAAGGTCGGGAAGCAGCCCTTCGGAATCCTCAGGTCAGGGTAAGTCTTGTCGGGGTTCTCGGCACCGATAGGTCGTACCCCACGCGGTGATAATGGCATAGATGATTTTATATGTCTCGGCACTGCAAGATAAATAACAAATATATTTATGGATTCTGTCCATTTTGATGATCCTTTAAACTGTTTGGGACACTGTAACCATGCCTTGATGTACAAAAAGAAACTTGTCACAGAACAAATTGGTTACAGATTACAAAATGTACTATAGTTGGCACTCTGGAGAACAATGCCTTAGGATGGCATCAGACAAGCATATTAGAAAACTGCATCTTTACAGACAGAAAAAGATGGCTTTTTTAAGATCCCTCGGTGACCTCACGTTTGATTGCTTCAGCTATAAGAATACCGCAGCCTTTAGGGGGCTAACCATAATATATTTTGTTTGTGGTTTTCTAACCTACTTGGACATCTTTTGTGACAATTGTGAGCTGGTGTAAGTTTCAGGCCATCTGGCACGGTCCAATCGGGAACAACTTCATGAATGTGCAATTTCCATTCCTTCCAGCTGATATAAATGAGTAGGAGACTAATGAACATGGCACATACTGTGTTTAATTTATTCTCAGGTAGATGGTCTTTGTCACTCTGTTCTTACTGTACAAGGAGCCCCGTTTAGCTTGGCTCCAATCTCTCTGCTGGTTTCTACACTGCCCGTTCCACAAGTTTTGTCTGTGATCCTTATCGGTCGGTGATATATGTCTTGCCGCACGGCTTACATCAAAAAAATGATTCCTGGGGTCCTCCTTGAATGAATTATGAGAGAGAAGGAGAGGATAGGGAAAAGATAAGAGCTGAGACTTGTGCAATATATCCTCTTTTCCGTGTTTTATCTTTGGTAACACAAGCTCAGCCTATCTAGTGCAGGGAGATATTATAAATTGTACTTATGCACGCAGGCTGAGCAGGGTCAATTGTACGGCTGTCAGAATGAAGATGTCAGTCCGGTACGATATGGCTGCTCGGTTCGGTGAATGGACTTTTCCTACCCTGTTTATATGGCGGCCACATCGCCCACAAGGTCACCCGCGCTACTGTGCTTCCAAACTTAGAGCATTGCCGCTAACTTGGTTATTTGTTGTATTTAAACTTCTCTGCGTGCCTTTCTGTAACCTTGGGGAAAAAAAAGGTCCCTATTTCCTTTGCAAGCACACACGCTGACAAATGGCGCAACGTCACCATACCGGCAGCGATAAGAAAAGTGAATTTATATCTAGATACACATGTACTTTGTATGTGTGCATATACTTATGTTTTTTCTGAAGTAGATGAACAACACATGCTCGATATCAGAGAGTACATATTCAGGCATATTTCAGAGAGACAGTATGAAGATAGGAGTCATTCAGCGTATATGGCGATAATGTGATTGTATCAGTCTGCCGACCCCGGAATGACTGGTATTGAAACATTAGCCTTCTAAACTCACACTATTATGTGCCCTACGAGTTTCTCTCTCCCGAGTAAATCAATCAGCATCTTCAGTGATTCTCCCTGTGAATCTGACAGGCAGGGCTATCTGCCTGGGAAATAGAGTGGAATTGAAAGTGCTACATAATGACTTTATTTACCAAAAAAGATGGCCTAGCGTTAAAGGTTTTAACTAACAGCTTGGCTACCAAGATCTTTCAATTACATCACCACCAGGTCTGGCCACGCAGAGGTTTAATGCAGCTTCATAGCCAACAGAAAAGAGAACCCTATATATTCTGCAGCAGATTCAGACAAAGCTGTTATCTTGCCCCAAACCTATTTATACTGTCACCCGTCTGCAGACAAGTGAAAATGGGATTATTGGTGAAGCTTTTCGGTCAAGCAAGATTGCATTATAGATCATTATTGTATGGTGTTATTAAGGCTTTTTATTGCGCAGAAACTTGCATGCAAACAGTGAATGTCTCAAACACAGACAGTTCTTTAACACACAGAAGCTTACAGCATGGCCTGCTCCATCTCACTGGTACAATCAGTTTATATTATTTCAGAGGTTTGTATCATCCCTTGCTGGTCAGTTTTTTGGCAAGCATTGCTCATTTGAAACGTCTTTCTCAATATGGGGAAAGGAAAAGGGCTTGCATTGAAGAGTCTGATGCAAAGCTTTGTGCAGTGTGGCAGACGGTGAGTGGAGACGATGGGTCCTATCCCATCCAGTTACACCTCTGCATTTCCGCACGGCCGATCAAAGGGAGGTGGCAAGAAGATTGATGAAGATGGTGGATTGTGGGGCTCCTGCTTCTGTTTGTGCTAGAAAGGTGGGGGCTCTGTAGCTTTCTTCTACAGAGACCCTCTCCTTCCTCCTTCTATTCTGTAACCTCTGACACTGGCCGTCTGTCGGTAGCTGTCACTGACTTTGATAGTTTGATTGATGTCCCTTGCCACAGAAGTGTCTGTGTGCCAGTCACTGCACACACACACACACACTTGTACACACGTCCAAATTTACACTCACACAAAGACCAAGGTGATGCATCAATACCCAGATGTGTATCACACGCGAACAGAAAACAGCTTCTCTGACAAAACCACAGAAGCAATAATAAAACGGCAGATTGAAACTGGATGTGTGGTTGCATTGTTTTTCCTTGCATTATTAACCCCATGATTGCTGATCAGCTCGCCAGAGCAGCTGATAAATACAGGGGGGGTGGCACAATGGTGGATATACAACAAGCAGGTAATCTTGGCATAGCTATATATGTTTGGGTAATGTCAAAATAAACTATGTGAGAAGACCCAAGGAAAGATATGACACCATAGGTGTAGGCATGCCAGCAGTACATCGTCTTATACCTAGCTTTTTTTGCCAGCCCACTTTAATGATGGAGGTTAGCCGTTTTTCCCTTATATCACTGCAGACCTTTCCTCTGTGTGTAGGGCAGGTGTCTGTCCACCCTCTACAATGTCTTGGCCTTGTGGAATGGTATTTTAGAGAGGTTTCCTCACTAGATTTGCCTGGATAGATGGTAAGGCTAAATGCTATTCAGTAAATTACAATCCAATTAGTGCTTTCTTGCGAGTTTATATAATTCAGAGACAAATATCATCCTAACACAGACACCAGGGGTAAAATGTAGTCTGGAATTACTTTCCATTTTTAATTATTGCTAGTTAGCGTATCAGGATAATGTCAGCACTTCACAGATATTCTCAACATCCATCCTAACATCAGCTATGATATAAACCTTGTACATTTGTCTTGCATTTTCTCCATTTCATGTCCATTGTGCTTTGCCCTCATTTCTTAAAGAAACAAAAAAAAATGCCACACGTGAGTTAAATTTACATTTTGGCTTACAGGTAGCAAGATGCCAAAATTGAGGATCTCCAGAAACTGGACAATATGCTAAGTGAAAGTGGAAAATTGAAATAGCAGGGTCTGGGGTGCGAGACCCTGACCTTTTAACCATAGGCTGTTAAAGTTACCAGACAGCTAAGTCTTGAGGTCTGATACTGAGAGTGCTCATTTCTCAGCTTACCCTAGGCCTATATGCCATTGTTTCCTCATATCCTCCACCATGTTCTTTTGACACTCACATGGCATCTCCGTTCTCTGTCATCAAATCCAGTGCATTTTCTCTCCAAACCATTATTCTTTTTTTTTTTTGTACTTGCATAACCTAACTAAAGGTCGTTTACGAACTGCAAAAGTGCAAACGGCCGAGCTAATGTTGTCACCTGAATACATTTGCACAAAATGACGGTATATTTACTGGGAAGTGCATAGAATTCTAGGTCTTGGATGGTGGCATGGGGTTGATTGGGGGTGTTTTAGGGGCTGGCTGAGCTTCAGGGGGGGATCTGCCCCTTTGCCGGACTAATAGTGGGGCTACCTTGAGCTAGATCACTGGGACACCTGCATTTTTATTCCCCTATAATAGGTAGCTGAGTTGAGTCTCCCATCCCTCCCCCTTCCTCCCACGACTAAGATTTGCCAGCCCTCCTCTGGGGGTGTTCCTTGCCGAGTACAGATTAGGCACATGCATGGTATACTTTTCCACCAAAATGCAATAACGAGAATGAAAAGCTTCACAGTAAAGTGAGATGTAATATTGACAGTCCTGAGATCAGCTCACTCTCATGATTAATTTAAGAAATAAATGACTCTAAGCAGTATTTTAGGAGAAACATTGAAAAGTCACAGGTTTTCCGGGGGTTACTTGCAAGTACCGTGGAGCTTGAAATACCGTAAGAGTACAAGTAAGAACAATTGCACACGTAAGCATTGGGGGTCCACACTTTTCACAGTTTATAAAGGAACCTTATTGTCTTACATGGTTCTCCTTCTTTATTCTGACATCCCCGTCTCTCTCTGAAGATCACCTTCCTTCTCTCTTCCACTTGTCACTCATATGCCACCATTAAACAACTACCCATATCTCCTAATCTCGCTCTTCTCCAAAACCATTCCCCTTATTTTCTTTACTATGTTTTCTTCCTTTGTCCCTGTGAGGCTTTTTTTTTTTTTTTTATTTCTTGCTTATCACATCTCGCTGCGTTGCTGTAATTTTTCTTCCCATCGTCCCTCCTCTGGTTCTACCCCTGAATTAACTATAAGTGAAATGGTGGAGGACAATACAGATTCTAACACTTTGGCAGTGCAAGAGTTAAATTGATAATGAAAAAAAAAAACCCTGCTTTAGACGGAATCGAGCTATTCATGTGTAAAAGCCGCTGCTCTGGTCTCTCACCAGCGAACGGAGAACACTCTGTAATTTATTTTTAATTAGCTATATGTAAAAGGTCACCGGATTTCCCAGCATGTCCCTGTCACCGAGGTGACACCGAGGTACCTGCCATCAGACCCATTTGCACCATATCCTATAGGCTGCGAGCACAGAGATGTTTCTCACGCATTGCTCTTGTGTAAATATAAGAGGTGCCCTTTTGCAAACTCAATCCTTTCATGTCGCATCAAACAGAACAGCTGTTATATTCGCTGCCCGGAAATATATTGCAATAATAAATATACAGCGTGTTCTTGGAACATTTGAATCCTCGTTGCTAGAGGGGTCTCCAGTGCATTTTAAAACATCAGACCCCGTTTGATCCTTGACATTTTTTTCATGTGTGTTGCTCACATTAAGAATTTTTTTTTCAAAGCTTCGTTGAATTTCTAGATTACCCCTACCAACACTACTTGGAAAGCTTGTTTTATTATATAATTTCCATACACTGTGTGAACAGATTATTAAACCTTAGCACTCACCCTCTGCACCAGTGAGATTGTAAATCTCCCCCCTCCATGTGTTTTCCGCTAAATAATGTCCCTTATTTAACGATACCCCTTAATATGAGCAGATATATACCTATACTCATGCAGACGGCCATATCTATCCATCTAAAAGAATAAAGAAGTGCTCTTATGACTACTGTCCTTCGGTATGTCTTTGTTATAACCAGTGGTCAAAGAGGGCAAGTATACGACGAAGAAGGGGGGCAGGAAGGCACAGAGTGACAAAGAAGGGGGGGCAGGAAGGCACAGAGTGACGAAGAAGGGGAGGAAGTAGCATGGCACAGAGTGATGAAGAGGGGGGGGAGCAGCATGGCACAGAGTGACGAAGAAGAGGAGGAGGGAAGTCACAGTGACGAAGAAGGGGGGGGGCAAAAAGGCATAGAGTGAGGAATGAAGGAGGGGCAGCTTTGCACATTGTGATGAAGGGGGAAAAGCAGCATGGAGAGGGCACAGCGTGGTGATCATAAGGGGGCACAGCTTGGTGATGAAGGGGCACAGTAATGTGTGTGTGATGGCACAGGGGGCTTGTGGCAATGTTGTGTGTGTGTGTCATGGCACAGGGGGCTTGTGGCAATGTAGTGTGTGTGTCATGGCACAGGGGGCTTGTGGCAATGTAGCGTGTGTGTGATGGCACAGGGGGCTTGTGGCAATGTAATTTTTGTTGTATGAGGGTACAGGGGGCTTGTGGCAATATAATGTGTGTGTGGTAGGTGGTGGCTAATGGGTGCTATTTTGTTTGTGGGCTGATGGTGGGGCAATTTAATTTTATAGTGGGGACTATTTAAGTTGGGGTGGTTTGGGGGGCTATTAATTGAATGTGGGGCTGAGTTTGAGGAGCATGAGGTCTATTTATAAAATGTGAATATGAATTATTTAATGGCAGTGACGGTTGCGGGAAATAGGTATATTTATTATACGTAAATGCTATTAATTTATTGCTGGTGCTGTTTGGAGGGAGGGAAGTAGGTTTATTTATTAAATGGGAATACTATTACTTTAATGTTGGGGCTGGAGGAAGGCCTAAGTGTTATTCGCGGTATTGATTTAACGCTGGGGCTGGTTGGAATTTTCTAAATGTACCCATTTTTATTTTCAAAAAGGGCCCCCAACATTCCAGGATCCATACAAGCCGCAACTAAAGAAACCAGTAGCCACAGGTGGTGAAAGTGGCAAGAACAGGTAGGAGAGAGCAGGACAGTCTGTTAGATGTTCTGATTCTAGTGGGACAATCCCGATTTTTGGTGACCGTTCTGTCCAATCTAAGGGGCATGTCAAGATTGTGTACTCTTTATATACACACTGCATTCTTTATATACTAAACTATGGTGTTTGCTGTCCTTCGTGGGCTGACCACTCCCCCTCTAGTGTCGCCTCTATGATGGCTGGCAACACCCCCTCTGGTGGGCCCCTAGCGTTGCAGTCCCCCGGTGGGCCCTTCATGTCCCAGTCCGACACTGGAGTTATTCAAATTTCGTGTAGTTCTCCCTGACCTCCGGGAGTGCAAGCTTATCTCCTAGATCCCGCCACCTTCTTGGTGAAGTGGGCAGGACATGGGTCTCAATGGCGAGATTTGCAGTGAATTTCCGCATTTAGCCCCGCGACATGATGATGCGATCTCCCGGAGGGGAAGTTCTTAATGTAAGGAAATATGGTCCCAATTCAGGCACTACAGTCTCAATTTGGTAGCACTGGACACAGCCCTGGGGACACAGCCCTGGGGAGAAGTGTTATGCCCTGACTTGACGTGCCATGCCCCATGTAGCGTGACCATCGAGTGCGATTCGCCACCTTAATTCCTGATATCACACAGTTAGGAGATATGGATATGTGACATTGCGGTTTGCAATATTTTTGTAGTTGTGGCCACTTCTTGAAAAGACCATAATAGAGAGCAGTCAACGTCCTTAGATTGCAAATAGCCTGTACAGAGGGATGATATGAACCTGTGTCTTGTATATCTATACCCCTTACACAGGGCACCATTAAGCACAATGTGAAAGCACAGCAACATATTATAAAAATAATTCTGATTTGACTGTTTAGTATTATTTAATGATGACTTCTGAGTTTGGAACATGTAGACAGGAAATGTAATAGATTTGGATTGGCATGTTACACCTGGCTATCTATAGGAAGGGTAATGATGTGCCTTTATGAGTGTGTTTAGGCGCAGCTGAGGACAGGCACAGACAACAGTGACAGGATGCGTGGACCAGCAGTCAGGGGAACTGACATGAGACGGAGACCGAGATGGACATGATTGTTACACTGACCTATTTTAGGAGAACCCTGACTATTTTACCCATCTTCCCCCCCCCCCCCCCCCCATCACATTTTTCTGTTAATAACAGTCAAAAGTACTTCTATAATCTTCTTTTTTTCTTCCTTTAATTTTCTAATTAATGTTCATTTTCTATCTCCTGTTTCACACTCATTTGTTCCACATTCTGTTAGTTTGGAACAAACACACACACACACATAGTCCAACTATTCAGCATCTCTGAGAGCAGTAAACTTTCCATATTGTCTGCCAGAAAAGTCATAGCTCGTCCCTGTAAGAATAATGGGATGTGTTAGCTGGCTTGAGTCCTGACACACAGGATACACACCGTTGTGACTCCCACTGTCACTCTGTCACAATAGTTGATAAAATAGGCAGTGATTTTATAACTTGGGTCTAATTTGATGGGCATTGCCCTGGAGTACTGTGGTGTATGTGGCAATATTGTCATTTACTAAACCTTGCAATGCTTGTAAATAAGAAATAAAAAAAATGCTGCAATTGGTGTCTGGAAAAGTTTTAAAGCATAGTCCATGAGAATTAAACCTATAACTTGAGTGGCTATATCTTGAAATGTGCCATTAGCGTAAGAATCTTCCACACATTCATAATGGCATATAGTGCGTTGTGGCGCATTTCTACTCCGCTCTAAACCCTTCCATCCTCCTAATTTGTAGAAACAAATTATCCTGCTTGAGGCATCTACAAATATATGAACCAAACAAAGTTTAATTTGTGGAATGATTTAAGGAAGTTATATATTTGTCCCCCTCTTTAAATCATTAGGCATGCTACCAGGGGAAGATTAATGTGTTGTAATTATATTTAATTATACAGTTCCAAGATAAAATTTACCATATTCCGAGATTGCTAAATGTAATAAAAATGACCCTCTATAAAATTGTGCCTTGAATTTTTTTATTTTTTTTTTAGCAAAAGATGATGCGTGTGAATTATATTGAAACAAACAGAATGATATGCAATTTTTTTTTTTAAATTATGTAATCTTTATTTATTACAAAACATTTTTAATTGGGACAACAAATGTAGCTAAGTGTTAACTAAAATTTCAAAGGGCTTCTGTGAAGGCAAGGAATAAATTGTACAGATTTATACATTGATGACATGTTACTCACTATACTCACTTTTCCCCTCCCTCCCTCTCTTTCATGCTGTGCCTGAGCCCCCAGAGTTATAGTGCTTACTGTTACTTGTACTGTGCTGTTTCACCTTGTACTGTGCCATTGTTTGTCCTTGTACGGCGCTACGGATACTTTGTGGCGCCCTATAAATAAAAATTAATAATAATAATAATAATGTTTCAGGACATTGTACAGAGGACTGTCTGGAGTAACATACAGAGCCAGATAGTATTAATGCCCTAACTCGTAACTGCTTACAGTATAGAGCAGTGCTTCTATAGTATGGAGGAAGCTATTTGGGGGCCGGATATTATATTGGGCATCATATCCTGTACATTTATTCACAAAAGCATTAAATATCTTATTTATCCCAATTTGCCTTGGACATAAACATCTAATTCTGAGAGATATAATACTGTCTTTAATATAGGATAAGAAACAATACAAGTCCTGTACGGTTGCACATAGGAATAAAAGCTCATACAGGAGAATAAGTGGTGCTTCCTAGATCCCCATTCATTAAAAAGAGATACGCAGATTTATAGAAATGGGACTATTGATCTTCACCCTCGCTACGACCTTTTCATTATCTAACAGCCGGCATATGTGCTCACATGATAATAAACAAGCCAGAGGTGCGCACATCGTTATATAACAGCAGTGCATGTGCCCACATGATAATAAATCAGCTACAGGTGCACACATACAACAGCAGCATATGTGCCCGCATGATAATAAATCAGCTGCGGGGACACAGGTGACTATATAACAACTGCAGAGGTGCACACATTAAAGAAAACTTATCAAATATGCCAACATAATCGTAAAGCAGCCAGAGGTTAGATAATTAACCAGCCAGAGTTACCCACATGATTAGTTACCAGCAAGAGGATCTCACGTGATTATATATTCGCTAGCATCAGAAGAGGAGACAAGGTTATCACATGCCAGCAAGGTATCTGTATATTTAGATATCCGCTAATTGAGTTGCTGATATGATAGTGTAGTGACTAGCCTGTGTACCCGCCATGAGGTGCCCATATATACCATCAAAAGTGCCTACATGATTATATATTAGTTAGTTGAGGGTAGCTGAGGTGTTCACATGATATTATACAAGTTGGCAGTGCCAATTTCACCACACCAGCCAAAAAAGGGTCCCTGAGTTTCAATAACAGCTGTGCTATTTTACCCACATCTGCCTGTTTAATTATATCTTTGTTTTTTTTCTTGGTGCTTTTGTATCCCCCCTTTTATCCCTTATTTTACACATTTTATCTTTTTCCCATTTATGTCTATTTTAAGTTACATTTTTGTGTCTGTTTTGTCCACTTGTAACTATTTTACCTGATATATTTTGTTCTCGTCTCCCTTAACGTGATTGTCTGTGGCCTCTCCATAGTAACTGGGTAGAGAAACACCCCTCCAGTCAGGAGTTCTTCATCTTCTTGACTGCCAGTGGCATCTTCAGGGTGATGTTGCCTGTGGAGAACCACACTTTGCCACACACAGAAAATATTGGCCTGGCCAGTCTAATCTGGTTTGCAAACCTTGTTGGTTAGTTACCACTGTAGTTCCTGCAGTATCTTCCATAATCCCTGGAGATTCTGCACATGCTTGTCTGCAGAGGGAACCCCTGAGGGGGAATGGAAAGACGGGATGACCACCATGTGGAAACAACGGTTAAGGTAGAAAACGGCAGTGGAGTCCTGCACCAGGTTGTTCCTTGAGAAATCTGACTCCGCAAGCAGTTGGGATTAGGTATGTTGGGCATCCGAGGCAAAGCACAGTAGAAATTGCTAAAGGGATTTATTCGTTTGCACTGTCCATTCCACTTGGGAGTGGTACCCAGACGAAAGGTGAAGTGAAATTTCCAGCCCCTTGCAGAAGGTCCTCCAAAAATTAGCCATGAAATGGACTCCTCAGCTGTAGATGATCTCCAAGGGAAGTCTGTGCAGCCGGAAGACCTCTTTGGTGAAGATCTGATTTTGAGTCCCAGTGGCAGTTTTTTCAAGCTTGTGAAGTGGACTTGCTTGGAGAAGCGATTCACGACCTTGGTGAGTGCTGCAGTTTCAGTCTGGATCCTGTCCAGCAAATCTGAAGAGATGGGCAGGTGTAATCATTCAGGAAAGTACTGCCGCTAGAATACGTTGGACTTGTTACTGGATCCAGTCAAGTATGTTATGATGAAATCAAACCTGGTTAGGAATAGAACTCACCTTGATGATAGCCAGCAACACGCACATCATGGGTGACCTCAGCAGAGGTGAACATCTTTGAAAAGAAGATGCAGTGGTGAAAGACATCCTTGTCATCAGTCTAGGAGAGCATGGCTCCTGTTCCACTCTGACATGTCAACATCAAGGGCTAGATTTACTAAGCTGCGGGTTTGAAAAAGTGGGGATGTTGCCTATAGCAACCAATCAGATTCTAGCTGTCATTTATTTAGTACCTTCTGCAAAATGACAGCTAGAATCTGATTGGTTGCTATAGGCAACATCCCCACTTTTTCAAACCCGCAGCTTAGTAATCCTAGCCCCAAGTGTATAGACCGAGTCGGGGGAAGAACACTGGAGTATGTGTGTAAAGGTGAATAAACATTTCAGGGTGCCAAAAGCCTATTGTACCTGGGGAGACTGTGTCCTCAAGACTCCCCTGTTTGGTCAGGGTGGTTATAGGGCTAGTAACTCTTGGGAAATTGCGGATAAAACGTAATCGTCGCTAAAACCCAGGAACCTCTGGATTGCCTTTATGCCTCTGGGCATCGGCCAATTGAGAACAGCAGAGAGCGTCTCTGGTTTCATGTCTATGCCCTGTGTTGCAATGAAATGTCCCAGAAAGCTCACTCTGCCAAGATGGAGCAGTGTTCCTTCTACTAGTCCTATTCGGTAATTATGTAGGAGCCTCTGAAATAACTCTCACGTGGTTGTGATGTAGCGTGAGAAACTGAGGATATCCAGGTAGATGAAGACTGATGCCTCAAGTAGGTCCCTAGATGGAATTCACATATGCTTGAAAGATGACTGGAGCATTGCACAGGCATGACCCAGTATTCATAGTGGCTATCCTTTGTGTTGAAGGCCATCTTGCATTCGTCTTACCTCTCCTGGACACATATCACGTTATAGGGACCTCACAGGTAAAGTTTGGTTATTACTGTGGCCTGACAGAGTCTTTTGAAGAAATCAGTTTAAGGGGGGACCGATTCTTGATAATGATTTTATTGAGCAACCCATAGTCGATGCATAGTCTTATGGAACTGTTTTTCTCACTGCAAAAAAGAACCCTCCTGTATGTATGTGACCCTTTTCATAGGATAGAGGGCATTTCCTGCACCTTGGTGGCATGATGCCTGGTGGCAGGTTGATTGGGCAGTAACCAACCTTCCCTGCGGTGGTAGTGTCTCTGCCTTCTTTTAGTCAAAGACCCTGCTGAAACCTTGGTACTCCTTGGGCAGCCCTTCTGGTCCAAAATTAGTCTCCCGTCTTTGGGTAGTAGCACATAACTGACACTTTTGTTGGTTGTAGGCAAGACTTTTACCACTCCTATCTTCTTAATCCTCCAATTCATCAGTGGGTTAGAATCAGAGGTAGCCCGGAATAATTGGCGTGTAGTTGGTACTGAATGAGATCAGCTCTCAGTGACTGGAATTGACACATATCTGCACCCAGATAGTCTTGTGGGTTAACAATGCTGGTGTTCTGGGCGGTCCATCCACAGCTCCTACTTCCAATGACCTGAAGTGCAAATCTACGGTGCACTGCCACCTGTCATCTGTAGCTAGTATTGCGGCGTATGCGCACTCTGTCCAATCAGATCACAGTGACTTCAGCCAATGAAACACCGTGATTTCAGAAAGTGCAATTTCCTAATTAAACCATTGTTACTGTATCTTATTTAAGTGAAACTAGTGACTCTTCTATCTGTCGAGCTGGTTGCTGCCTCCCTACATGCTTCACCTGACAGTTAGACAGCACTGTTCTAGAGAGATTGAGGTCAAGTGTAGTGTTAAGTAGCAACTGGGAGACTGCAGGAGCAATTGCATAGGTAGATATTACTGCACCCTATAGCAAGACATGTCACCCATTCAAGCCACTCTCCAGCTATTCTCTGTCTTTCTTTCTCATGATCATCATCCAGTAGGAATAATCTCTGCCACTGTACATCTTTCATGGTTTCCCCATATTAACCCTAGCAATCTTTTTGTTTTGTTTTTTTCATTTTTCTTTTCTTTATTTATATATTTAAGATGTTTTACTTTTTACTGCAATTTGTACAGATTTACCCAAACAACACTCCTAAAGCAGTTCAGGAGCTCATCTCACTGACACTGCCACAATCAGTGATCAGCCAATCAGATTGTGGTGTCACCTGCTAGAGCCTCTTACATGTTTCCACTTCAGCTATCAATAGTCCTCATAAGCAGCAAAGGCATCTTTATTTCCCTATCCACACTGGAAATGCCGAATGGGTTATTTAAAATATAAATGGGAAAGTACTGGCACTTTTTCACATGACAACTGTGATTTGTAAACAATTTGGTTGCTATGATAAAATTTTATATATATATATATATATATATATATATATATATATATATATATATATATATATATAATGGAGGAGGAGGCGCACAATAGTGTAGTACAGTATTGTAATGGAGCCAAACAGGAATCCAGAAAAGGAACCTAATCACCAAAGTAGAGTGAGCCAGAAATTTCCACCATATAAACACCCACAATTACTGGTGTGGATGAAAGTATAACATATATGGTGAGGAATCACACAGAGCCACGTATCACTCAGATTAGTCCCATTAAACAGTGTGCTAGATAGGGACACACAGGTCACACTAGTGCAGATATATGCGTACCAGAAGCCCAAAACTTTGAGGCTTATCTGTAAATATGTCCTGTAGACTGTGATGGTTAGGTCACTCTCCAGCCACAACGGATCAACCAATTGATTGCCTGCACATGATTTGCATGTTTAGTTGTGGCTTATGGGTGTTAGAAGAGGCAGGTGCGAATTCTTGCAAGAAGCCAGAAAAATATGTAGTCTTGTATATATCAGGTATTTGAGCCATGTACAGACTGGTGTGCAAGAGGGGGTTGCCCACATCGTATAGACAAGAAAACATTTATATATATATATATATGTGTGTGTGTGTGTATATATATTTGTGTGTGTGTATATGTATATATATATATATATATATATATATACACATACACACACACACATATATATATATATATATATATATATATATATATATATATATATATATATATATATATATATATATATGCATGTGTGTATATGTATGTGTGTGTATATATATATATATATATATATATATATATATATATATATATATATATATATAAAAATTTAAAAGTATGTGTATTCAATATATATATATCAATCTGTCTACAGCACATCAGGGCATTTACTAACAAGGCAGTCATGTGCCATGACCCATGGCAACCAATCAGATATCACTGATGTGACCACATTGTACTTCTGATATTTGTTGCCCAGGTTTTCAGTACTTCGCTGCTATTTCCACTGTTACAAAGCAACCTTGATGGTTTTCATGATGAATGTCTCTGTATATATTGGCTCTACATAGGGTGGGACAAAGGTGTTCTTGTAAATGCCCTCAGAATCATCATGATCTTGTTTCCCTACAGGCCATGCAATGTTCAAGCTGACCTACCTCAACAACCACGATTACAAACACCTGTACTTTGAATCTGATGCAGCTACTGTTAACGAAATTGTCTTAAAGGTCAGTTTTCTTTTTCCTTGCATCTAGTATATACATTGCCTGAGTCCAATTACAGTTAATATCATCTGTTTTAATGTATACAATTGACGCTTTTTACCGATGTTCAGTAAAACAAGTTGTGTGTCGCTATTCTGCAAAGATAACTTTGTCACAAACAGGACTGTACTACCATGTGGCCAATATACAAGTCTATTTGCAGTAGTACTGATAGGGGGGTAAAGTATACTTGAAAACCTTATGTTGGCTGTGTCCGGGAGATCCTGGAGGGCACGAAGGGGTGTATTTGGCCCCGCCCCCGGTAATGTAATGCCTGTTTTGGGTCTTTTTACAGTGGTAACAAGACCCCAAACAAGATTACATCACTGGGGGAGGAGCCAAAATGATGCAAATCATGAAGCTCCGCCAGTACATGCTGGCTTTAATTTAGTGAAGTTGGCAGATGCGAGAGAATCGCCAGCTCTCCCGGGATTCCGGGAGACCTACCCGAACTTCGGGAGTCTCCCAGACATTCTGGGAGAGTTGGCATATATAGGGTAATGTGTGACATATAGGCTTTACATTTTTGATCTACCTGAATCTACAGCTTGCCTCCAGATTCTAGTGCTGGTTGCATTAAGGCTGTAGTATTCAACAGGTGACTCTGAAAACATGTCACATTCCGGAGTAATTTCACCTTTCTGATGCTTTCCAGGCGATCCTGATGTCACAGAGTGAGCACATTACATTATTTGAATGCTTGTTATTCATTTCAGTCTGTGTAATGCACGACAATGAAGTTGAAAACTTAGATTCATCTCAATGAGAACGCATTGTAAACAAAACAAAACAAAAAAGACTACAAATTGAATACACGTGTAAATACATATAAATGCATACGTAATCTTAATGCAATTTATACACGTTTTTGCTTGAGCTTTAATATGCATTGAAAAAACACATTGCAAGTCAGTGTGTAAGTAGCCTTAAGGTGAAGATCACTTCTGTGGAAGTGAATGTAGAGCCTGGACTAATAAAATCAATGTGTGCGGGTTACAATATCAGTATTTTCCAATATGTCTCTTTAAGAGAGACATCTCCTAGTATAATGAGTACATTTAGCCCTGTAACAGATATTGAAAACTCATTTGTAAGGGACAGAATAGAACGGTACGTGTCAGAAGGACGGGGAAGGCTCCGTGTTCTAGGTCAGAGATCCACCCATTGCATTTGCCCCGTGTTTGTATTACAAACATCCTGTCATCGTGTTGGGAGGCGGCGGGAACATGATGCGTAATGTGTCAGGGCTCTTAACTGGTAATGTGAGCCAAGCACATCATGTGTATATACTGAATACTAGATAATTAGCAACAGATCTAATCGAATGGTTAATTGCAGCTTTTAGATGCACTGAACAGATATTAATAGCCAGCATAAAGCAGGCCTCATTATCTGTGGAGTTAAGCGCTGCCATTTTCATTTGGATATAGTGGTAATGAGTATACCTTGTTAATCTACCCACTTCCCATGTGCAATGTGTATGCTTAGCAATATGTTTCAGTCCACTATAGACACAAAATCGTCAATTAGTAAAACTATCCCATCAATTTCTAAGCACATGCATAATGAGTGCTTTGTGTGCTACTTTGCGTGTGAACACTACAGGTCTGTTTGCTTAACTGTTTACGGTTTCTTCCTTGCTTAGACATATAGAAGAGACTCTGAAAAATGCATTACATATTTTGGGCTGTCAAAAGCATTGCTTAGTGGGGGGCAGTTATTAAAAATGTGCCTCTGAATTATAACACAAACTTGATTAAAGAAAAACTGCACTGAGAATACGAAAGTGTTCTATAATAAAACAAACCGGTTGTGTTAAAACTACTAATACAAAGTTTGTGCAGTTTGAAAGCGGTTCATTTGTGGGGTCATGCCCTAAATAGCGGGGTGTCTTCAAACCGATTTAAGTGAAACTTGCTCTTTATTAAGTGGTTTGTAGACTCTCCCTAAAGTAAATGCCGATTGCTGATTTTTAACAGCTGTCGGCTGTGAGAAGTTTGAAAAAGGAGAAGAGAAGTATTCCAAAGAATCTGATTGGTTGTGATCAGCTCATGACCGCCAAATGCCGCTCGCTATAGAACTAGAGAGCCTCCCCCTCATTATCTCCCAGGTAACCTCTGTCAAAATTAGCCATTTACAGCACGGCTAATGGCCCTTTAATAATAGAAGACGTGCACAAGTTTCATTTTACAGAGTTCATCTGAAATATCAGACAGTAAGGACAGACCAGTGAATATGCATATGATTTGATCTACAACATTTATATTATACATATAACACTTACGGTATATTACATGTCCAGTGTTTTGTTCATTTGTCTCTTAAAAACTTTTACTCCAAGACAATGTCATACAATTGTTTCTTTTCTGTTCTGCAGGTTAATTACATTTTAGAGTCACGAGCCAGCACAGCTCGGGCAGATTACTTGGCTCAGAAACAGAGGAAATTGACCAGGAGAACCAGCTTTAGCTTTCAGAAAGAGAAGAAGCCAGGATAGAAGAATTAGGTGAAGACATAGGACCTCAGAGAGAACCTGCAGAGCGCCTCCGGCATCCTCATCATAGAGACACATGCAAGGGACACTGACTTTGGCTTTGAGGATTTCACCGTAAAATCAATCTCTTTATCATTTTCGTGTATAAAGGATTAAAAGGCCCAACTCCCATGTTTTTGGGTGTTTGTCTAAGCCCATTGCTTAGAGCAGTCTGTTTGCACATATACATTAATTGAACAGACTCCGCCTACTACTGTGACCTCCATGAATTTTAAAGTTGTGTATGTACCACAGTGAGGTGGACAATGAAATCTGTAAAAGGTGAAATACTTTAATATGTTAAGACCTCATAGACCTAACTCACCCTAGCAGGATCCGACTAACATTTAAGAAGAGGCTGGAATTCATTGAATTCCTTATAAACATAAGTTTGTGCGATCCCTTTCTTCATTGTAACAGAATCGGGCTGTGTGAATTTTTGTTATGTCAGATCGGCTTTTTAAATAAAGAAGGTGAGAACTTTGTGATCTGTCTGAATTTAGTGTTTACAAATGGGCGGATTTTATACTTTTCAGTTTCAGTTTTAGCTCAGGAAACCTCTGACCGGAAAGTCCCTGGAGGTATGACCAGGCCTCTAAAATTTGCCCAAAATCTAAGAGCCAACTCCCAAAGGTGGGAGATGCCACTATGCTTTAGGAAGAGGAATAAAAAGGGAGCGGTCAAAGTTCAGTGGGTTTTTTTATTTTATTTTCACTTTACACTTAAACAATATTGGGTTTTTCAATTTTGTATTTAAAAACAATCATCATTCAAAATTGTCCATGTAAGTCTTAAGAGGCATAACACCAACAAGGTAGAGGAATGTAGGTGGATTGGATGGAGAAAAAAGAACTTTTGTGCAGGGTGAGGTGACCACAACCTTTCAGGGTACATCAAGATAAAGAGCCACATCCAGGGTTTCCATTGTGGGTCAATCTCCATCAGGGTGTGCATGGGGCCATTCAGCGTAAAGGAGAAGACAACAGGCTCACAGAGCTTTATGCTAAGCAGAATGGGTTGAGGCGCTGATCTACTGGTCTTCCCAGACACAGATGTAAATGACCTCAATTACCATCTCCTAAGAAGTCGACCGCAACAGGACAACACCACCAGGAGTGAAAGAAGTGCAGCTCATCTTGTGTCCATGATAGAAGATTTGGGAGAAGTTGTAAGGAAAGAGCCATGCTAGATGCTTATACACAATCTTATGTATTCTCTCCTTGGAGGTCATGCACATGGAGGTGCATTCTGCTGCCTCGCAGAGCTTTCCCCAAGTCTTATTAGCCAATAGGAAGTCCCATATCCCCGTTCCAACCATCTATGTATGAGTAATGGTATTATCCATGTATGGGGCTGAAATGAGGTGGAGGCCTAAGGAGTTAGAAAACACAAAACCATAGTACAGGGTTTCCCAAACCCAGTCCTCAGGGCTCCCCAACAGTGCAGGTTTTCTGGATCACATGTGACATAATTAGGACAACCTGTGGATCTGTTACAATGTGTCAGTCAGTAATGATTACACCACCTGTGGATCTGTTACAATGTATCAGTCAGTAATGAATACACCTGTGCTCCAGCAAGGAGATATGGAAAACCTGCACTGTTGGGGAGCCCTGAGGACTGGGTTTGGGAAACCCTGCCATACTAGGTATGGTCAGCTGTGTTTTAGGGGAAGGACCTATGATGAAAGAAGTGTAGCCAGTCCTTGGGATAACGTGATTGTCCTTCAGCCTTACAAAAGGGATGAGACCTGGAAAAGAGAAGACCAGACAAAATACACAGCTTAATGGCAGTAGTTGTGTCTCTGGGGGAAGTCCTGGCTACGACAGATTGCTCTCCGGGAGGCCCCCTAGTTCTGTGCTGCTCTTCACACTCTTTCACCTACACTAAACTATGTTTGATGTTTTGACATTAGTTTACTTATATTGGGAGTATGACATTTCATTAAACACCTTCCCCACACTAGTCAAGATCAGGAAACACTTTCCATGGCTGCTTTTGCTTAGGGGAATCAGTAGGAGTATTATCTATTACAGATATAGAAAAATGCACCAACATAACACTGACCACAGAACAGGATCATAATACAATTATATTGCACTCTATGCAGTCATCAGATATAGATCACAACATGACATGAATACTGGGCATGATCATAAGAAAACCATATTGCACTTTATATAGACTTGGGTCACTACACTTATTCAAAATGACCCGACCACTGGACTTCATCATGACACAAGTCTGTGTCACACTATAAAACACATAGGCATTTTACTGTCTTACAAATGAAATACATATGACCATATGAAATCGGCAGCATCCAATGTATCTGAGCGCATAGGACCCTTACTACAGCCTATGATTTCATAGGCGGAACAGGATGGTGACTGGGCATATGCATGTAGTCGATGTACAGTAAGGACGGCCCAATCTTGAGGAAATGCAGCAGCGTCTGATTCAAGTTTTGGCCATCTTTAAGGTACGTGTTTCTCTGTCGTATCACTTGCTCCAGCTATAGGTCTTGCCGATTACTAGTGATGACCGCTGTGTATGCATGCTAGAATATGTGTGAGAAGGAGCAACTGTAATAATGTATTTTGTGTACAGTAGACATTAATAACATCATGATAAATATATTTTATGGAAAGAATTTTTTTTTTATTTAATGTTTTGTAATTGGTGACTTTGGGCCTGATTCATTAAGGATAGTTAAGCAAAAAATTGAGTAAGTTTTCTTACTCAAGTTTTCTGGACAAAACCATGTTGCAATACAAGGGGTGCAAATTAGTTTAATATTTTGCACATAAGGAAAATGCTCTCTGATTTTTCATCTAGCATACAAATACTTGATAGCTTATTTGAACACTGAAATTTAAAGTTGATCTAGGACATGCCCTACCCCAACTATAAATCTGCCATCACATTTTCAATTTACCTCCCCTCCAATGCAACATGGTTTTGCCTTACTTACATTTGCTTAAGTTTCCTTAATGAATCAGGCCCTATATTATAAACTGGTGACATTAATTTAATTTTTTTTTCCTGTGCGTTCTTTTGTGACTTGATATTCCCCATATATATTGAACATATCCTGCAGTGTATTGTCTGTCAGAGCAAAGCACATCTAGACCCATTTTTATCTACAAACCTATCTTTACATCTGCTCTTTGTTGAATACGGACGTGCGTATACCAGATGTACGTGTGTTTTTTTTTTTTAAAAAACGGAAATCACCTTTGTTTTGCATCCTTGATGAATGAGGCCCATTATCTCTGCAATGGTGAGGATTGTTTTGCAGAATGCAGTAAGTGAAAAGACATTGTGGCTGTCTGCCATGTTCTACTGTTGGCTGAAAATGACACCAGCGTGCAAAAGTCTTTGGCCAAGGAAAATTATTGTTAATAAAAGACACAATGTAATTAAACAATGAAAATATTAATTCATAATAATGTTTCACATGATATTGTAACTAAACATTATCAAAATTATTTATAACAAGTTAACCCGTGCATGATACTCATGCATTCTAGTCAAATCAAGCTACTTAAGGTGTTAAAAAGGTTCTTGTCATGCATTTGGGCCATAGCCCAGGCCTCCTCAGGGGAAGAGCGTTACTTCCCGACGTAAGCGCCCTTTTTTAACGTGGTTTTGTCCACATGTCACCACCTCATCATTCTTCTCCATCACCTCATCCTTTATTTTCATCGCCACATCTATCCAGATGTCTATCCAGACACAGGGATCTCTCTCAGCGGTCCTGAGTATCACACTCCTCTCACTCTGTCACCCCCGGCAACCACCAACCACTCCCCACTGTCACCCCCGGCAACCACCAACCACTCCCCACTGTCACCCCCGGCAACCACCAACCACTCCCCACTGTCACCCCCAGCAACCACCAACCACTCCCAACTGTCACTTCTCCTTCAAGAAATATATATATATTTTTTTTTAAATCTTTATAAACACTTTTAACAATTAACAAATTAAATTAACAAATTAAAAGCATCTTAGTATACCAAATTTCAGCCCTTTCTGAATTTTTTTTCCCACACACACTAAGAATTTAGTAGGTCAGTGTATAACTCCGCCCAGCAGGTGGCGCTGCAGCTTGGTTTTATTTTTTCCACACACAGACAGACTAACACATGCCACTAAGCATTTATATTATAGATTTTATAGTATAGCAGATTTTAGATTGAATTTGGCTTTCATCAATGTGTCCTCCTTTTGCTTCACATAATTTGGGTATTCGAGACACCAACTTTTCTAAAATTTCGTAAGTTATGCCTTTCCAGGCCTCGTTCAGACATTCCCAGAGGTTTTAATTATTTGTTGGAGCCATTACCAGCGATTCATCCCAGAGTTTATCAATGGGATTGAAATTAGGTGACTGAGGAGACCACGTCATACTTTATAGAACTTTCTGCTTTTCTTTACTTTTCAAACAATTGATACACAGCTTAGATGTGTGCTTAGGGTCGTTATCTTGTTGCATGATTAACCCCTTTCCAATATTTTGAGTTCAACTTGGCACAGCCTGATATACTAAAATACTGTGGTATCGTTTATCAATAGTTGATGTTATTTGAACTAAATCTCCAACCTTTCCAGCACCAAAACCACCCCAAATCATGGCATGACCACCACTACGTTTAACTGTATGACTTATACAATTATCTAATACACGTTCTCCAACCATTCATCGGACATACTGACGTCTTCTGGTTTCAAAAAGTTAAAATTTGCACTTGTCAGTCCAAAATACTTTTTTCAACTGATCCAGTGTCAAATACTGGTGTTCTCTGGCCCATCAAAGGCATTTTACTTTAATTACAGACCTCAACAATGGTTTTCTGCAAGCTATGCGACCATTTAGGCCTACATTACACAGACGTCTTTTAACTGTATCAACTGATACTGGAGTTTGTCTAATTTTATTGAGTTCTTCTTTGATTGTGGTCTTCGGTTTCGCTTACTCAGTACGATAATGTATTTATCTTCTGTTTTTGTTGTACACCTGGGTCGTCCAGAGCGTTCTTATATAGTCACGTTTGTACCTGTTTCTTTGTATCGAGCTAATGTATACGTTACACTAGACCGTGGAATTTTCCATTATATAGCAATCTCTCGATGAGCATGGACTTATTCAGGAAGAGTTTGAATGTTGCCACGCAATTCAAGTGAATATTCGCGTCTTTTTTTCATTTTGAAAAAGTTATCGTGGTTATTGATTTTAACACTGTAAAAAAGGAAATTAAAATGAAAATAAAGTAAGATATAAAACATTCAATTACTAAAATAATATATTTTATATTAAAAATATTATTGAATTAAATTAACATACATACCAGCTTTAATTATGACCAGCTTTTGCATATCAATAAACTCTTGGGGCTGCGATGAAAATGAAACACTCTTGTGCTTACAAATAATATGGTGCATTAAATATAGTGCATATGAAGTAAAGTCCTAAAGTCTCGATTCTAATCAGGATAATGATTTTAGGGAGCAATTAAAGTTGATATTCGTCAAGATAGACCAATATGAGTAAATAAGCTTTGGCCAATGACTTTTGCACACTAGAGCAGTGGATTCCAAACTTTTGCAGTTCAAGGCACCCTTAGGGTCTCCAAAAAATTTTCAAGGCACCCCTAAGCCAAAATCATTACCAAGTAGTCCCCCGCCTTGCTTACCACTGCCCCTGGCCGAGGCACCCCAGGGAGCATAGGCACATAGTTTGGGAACCACTGCACTAGAGTATATAGCTAGAAAAATAACATCTAATTAAAGTATGGGTATCAGGAATCCTTGGGGCTTTTGCTGTAATTTTGAACACCATGCCTGAAATCTAATAAGGGACAAGTAAATATTAGCCCATTCTTTCCTCACACTGCCCCTGGCATGGTCATCATGTCATTGTTTATGAGTGTTCCTAAAGCCTAGGCAGGTGGCCTCTACCTTCTCCAGTCACTCCATCATTGGGAGCCCCCTTGTATTATCTGGGGCAGAGGGGTATCTTCTCTTATTGGGAGTGTGACACTGGACTATGACATCATAGCCGCACTCCCAGCCGAGATCGGCAGCTTCACAGGTAAGCGTCCAGCGCTCAGTGTAGGAGTGACACATAAAAAGACACTGGATGAGGGTCACTCTTCATTCACTCAATGTTCACTCATCCTGTGGTTTAGGATCCCCCTAAACCTTGGCGCAGTCGGTGATCGCCTAGGTTAGCCTAGATGATTACAGGAGGATTATGTCTGTGTGTATGACATTTTTACTGAATGGCAACATTTTACTTTTTTTTTTTTCATTCTGTTTTTTTTTTTTGACGAAGCATAGCCCTTATTTTATTTTGTGAAACAGTGCTTCATTTGTAGATAAAAAAAGAAGTGGAACTCAAAAATGTAGAACATATGATAGAACTACGAAAACTGAAGCCCTCCCCCTTAACCATGGCCATCTTTCCCCCTGGGCATGCTGGGCACGCTCGGCAGTTGCCTAAGGGCCCCATAGTGAGGCCGGGCTTTGTGTGACAGATGTAGTGCCATGATATGAGGTGGGGAATGAAAGCAGGGGGGACGGGGGAGACAGACTTGAACTTAGATCATGTAAGGAGTTGATATCCCCAACAGCACACTGTAGTAATGTTAGGCTCCTCTCAAAATGATCCTGGAAGATTGTGATGTGAAATATACCTCTATATGACTAAAGTTTGCCATCTATTTGCCCACCAGTATCCTTTTCCTAACTAAAGAAATTCAATTCCATTTCATTTTTATACAATTTTGTTTTAAAAAATATATAATTTGATCATAGATTTATTATCAAAAAAGGCAAAATCACTTCCCTGCATGTCCTGTTTTCCACTAATGAAACACAACTTGAGAAATACAAGACATATATTTTACTTGACTTCGAGAGATATTATTAGACATTTCACAGTAAACAGCCCT
Organism: Mixophyes fleayi; assembly: GCF_038048845.1. Lineage (NCBI taxonomy): Eukaryota > Metazoa > Chordata > Amphibia > Anura > Limnodynastidae > Mixophyes > Mixophyes fleayi. The sequence continues at coordinate 106,088,534 of NC_134410.1, forward strand.
ACACCTGCTCCGTCCCTCCTGCATATTATTTATGACAGTCCTGGACTAACGGGAGCCCTGCAGACTGTGCCACTAATCTTAATTACAGCATTTATGGCCCAGGTGTTGAACCCATATTTGGCAGTTGCGTAGTTGCTGTTAACACAACATAAGAAATCTATTCCAGGTTTAATAATGTCTGCGAGGACACCTGTTGGTGCAGGTATTGCTTGCACACTTAGAACTATTGCTTTTTTGCTAGTGTTTGTTTGCAGGGAGAAAACAAGTAAGGTTAAAATCTCTTAACGTCTTGAGTCATCTAAAAGCTGTGTATTGTACTGCAGGCTGGCTGCCTTTTATTTTGCGTCATAAAACAGTCCAGATTACGTATTAGAGTCAGGCAATGATAACATTACCTGGTGCTAATTGCAGTGTTATTTGCCTCTCCATCTACGAAGAGGTTAACTTTACTGTAACCCCTTTGGTAAATAAATGGGTTCATTTATGCAGGGTAGAAATAAAGCCTAAAACATGAGATATGCAAAAAAAAAAAAAAATGGATTAGGATTGATTTAGTACTTACTGCAAGCTATTGTTTTCATTACGGTAAAGGATTGCTCAGCAAACTAATGAGATTTCTGGGAGATTGGGGTCTGCTGTCTGCAAGTCCCAGCGGGTAGATCATGTACTCCTAGGACTGGGATGAAGGAGGAGAGCCTGGTGTCTACAAGGAGGCACCTTGTAATGTCTTTAGCTGATATATAATGCAGGCCTATGCAACATGTGGCTTGCTAGCTGTTATTTAGCTACCACTCACAGCGTGCTTTGCCGGTCCGAAGCTGCTCCATGTAACCGTGGTCGTTATTCAGTTGTCGGGAGCTGGAAGAATTTTAGAATATTTCAGGTGCTTTTTTTTTTTCCTCCTTTGGGGTTTTGTTTTATAATTTGTTTTTAATTGTTGGGGTGGCTTGTTCATCATGTTACCACATTTGCCTGATGGTAAAAACAATGACAAACAATTATCATTTTAATCTACTGGTAGGATAAACTACTTTGAATCATGGAGGAAGTTTGGACTGTGGAGTAATATCATCATCATCATCATGATCAGTTATTTATATAGCACCACTAATTCCGCAGCGCTTTACAGAGAACTCATTCACATCAGTCCCTGCCCCATTGGAGCTTACAGTCTAAATGACTAGGGTCTGACTAGGGTCAATTTGTTAGCAGCCAATTAACCTACCTATATGTTTTTGGAGTGTGGGAGGAAACCTGAGCACCCGGAGGAAACCCACGCAAACACGGCGAGAACATACAAACACACAGATAAGGCTATGGTTGGGAATCAAACTCATGACTCCGGTGCTGTAAGGCAGAAGTGCTAACCACTGAGCCAACGTGCTGCCCAGTAATATGATGGTAAAGGGCCATCAGAGGGGCAAAACTGTTCTATACTGGACTGTACATGACAACCCCATGCCACCAAACTCTTTTAATAGTGCATAAATGAATTGGTACAAATGTATACATTTATTTTGTTTAACAATATGGTGCTTCTTTCCTTGTAATATATAGGACATGCTACAGAACAGTGTATATAGCACAGGGTATATGTGTGTGACGGAGGAGAAGAGCCGCAGGAGAAGGGTTAAGTATTGCCTCTCTGTACACTCACGCAACATGCCATGTTTTGAATCTGGGTGCTGTGCCAGCTGTGCCAATAATGTCACCAGTATGTCTGGTGTTGTGCCAGATCATTCATTACACAGCTGGAGGAGACGGGACATGGCACTGCTTGTCATGCAGCGTAATGTGTATGTGTCTGTGTTAGTCATGGCATGCGAGCCTGTAGACTGAGAGAATCTGTACTCCATTACTGTATGTGTTTGTACTAGACAGCGCGGGCATCAGTGTGTGAATATACGGATGCTTCTGTGATTGACAGATTCAATCTGACCCGGGTGTATCCGCATATATATTTATTTCAGATTCATGTGTATCAGTGTATATATTCGTAGCAGGTTAATTTGGCCTTGGGTTTATATGTCTGTGTGTCTTTATCAGAATCAGTCATTGCATGGGTGTATCACTATATGTGTCTGTATCAGGTACAATATAGCCCTGGGAATATCAGTGTATAAGTCTGTGTATGTGTCTGTAACTGATTCAGTCAATCCTTAGGTGTATCACAGTATGATTTCTGTATCAGTCAGTTTGCCCATGTGTCTGTATCTCATCCACTCTGCCCATTGATACAATGTATGATGTATCAGTCTGTTTGTATATGAATAATTGAATCAGATTTATTGGTGGTTTATTGGCAAACCCCAATTACCCATAAGGCAACCAAGGTAGATGCCTAGGTCCTACCCCTATTGGAGTAGGGGAATCTGGTTACTGGTGTCAGAGTGTATACAATGGTATGCCATACTGCCACTTCTCCTACTGCCCTTATTGTAACATCATCACCATTTATTTATATAGCACCACTAATTCCGCAGCGCTGTACAGAGAACTCACATCAGTCCCTGCCCTATTGGGGCTTACAGTCTAAATTCCCTAACATACACACACAGACAGACAGACTAGGGTTAATTTGTTAGCAGCCAATTAAATTACAAGTATGTCTTTGGAGTGTGGGAGGAAACCAGAGCACCTGGAGGAACGTGGAGAACATACAAACTCTTCACAGATAAGGCCCTAGTCGGGAATTGAACTCATGACCCCGGTGCTGTAAGGCAGAAGTGCTAACCACTTAGCCACCTTGCTGCCCATAAAACTATCACATTCCAGTCACTTAACATTCCAATTACATATTTCATACCAACACTTCTAAATTTCCACTTATTTGAATTATATTTTTTAGTGTGCACTTAAATCGCCTAAATCATTCTGTGTGTTTATGTGAATTAACCTGAAAATACAATATACTAAAAGAGCTTTTTTTTCCTGTGTGTATAAACAGTATTTGATGTGCACTGCTGTCTGGTGCACTGTGTAGCTTCGAATTCAGATAGGAAATGTGGCTTTGCAGATTGTTGCTGAAGCTTCCAGTTAAGAGTTCCAGTTTCCCAGACAGCACCATATTTCTGTAGTATCCTTGAGACTCAGCTAAATGCAAAGCCCTGAATCCCATAGCCCTCGTGGGGGGGACGGGGGGGACAGGAAATTACACAGGTACCTGGTAATTAGCAAACGTAGGACTTATCTGAGCGCAAACTCTTCTCTGTGCAACTAATTAAGACTTCAGTCGGCAGTGATTGCTGTCACAGCAGATCTAACCCGGTGAACACAATGCCAGTGCCTTGAGGGTTATTATTCCCTTCGCACACTGAGAAGTTTGTTCACTGAAGCCTGGGATGCACGGTGTTAACCCCTTAGCTCAGCTTTGGGTTTCTGTGGCAGTCAAGGGGTTATCGATCTATAAATTTGCAAATGGTAAGTGACAATAAGAGTGAATACTACTTATATACAATAATAATAATCATTTGTGTAACACAGAAGAAGGGTGTTATTTCAGTAGCCACCCTGGCAGCTTAACAAGCAGGTCCACACCTGTTGGCTGTTATTATTTTACACTAACTGTACATATGTTTCTTTGTTAATCTCACTGACGGACATCCCTGCCCATTAATTCATTTCTATACTACCATAATGAACTACCACCAAATGTGATGTCCAGCGGGTCCAAGTATGTTCATAAGAACTTACTAGAACATACAAAACAATCTAGGTACATGGACCAGACAATATAACCAACATGAATTTTGACACCATAGGCAAACCGAGGGGGGTTTCCTAGTGCCTGTAAAAACCCCCCTCCAAGCCTGGGGCACTGTATAATTGAGGTGGCTGGACCCTGCCCCCGCTTCACACGGCTCTGCTTGAAAAGGGAGAGCTGCGTGCACCAAACAGTAGTGCACGCAGCATTGCCCATGTATATTATGGGGATAGGAAGAGTTGGAGAGCAGCCAAGCACTGTCTAAAAATATAGCCACGCCCCATACATGCTGGTCACGCCCACTGGCGGCGTGGTGTGGAAACCCCCCTCTACAAATCCTGCGTTTACCCCTGGACACCCTGTCATACAGAACACCTTATGCTTAGCACTGTTATGAGTAAAACAGTAAGGAGAGAATCAACAACTCTACCTTTCTGTCCATACGGTACAATGGAGGTGAATACCGGAACCAAAAAGTATAAATAAAATATAGTGGTTAGCACTTCTGCCTCACAGCACTAGGGTCGTAAGTTCGATTCCCGACCATGGCCTTATCTGTGTGGAGTTTGTATGTTCCAGATTCCTCCCACACTCCAAAAATATACTAGTAGGTTGATTGGCTGCTATTAAATTTGTCCTTCGTTTCTCTTGGTCTGTGTGTGTATGTTAGGGAATTTAGATTGTAAGCTCCAATGGTGCAGGGACTGATATTAGTGAGTTCTCTGTACAGCGCTGCGGAATTAGTGCTATATAAATAGCTGATGATGATAACGACCCTATTAATTATAGAAGCAGCTGTCCAGTGTTATAGTATATTATTGTCCCTATCTTCAGCATTAAAAAAAGAACAAAAGAAACAAAAAAGGCAGCGCAATATATATATTTAAAGCCTTTAAACCCTAATACAAACCTAAAAATACTAAAAGACAGTATATCAAGACTAGATTTGCAAAAACTAACGGCTTTTAATATACAAACATATGCAATTATATTATTATACAATTTAAAATATTTAGTAAATCCTAAGATAAAACATCTTACAGCGGGTACGGAGACCATTCCCCTTTAGGGCATGCAATGACCATAAACAACCAAGCTACCAAAAACAAGAGGTATAGAAGAGTCATTTGACTTGGTTATAGAGCTCAATAAATATACTCTATTTTCTGCTTAACGTGTGGACATACTGATTACATTATGCAGATGACACTCCTTTTCTAGAACCTCACATGTTTGGGTCAAACTGTTAATTCTCTCATTTTTATATTTCAGATGTAATTTTGCCAAAACTAACTAAACCTCATATAGAGTGGATATTAATATAACCTTATAAAAGCACTGCATTTGTTCAGTTAAAGCACAGAAATACTTACAGTGCTTGTCACTCACATTTCATGCACACAAGTTAATAGCCAATAGCACAGACGAGGTATACTATTTAGTAATGGGTTACGTACAGAGAGGCACTTACGTTCCACCTATGCTCTGTTGATTGTTGCTCTCCATTCTCAGCATGATAAATTGCACTTTAAATAGTTACCGTTAATGCCTATATAAAAAGAGAAGGCTGAGGATCAAAAATAGAGCAATCAGCCTTTATTCACTGCCCTCCACTCGGTATAATCTCCATGTTTGTACATCTTCCATTTTAAAATATAGATCAGTGATCAATAACCTTTCATATCATTTGGTCTTCTGAAACCATTATTTGTAATGTTTTTTTCCTACCTGGGTTTGTTACATATATATATACGTATATACATACCTATATACATACCTATATACATACCTATATAAACTTTACACAAGTTGTTCCTTTAAGGACTTCCCACATCTACTATTCATGCTTTTTAAACCTATATTTGTGAAGGGGCATTTTCAGTGGTCCAGCTACCTGATACCAGTCCCCAAGTCCAAATTAGGAAATGTTTAGCACTGTTCTTTTATATTCCTTTAAAGCCAACTGCATTATTAATATATGCATTAAAAATACACAAGTAGTAGGAGTTACTGAATAATGTATTTCACATTTTGTATTGCAGCCATCTGAGCTGGTAAGGACTAATGCATGCTCCTGGTAACATGTCCCCACCTTCACTGTTATCAACCATCACCCCTCCACCACGGTCCAGTCTAACCACAGGTCTGCCTGCTGTTTGTGTCTGGTTGCTATCTATTTGTTTTGAGTAGCAATCAACCAGTAGATAAATTGTATTTCCAGGAGCACTAACATCTGCTGGGAACTGGTTATATCTAGAGATGCTCAGGCTCAGTTCCCCGAGAACCGAACACACCCAAACCTAGCAGATCCGAGTACCGACCCGCGTCGTCTCGGTACTTTCGCGCGTCCTCGGAGTTAAAAACGAGGCAAACCGTCGTCGCTACGTCGTCGGATCTCGTGCGTTTTTTATATTCTATAAGTACCGCCCTCCACGGCGATCCAGCGCCATTTCACAGAGGGACACAGAAGGGGTAACACAGTTCTTGGCAGTTTCTTTAGCAGCTGGGCAGCGTCATAGGTAGAAAAGAAAGAGGAGGAGAAGCAGTGTTCTTCAAAGTCTCCAGTGACAGGAGAGCTCCATTGCTAATTGTCATTGCTGACATAGAATTAATAGGTCTGGCAGGCTTTGTCTTCTAAATCTGCAGTTACATAATGTACTGTGTTATGTATGTAACACAGAAAGAGGAGAGTTCCATTCCTAATTGTCATTGCTGAAATACAAATAATAGGACTGGCAGTCTTGGTGTAAATTTGCAGTCACATTGTACTGTGTTATATAAGTTCACCCAAAGAGGAGAGCTCCATTGCTAATTGTCATTGTTGAAATAGAAATACTATGGCTGGCAGGCTTGGTCTTCTGAATTTGCAGTCAAATTATACGGTGTTATCAAAATGGACTCACAGCAGTACACAGAAGAGCAGGAGCAGCAAGCAGCTGCTGGCACCAGTCATAATTTCTGAATTTGACGTCATCTTGTAAACACTATGTTAAAGTGCATAGTGTTTGTAAGTCAGGGAAACAAAAATGTAAAAAAACACGTTTCATCTTGGTCAAGAAAAAAAGACCTGTAATCCAGGCAAAGTTATCTGCAGAAAAAAATAATTGCCAACATGCCATTCTACATACGCAGTGGCATGGAAAGAATGAGGACTTCGCCTTTCTCTATGAGTGCTAGTTCTGTAACTGTCACTGAGGCATCTTCTTGTAAGGTTAGTCGTGACCAACCAAGACCTTGTCATTCGGACTCCAAAAGTGGTGTCCAAATACTTTTACGTGTAAAAGCTGAGCTGGAAGAAAACAGTAATTCATTAGAGGAAAATATATGTTCAGATTCAGAAATTACACATATCCCTGAGGAGAGTCTATCCACGAGTGCTATGTGTAATTCTGACCATTCTGATAGTGTACCCATAAAGAAGGCCCCTTTCAGCATTTCTGCAAATGTGTGCATTAGCAGCCCAAGTGTAGCCAGTGATACACAAATTGAGCATGCCACTTTGGAATTGCAACAGGATGAGGGGGATGTTTGTGTATCCGACGGCGCTAATGAGCATGTTTATGAGGATGATGTTGTTTGTGTAAGTCCTGTACAATGGAAATGGTTCTTGCAAGTGATAAGAAGTCCATTGTCATGCCTGGGCATAAGACCAAAAAATCCACCTCTTATGTGTGGAATTATTTTTACCCAAATCCTGACAACAGTTGTCTACCCATTTGTAGCGTTTGTAAATCCACAGTCAGTAGAGGGACCTTAACCATCTAGGAGCCTCATCCATGTTACACCATTTGAAGCGAGTTCATGGCAAGCTGTTGGGAAAATCAGAAACTTATGCTAAAAAAATAGCAACAAACAGTCCATCATCAGCTAGGTCCCTTCTCTCAGCTAGATATCGACGCCTGCAATCTACATCCACAACACCGTCCTCATCAATATCCTCAGTAGCGAGCAGAGTTAGTCCTGCATCCAAGTTAGTAAGGCTAGATGACTCCTCCACTATCCTGCATTCCTCAGAAGAATTCTTGAGCGTTAGTCCCGCTGCTGCTGCTGCTGCTGAGGGTGAATCTTCATCTTATAGGCAGAACAAGAAGAAGACTACTAGTAGTTTACAACAATTGACTGTTAAACAATCCTTTGTAAGAGGAAGCATGTATGAAAGCTGTCACCCAGTCGCAAAGCGGATCACAGACGCCATGGTGACTATGCTAGTATTAGATCTGCATCCAATATCCACTATTAATGCAGCTGGTTTTAGACAGTTACTTGAGGTGTTGTGTCCCCGTTACCAAATTCCATCACGACACCATTTCACTAGAAAAGCTATTCCTCACCTCTACCAGAAGGTTCGTAAAAATTTAATTATTGGGCTACAAAATGCCATTCTACCCACTGTACACTTAGCCACAGAAATATGGACACATTCCCTGTTTTGCTCACACAATAAACTTGGTGGTGCAGAGCTTTTTAAAAAGTGACAGGGACGTGCAAGAGATGCTGTCTGTGGCCCGTAAAATATCTGGACATTTCCAGCATTCCGGAACAGCATGCAGGAAATTGCAGCAGCTACAAGAGCAATTTAATTTTCCCTGCCACCAACTGAAGCAAGAGGTGGTGACAAGGTGGAATCCCACCCCCTATATCCTTCTGCGGATGTAGGAACAGCGAAAAGCCATCCACGCTTACTCCACAAGCCATGACATTGGGAAAGGAGGGGGGATGTATTTTACTGAAGCGCAGTGGAGAATACTTTCCATGTTGTGCAAGGTGCTGAAACCATTCGAAGTAGTGACCTGTGAAGTGAGTTCAGACACTGCTAGCTTGAGTCAAGTGATTCCCTTAATTAGACTACCTGAGAAACTGAAGGATGAGATTAAACAAAGCAATTACGCTAAGTATGTCGGACTTGCAGATCAAGTACTTTCATCGCTTCGCCAGGATCCAAGAGTTATCAAAATCTTGAAATCGGATCACTGCATTTTGGCCACTGAGCTTGATCCTTGGTAAGAGCTAATACTCTTTGTTTCCAACTGACCCAGATCTGAAGAAATGCAAGGAGCTCCTGGTGAGCAAGATGACAGCTCAAGTGATACGTGACAGGACGGCGTCTCCTCCTTCAGTTTCTCACTCAACTGCTGCTAGGAAAAATCTTAGCTTTCCCAAGAAAATCAGAGATGATGCAGATGACTCAGCACAACATTTTGACATCTGGTCTGGTCTAAAAGAATTGACCAAAGAACGTGACACCTCTGCTGTAAGTCCACCTGATTCTACTATCAACATCCAAAGGGTGGTGGAGGATTATTTTCACAACAGCATCGAAATTTGTTAAAGTGTGCATGCCCTTTTTAAGATCCAAAATAAGGGTGGGTGGGAGGGCCCAAGGACAATTCCATCTTGCACCACTTTTCCTTTCAGCTACATGCCAATGTTACCTACATGTGCTATAAACTGTTGTGTGTTTTGCAAAAATCTTAGACACCCATTGATGATGCAGATGACTCAGCACAACATTTTGACATCTGGTCTTTTCTACTGTAAAACAATTGACCAGAATTAGTGACACCTCTGCTGTAACTCCACCTGATCCTACTATCAACATCCAAAGAATGATGGAGGATTATTTTTAATTTTTTTGGACGGTATAAAGACAACAGTTTTATTAACAAAGAACAGCGTTGCTTGCAGAAGTAATGTAAGCATGGATGTCTAAATAGCCGTGTATATGTATTATCTTCCACTTTGCTGCTGTTTCATCAAGTGTTTGTAATCTGCACTTTAGGTCAAAAGGTACCTAACTAATTTTTGTAGGAATTGCGGCTGATTCGAAGCTCAGTGATGAGTTTGTTTTTGCTGGGAATTACAATGGCTCTTTTTAGTGCATTGTCTGGCACCCTGGATTGGTCTGGGTCTGATAAAAGCACGCATCCCGGGGAAAGTCAGCTCTCGTTGACATGTGTTAGCTGTAGAAATACCCCAGTTATCCAAGAAACGGGTGGAGCAATCAAATGAACCATAACTGATTTCATGATCCAAGGATAATTCCATCTTGCACCACATTTCTTTTCTGTCACTGCTGTGTGCCAATGTTTCCTAGATGTGCTAGGAACTGCCGTGTGTTTGTGTCATTGCTCTGTTGCTTACCATCCAGCCAGGTCGTTGCAGTCTTTGTTTGAAAGTGTATGAAAATGGGGTGGTTTTGAAAAAAAACAAAACACAAAGTTAATCCAGATCCAAAACCAAAACCAGAACACGGGGGTCAGGGAACATCTCTAGTTATATCCAACAGGATACTCCTAACTTGGAGCTCCAGAAGGTAAATATTCAGCACTACACAAGTAGGAGTGGACTACAGACACACACTTCTCCAAGAATGAACATAAGATACTGAGATCTCTCACTCTCATAGAGAAAGATTTTAACATCAGAGTTGGGGATTAAGGATAAATAGGCCTGGCAAAACTGACTCCAGGGTCAACTGGTGGCATCGTGTAGAATAACTCAGTGACTGGGTGTCATCACAAACTTCAAGAAGCCAGACATCATCACAGTCTAGTGAGTCCCCCTGTGGTCGGAGCAGCATTGTTTTCTGCCAGAATTCAAGGTGGCTGGGCTGCATGGACCTTGGGCAGGTTTTATGTGCCTGGGTAGCATGAACCTATAGCAGGTTCTAGGTGTTTGATCACCATGGATCTCTGGCAGGTTCTAGGTGTATGGGCAGCATGGATGTCTGGCAGGTTCTAGGTGTATGGGCAGCATGGATCTCTGGCATGTTCTAGGTGTGTGGGCAGCATGGACCTATGGCAGGTTCTAGGTGTGTGGGCAGCATGGATTTCTCGCAGGTTTTAGGAGTGTGGGCAGCATGGATCTCTGGAAGGTTCTAGGTGTGACAATAATCTGCTCGACACCACATGAACATAACCACCCATTGCCGTTCTTTGTTGTCGGCACTTCTAGATGTAAATGAATGCCTTGGTTATAAAAAAAAAAAGAATGTCCTTGCATAATTTAAGCCGTTGACACAGTGTACAATCCCACGACAATTGTATATACGATTAATACAACGACCAGAAACAACAGTAAGCGCTAACACCATCACCTACACTATTATTTGGCGCGTTCTACTACTGCCAGCACATTTATCAAACAACCTGTTTTGAGCACTAGGTAGTCTTGTGACTATTCTGTAAACAACAAGTATCCGGGTCACTCCGCCCCTTAGCCGCACATATGGGTTTAATAAGGATAGTGCGCATTGATCACCTATCTACATTATATCCAGGGGCAAACGCAGGATTTTTAAGGGGGGTTTCCTCCCCCCCCCAAAAAAATATAGTGAGAGCTGCTGCGCATGCGGCCGCGCATGCGCAGCAGCTTCATTTCGGCTATGCTGTACTGTACAATACAGCACCGCCGCGGGCGCTTCTGTGACAGCGCCACGGCTGCTGTACAGTACAGTGCTGCTTGTAGGGGCAGGGTTTTCTGGAGAACCAGAAACCCCCCCCTGCGTGCGCCCCTGATATTATCGTACATTTCAATAACTATTTTATCACTAAACTGGAGTAGGAGGTATTGTGGAAGCGATTTGCTTAAAATGTTAAAAATTGCAACATATTAAAGATTACTTCTTAATCTTATGAAGGTAAATGACTTCAGGAGGCCTAGTATCATTTTAAAAGTTAATTTAGGTCTCATAATAAAATCCTCCACATATTCCTAAAGAATGTGCACCGATTCTTAATATTCTGTTGCTAACCATCACTTTTAAATCACACTTAGTGGATTTAATGTTGCATACCAGTATAGGTATATAAATGTATATTTTTGTGTATTATGTATAGTCTACTGGCTTGAATGTGATGTATGGACTATGGATTAATGTATTTTAGAGGTGTTCAGTGTACAGCAGCTGTTCCACATCATTACCTTACGATTGAACGGAGTGTACATTATACACTGCAGAATGGGCTTCATTTAACAAGCCTCTGTGTTTATAATAAACTGCAGAATGAGTTTTTATTTAACATGTCTGGGTTTATCAGTGAGTTTATGTGGGGCCCTACAGTTATAGTGTTATTTAAAGGAGCAGTATTATGTTTTATATATATATATATATATATATATATATATATATATATATATATATATATATGTAATATAAACACACACACAAATTCAATGGTCACTTATTAGGTACATCTGTCCATTAATGCATATATCTAAGAATCAGCCAATCATATGGCAGCACCTCAGTGCATACACTCATGCGTATATGGTCAAGAGGTTCAATTGTTGAACAGGCCAAAGTCGATGATGGGGAAGGATTATGATCTAAGTGACTTTGACCGTGGAATGATAGTTGGTGTCAGGCTCTCTTAAAACATACTAATACCTAAAATACAAATGCTGCATTTACATTGATATCTGATAATGATGATGATATAGTAGGCACGCTGTACCAATGATAGGACTAACTTTATTTTGCCTTTGTGCTCACAAACTATGTACTGTTTAGCTCCTGCCCTACATTTCATTAAGATCATCCCAATCTCCCCAATCCTATATCTGTGGTACAACTCCTAAGTTTACTGCTCTTGCACATTCCACTTCCTGGAATGTTAGCACAACTTAGCCAATGAGCTCCTTGTAGTTAAAAGGCAAATCTTCCTTCATCATCCTCCTTATGCTTTTGACACAGTTAATAACACCCTGCGATCTCTTAGCATCTGTAATACTACTCTTTCCTGGTTTCCACCCAATTCAGCTGACCACAGGTTCAGTTTTTCTTTAAAAAGAACCTCCATGTTTCTCTCTATGAGAGTACCCAAGGGCTCTATCCTAGGCCCACTACTGTTCTTAGGTTACCTCCCTTGGAGAACCCATATGTTCCCTATGGGTCCTAATACTACTTGTCTGCAGAGAACACTCAAGTTTACTTCTCCACTCAACTCACTCCCCCTGCGTTTGCAAATAACTGCCTTTATCACATCCACATATAGCTATCTGAAAGATACCTAGGGCTAGATTTACTAAACTGCGGGTTTGAAAAAGTGGAGATTTTGCCTATAGCAACCAATCAGATTTTAGTTGTCATTTTGTAGAATGCACTAAAAAAATGACAGCTACAATCTGATTGGTTGTTATAGGCAATATCTCCACTTTTCCAAACCCGCAGTTTTGTAAATATACCCCCTAGAGTTAAAGATAGATCAATCAGAACTGATATTGTTTCCTTCATCATACTCTGAACCCCTACCTGATATATCCCCAACAGTGGCACCAATAGTCTTCCTCACTTTTCTTCATCTCACATATTAAGGTGAGATGTCAAAATTATGCCATTTTGTCATGGAAACTATTACTATTTCTAGGAATTACTCTCTGCCCGTTTTAATCCAACAGCGACTCATTACACATTTTTCCAAACCATTAAAATGGTACAGTTCCTATCCATCAATGCCAAGGGCTTAAGTTCCCCAAATAAAGGCAGGTTAGTCCTAAAATACTTTGCTTCCCACACACTTTGTGGACCACTTATACGCATTGGAGTCGCTATCCTGATAAATGGTAACTGCCCATTTAAAGTTATAAAAACTAAAAAAAAGTAGCAGATACTTAATTCTGGTGGGAACATTAGTCCCTCAACCCATCACCTTAGTCTCCCTATACACAAATTTCTTTTCTCAGGAAAATATGGCGAGCTATTGAAAAAGTCAAAACTGGAGTGTTATTTACTATGGGTGATTTTAATATTTCAGCAGACCCTAAACTCGATAGAACGTCAGCCCTCCCCAAGCACACTCTTATCTCCTCTTCTACTCTCTATTCTGCTATTGCCCAACTGCTAGCTAAGTACGATCTCTATGATGTAAGGAGAACCAAACACCCCCCAACGTATGGGACTTCACTTACTTTTCCCATGTACATGACTCATATTCCCGACTAGATCTTTTGTTATGAGACAAATGGTCCCTACAGCATGTTGCTAATGTCACCATCTTGCCTATAACCTGGTCAGACACGCACCTTTAATCTGGTGCTTGGAACCCATTGATAGAGATTGTCCACTCGCTATTCCAATCTTTAGTAGAATCCAGTAATGCTTTCTTACTCACTTAATCTTCCCTCCTTACCCTTGGAAGAAGCGACTACTCTTTGATCTGCCAAGAAGGATGCAGAAACTAAGGATGCTATATATGAAAAGAGATAAAGACCCTGATCCGGATGGATTTACCAATGGATTTTATATCACCTTCCAGGCCGAACTGACCCCAATCTTAACTGAGCTCTTTAACAATGCTACTTGTGAAACTTATTTCCCTAAAGAAAATGTACAAGGCTCAAATCATTACGATACCCAAACCTGGTAAGGTCTCAACACAATGTAAAAATGACTGCCCAAATGCCCTATTGAATTCTGATATAACAAATTTGGCTAAACTAATTGCTATTAGACTCTCCTTCCTCAACTGATCAACCAAGACCAGGTGGGCTTTATGTTTGGCAGGCAGGTGCCTGACAACATGAGAAGGGTCTTCAACATTATAACTAATCATACTGTCCAATCTCAGCCTTTACTACAGCATTCACTGAATGCAGAAAAGGCATGTTACAGTCTTCACTTGGAATACCTGCTCAAAGATCTTGCCAGATTTGCCTCCTCCAGGAAATCCATACATTGTATAGAAGCCCTTCAGCTCATGTCTTTAGCAATGGGATCCTCACCTCTAACTTCGAAATTACAATTTGTACTAGCCAGGGCCGTCCTCTCTCCCCGCTCATATTTGCTTTGGCAATGGAGCCTTTGGCTGAAAAAAAATGAGAACAACTGACTCCATCATGGGTACACAGATTGTTACTATACATATATCATACAATCTGCCTCTTCACAGATGATGTTCTTCCTTCTGTTTATAACTGACCTCCAAACCTTGTTGCCCGCCCTACATAATGTTCTCCACAAATATTTTGAAGCTTCTCATAATAAACTAAACACCTCTAAATCAGAAGCCTTAGGGTTTGAAGTTACACAGGAGTCCCCCCAATCACTCAAATCTGCATATAAATTCCACTGGTGCTCTTCCTCTCTGACATACCTAGGGATAATTATTCCCCCAAATCTCTTAAACGTTACAGATTGTAATTATTAACTATCGTTATAACAAATCTGGAGGCAGTTTCGAGTTCTCGTGATTGGGAAAAATAGCTGCAGTAAAGATGATGCTCCTCCCGAAAAAAATCTTGTATCTGTTCCGTTCTTTTCCATACACACTTCCCTAAAAATTGATTAACAAATTTTATACAATATCACTCAATAATACATGGAGAGACAAATATTCCAGACTCGCTAGGGAACACTTGATTTGATCCAAGCTAGAAAGAGGTCTAGCCGCACCCAAGGTAGAAGCTTCCCAGCAAGCTGGCTTACTGGACCAACTGATTGGTTAGCTCTCCCCATCTCAAAAACTGTGGCATGACTTTGAAATACATAACTAACCTTGTTCTTTTAGAGGATCTGCTTTGGCTTGATAATAAATACAGACCTGTGCATAAATCCACTTCTCAGAGTATAACTGATTCTCTCGCTGTCTGGGATAAAGTGTTTTACTTTAACCACGAATACTCACTCCCTTCTTCCCGCCTTTCCATATTAGCCTTATCAATTCCGAATCTACACTCGTCTTCCTGGTATAACCTGGGTGTTATCAAAATACAGGCTCTTTTGGAGGGTGGCTCACTCCTGTACTTCACTCAACTACAAGATAAATACCACATCCCGTCTTAGGACTTTTAGAAATACTTACAGATGCACCATTGGATTCAGTTGCAAGAAACATATCCCACTTCTTTAAAATCTCCTCCCCCCTCATATAGGTCTCGTTTTCTCTTATTTTAGCCATAGGGGCGGAATTTCCGCATGGTATATATTACCCCAACCAGATACTCTCCATGAGATCTGGCCTACGATCTCTAAGTTCAGCTGGAGGGACTGTGGTGAGACCGAAACCCTCACACACATGTTCTGGAGCTGCCCAAAAATATGGGTTCTCTGGGTGGAAGTGTTTGACCTATCTTGAGTCTCGAGGTCACTAGCTCGAGACTCCCACCAGTTCCTGAAATGACTATTCTCCACCACTAGCCCCAGCCTCCCCAGCGCCAGCAGCACAACAGATGTGTAACAGGTCATATACGTATCGCAACTAGAGCCGCAATAACTCAGCAATGGAAAAATCCAGTTCCCCCACTCTTCTAAAATCATAACCACAATTAAGAGATGCTATGACATGGAACCAGTGCGTTCAAATACTCGACATCCACATCTTCCCCCTTGATTAAGTGGACCCCACGGGGTCTTCTATGCAGACCATCTGGCCTCGCCACTCCCCCTCACACCAGCTTAACGAAAACTAATACAGTGTTGTATGTCATCCTCTACCCACTGCACAGTCTCATTTGTTTAGTCATTCCCATTACCCTTTATATTCGCTATTGTTCTTATTGTTTTTATAAATGTTTTGCACAAAATGTCAATAAGATTTATTATGTTAAAAAAATAGACCATTTATCTTGCGCAACATTTCCGTGATACAACTCTTGCCCCACCTAAACTTCTGACCTCACCCATCAATATTTACACATTCTCTGCTACCCTTCTAATGACCTAACTTCAAGGTCTGCTTTTCTCCAGAGAGGGGGGGGGGCACATATCCCTAATAGTATTGTGCACAGCATTGCCCGTTCATTTGAAGTAGAAGGGGTTGGAAGGTGGCCTAACATTGCCTAAAGGCATAGCCACTACTCTCACATGTTGACCACGCCCCCTCTTCAGAGTGCTCAGTGGCGCACACCAGTGGACCATTGCCCCGCCTCCTGTCAGCTTCACCCCACTTACTGACAGATTGGTCCCGCCTACAACATGAGGCCACTTTCACACTATTTTCCAGGACTACTTCAAATTCCCATTTCACAGCTGCTCACCTTCATAGACTCTTTCTCTATTCTTCCTTGAAGAATACACAACTACTACTGTTATACCCCCACTACCTTACTTTTCATGTATCATGTCTTCGATTGTTTGAGCAGAACCACATTACCTTCTGTTTCAATGTCATTGTAATGAACTTGCTTGTAACACGGTCCTCCAAATGTTCAGCACTACGTAATATGTTGAAGCTTTATGAATAAAGCATAATAATAATAATTATAACAAAAACTATATATACTGCAGTTGTGCATGTGACCAGCAGGTGGAGGTGTAGAGCCCTCCCATCCCTGCATCGCCTACTTATTGGACAATGTGGCTTGTATATTATTGTAGTGTATTCATATATAATTTACAGTTGCTAGGTGCATTTGACATTTATACATCTCTGTGGACATTGTATGATATGCATATGCTGTATTTGCATATTCGAAGAATGTCGTTGCATTTTTTTGACCGGCAAAAGAAAAGGTTGCAATCTTTCCATGATGTCTACATTAAAGCATAGAAATGATCGCTTCACATTACATACATTGTAATCATTTTTGATCTGTGATGTCATCATTAAGGGTTTGTGTTCCATCTTGATGTCATATTTCAGCCACATCTTATTATGCAGATTTTATGAAATCGTCTTAATTTAATTAATATTAAATAATCATATTGTGCAGGAGAAGTTTAATTGTCTCTCTTTCGGAGAAACTATTGTAGGCGGATTGCAAGCTCCTTAATAAATTATTACAGCATTAGGGATTTTAATTAAACCCACTACAGAAAGCAGTTTTATTAATGATCTTAATAGATCTTTAAGTTCATAACGCTATAAAGTACTGGATATCCTTAAAGAAACTGCTTTTTAAAGCACAGTAGGTACAAATAGATTGTCCAAATTAGCATATCAAGCCCCCTCTCCCAGAATATTTTTAATATTTTAATCAGTATTTTAATTACTTTGGCTATCAAAGTGTACCATAACTTTGCTGGGGGCGAATGTTTATATAAACATATATATATTAAATTATATTACATTATAATAATAATATTACTCGTATATTACACTTTGTGTGTAAAAAATTAGCTCATTATTAGTGTTTCTGACTATAGTCAATCTTCAGCACTGTTGTTACTTCTCAGAATCACACACTCTCTAAAGTATTTTGTGAGGATGGGAGTGGATCACAGGGAAAAAGAAAAGCAATCAATTAGTTAGATTGACTTAATTATTTTATTCCAAGACTTATATATTTAATTCTATGTACAGGAAATAAAATCAAATTGTGAACAGAGCCACCTAATGTCCAAAATGTAATAAAAAATATAAATAGCACATAATAAAAATATATAAATAACACATTTTGGAATTAGTTTATAAACAAAGCATCTATCAAACGTGCGTACCAGATTCAGAAAAGAAGACTATCTTAGTCTAATGTTATTCAAAAGTAGTTTTGTGTGAGGAATGCCTGTTATATTTTTAGTTCATGTGTTTTATGTGTAGTGGCTATTAGTAGGTTGGGCATTACGTCTCTTTCTAAGGTATGACACCAGACTAAGGTGGGTATTACCGATAGTATATGCTTCGTTGGGATGTAATCAGTATCTGTGCATCCTGTATGCTCATACCAAACAAACCGTACATGTTATTGAATGGATAAATGGACGATGTCAGAAACCAATCAGCAGAAGGGGGAAGCAAAGCAATGCAAGTCCTTTCTTTACCTCCCATCTAAAATTGTGCTACTATAGACTCTCACATATCCCCCTGCACCATCTTCTCCCCTGTCCCTCTCACGTATCTTCCCACACCATCTTCTCCCCTATCTCTCTCACGTATCCCCTGCAGCTTCTTCTCCCTTGTCCCTCTCACGTATTCCCCTACACCATCTTCTCCCTGTCTCTCTCACTTATCCCCTTACACCATCTTCTCCCCTGTCTCTCTCACGTATCCCCCTGCACCATCTTCACCCCTGTCCCTCTGACGTATCCCCTGGACCATTTTCTCCACTGTCCCTCTCACGTATACCCCTGCACCATCTTCTCCCCTGTCCCTCTCACGTATCCCCCTGCCCCATCTTCTCCCCTGTCATGTATTCCCCTGGACCATCTTCTAACTGTCCCTCTCATGTATCCCCCTGCTCCATCTTCTCCCCTGTCCCTCTCACGCATCCCTCTGCACCGTATTCTCCCGTCCCTCTCACGTATCCCACTGCACCAGCTTCTCCACTGTCTCTCTCACGTATCCACCTGCATGATCTTCTCCTCTGTCTCACTCACGTATCCCCCTGCACCAGCTTCTCCCCTGTCTCTCTCACATATCCCCCTGCACCAGCTTCTCCCCTGTCTCTCTCACGTATCCCCCTGCACCAGCTTCTCCTGTCTCTCTCACGTATCCCCCTGCACCAGCTTCTCCCCTGTCTCTCTCAAATATCCCCCTGCACCAGCTTCTCCCCTGTCTCTCTCACATATCCCCCTGCACCAGCTTCTCCTCTGTCTCTCTCACGTATCCCCCTGCACCAGCTTCTCCCCTGTCTCTCTCAAATATCCCCCTGCACCAGCTTCTCCCCTGTCTCTCTCACGTATCCCCCTGCACCAGCTTCTCCTCTGTCTCTCTCACGTATCCCCCTGCACCAGCTTCTCCCCTGTCTCTCTCAAATATCCCCCTGCACCAGCTTCTCCCCTGTCTCTCTCACGTATCCCCCTACACCATATTCTCCCCTGTCCCTCTCACGCATCCCCCTGCACCATCTTCTCCCCTGTCCCTCTCACGTATTCCCCTGCACCATCTACTCCCTGTCCCTCTCATGTATCCCCCTGCACCATCTTCTCCCCTGTCCCTCTCACGCAATCCCCTGCACCATCTTTTCCCCTGTCCCTCTCACTTATCCCCTGCACCATCTACTCCCTGTCCCTCTCACATATTCCCCTGCACCATCTACTCCCTGTCCCTCTCATGTATCCCCCTGCACCATCTTCTCCTCTTACCCTCCGACGTATCTCCCTGCACCATATTCTCCCATCCCTCTCACGTATCCCCCTGCACCAACTTCTCCCCTTTCCCTCTCACGTATCCCCCTGCACCATCTTCTCCCCCTTTCCCTCTCACGTATCCCCTTGCACCATATTCTCCCCTACCCCTCTCACGTATTCCCCTGCACCATCTTCTCCCCTTTCCCTCTCACGTATCCCCTTGCACCATATTCTCCCCTGCCCCTCTCTCGTATCCCCCTGCACCATCTTTTGCCCTGCCTTATGCCCTTGGCAACCAACCCCTACCCCTCATCTTCAGAACCCCTCATCTTCAGAAAAATAAAAAAATTGTCAGGGCAGAACTGGAAACTGTTTCCAGATTGCAGAGAACAGAGAACAGAGAACAGAGAACAGTGCCAGTTTGTGCCAGTTTAGAAGGGCCGGTGTGACAGACCGTCTCATACCTGCAGACTTTGAGCACAGTTTATAACGCTAAAAGCTTTTTAGTAGTTCAACTCCGCATTTCATTTTAATCTTTCCCATATGAACCTGTCTCTTTTTCCTGGGATTTTGGAGTCTGCATTGTAAATTCATCAGGGAATTGGGGGTCTGCCGTGTATAGCCATTGGGTATATGGGAGTCTTATTATATAGCCACCAGAGATCTGGGTTCTGCTTTATAAATCCACCAGAGTTTTGGGGGTCTTCATTGCATAGTGGTATTCAGGATAGTGGTCACTAGTATGCACAGTGTTTTGTCCAGTCATCACTAGAATTCTTTTTGGATTGCTAATTGCTCATTAGATGTTCTCTGTATTGTATATTTGTCACCAACTACTAGTCTGATTGGGGTGCATTGCATTTGATTGCACCTCCTAAAAATAACATTTGATTGGCTGTGTAAAGCCACACCCACCTTAGACAAACCACATGCACAGGTTTCGGGCCATGCCGACTTATTGCTATGATGTGCTCGAAAACTCTCCATGATTTTCATCACGCAACGTTGATGTTTGTGCAGCTATTGTTGAAATAAACTTGTATCTGCTTCTGTTTTGTCACCATTTTATGATAGTCAGGGGCACGTAGACATAAGAGGACCTGGCCAACCTGTGGCTCTCCAGGTGTTTTGAAACTACAAGTCCCAGCATGCTTTGCCAGTAGATAGCCAGCCAATAGCTGGCAAGGTATGCTGGGACTTGTAGTTTCACAACACCTGGAATGCCTGCTATACAGCAACAATGTGATATATCTGCCAACGGCTGTTGAGTTTTTTTATGCCATTTTGGGCGCATTGCACAAAGATTTGATTTTGGTAGCTGATGATGAACCTTGTGGGGTAAATGTATCATACTCCGGTTTCTTCAACTCGCGGGAGTTCGGCGAGATGACAGCTAAAATTTAAAGCGGCGCTGCCTTGTAAAGGGAAACTTGCCTTTACAAGGCAGCGCCACTTTAAATTTTAGCTGTCATCTTGCCGAACTCCCGCGAGTTGAAGAAACCGGAGTATGATACATTTACCCCTGTAGGTTCTTCACCTGTTGGCAGGCCAGTGGCAGGTCTAGCCATTATGGAAAATTTGGCACTTTTTGTGTGCCAACATTTCTTTGCTCCTTTCCAATGGTATTGTTGCCCTGTCTGGTGGAAATTCATAGAGGGAAAAAAAATAATATATTCCAAAGTTTTGATCATTGGTAACCATCCACCAAAATTAAGGCAGCCAAATCCATTGCAGAATAATACAGAAATATTTTGGGACTTCATGTAGCTTTTAATTTCTTTTTCTGTCCAAAATGAATTATTAGATTACCAATACAGTTAAGAATTCCAAGGCCTTTTAAAATAAATAATATTAGCAGGTCACGTTAAACAAGTGGGACTAAATTTTCCTTTAGCAGGGGGATGGCGATACTGTTGTATTATGCGCTGAGTTTTAGAAATTGACACTCGGGGGAGAAAACCCTTTTCCATCACGGAATTATCAAGGCCTTATTAGCGAGCTGAAAATGCCACATAATTAGAAATACACCACCAAACACTGTTATTGTCAAGAGTGTGCAATTGCATAATGAAGCAATTATTAATGAGCTACTCCAAGGTTGTCATTAATTTAAACTTTTTAAGGATCACAGAGTATGGCGAGGGAAATGTTAGAGTCGAGGCATTGCTGCTGAAATGTGGAAACAGGAGTGAGCGGTGTTTCTGTTTTATAACTAGCCGGAGCGTCTCTTGGGGATTTTCCGACAAGGCTTTTGTTTTAAGCAACACTCTCCGAGAGCGGCAAACACTTGATGTGATGTGTGCAGAATCGCATCCCTGTTTTGTGAGTCTGAAAATATCTGTGGTGTTATCTTAACTTACATCCCCCCCAAATGAGGACTGTGTAGAAACATGGTTTGTATGTCGTGTGATCCGAAGCTTATATTATTATTATTAGGCAGAATAGAGAATAAAGGAATACGGCTTTTCATAAATATATTTTGTTATATGGCGAGGATTAAGTGTTCAAGGATTAATGTAAATCAAACTGAATTTGCAATGACTGTTGACCCATGAATCAGGGCAATGTTGGTCTATGAGCGGAGGCTGCCTGGCAGTCTTTGAATTGCCCTTTGGAGCCTAATCCGTCCGTGGTTCTTCAGACTTGTTCTTTTGGTGTTACAGCAACATCTAAAATATACTTGCATATATATATATATATATATATATATATATATATATATATATATACTGCTTTTTTTGTAAGAAAAAAGGTGCCCTCTTTCTGCCCCCTTCATTTTTCTGTAGCCCTCTCTTTCTGTCGCCCTCATTTTTCTGTAGCCCTCTCTTTCTGTCGCCCTCATTTTTCTGTAGCCCTCTCTTTCTTCCCCTCTTGTTTTACTGTAGCCCTCTTTCAGCCCCCCTCATTGTTCTGTAGCCCACTCTTTCTGCCCCCTCATTTTTCTGTAGCCCTCTTCCTGCCCTCCTCGTTTTTCTGTAGCTCTCCCTTTCTGCCCCCTCATTGTTCTGTAGCCCTCTTTCTGCCCCCTCATTTTTTTGTAGCCCTCTCTTTCTGTGCCCCCTCTCCCGCTTTCTGTAGTTTGTACTTACCTTCTATGCATCATTTCTTGCTTCTCTGCTTGATTGCGGCTCCTCTAACTGGCAGCATTGTGACGTCACGATGCTGCTAGAGCCGGGAGCAGGACACACACTAAGATGCGGAGCTGTAGCAGCACCGCTGAGAAAAAAAATAAAATGTTAAAAAGTTAATTAAACTTTGAAAACCCATGGAAAAAGGTGCCGGAACGCCATATAAATAAATATATATATATATATATATATATACATACATACATACATACATACATATATATATATATATATATATATTATTACTTATTCAATTCAATGGGTGTTTTTAAG
This sequence comes from Mixophyes fleayi, assembly GCF_038048845.1. Classification (NCBI taxonomy): domain Eukaryota; kingdom Metazoa; phylum Chordata; class Amphibia; order Anura; family Limnodynastidae; genus Mixophyes; species Mixophyes fleayi. The sequence continues at coordinate 106,111,584 of NC_134410.1, forward strand.
ACTCATAGTAACACGAAAATTAATGCAAGATGTTTAAGTGGAAGGATGGGTGGGGTTACAGAACTTTCATCTGGCACAGTGGTTAGCATTGCTTGCTCACAGTGTTGTGTCATGGGTTTCATTTTGCCCAGATCCCTATCTGTGTGGAGTTTGTATGTTCTCCATGTCTCAATTTATTCAAACCATGATTTTTCTAACTGAAATCTTAACCAATCTGATTATTGGGTGTCTCAATTTGCTCTTTCACTACGTGACTCTAGTAGGGTTAATTACTAACATTGCATTTAGTTTAATTGTCTACTAAACCACAACAGTTTTTCGGTCTAGCACATATTTGATAGCAAAAGCAAAAGTCTCATTTATAAATGTGAGCCTAAATGCAATGTTAACAAATAACACTCTGAGGGCTAGATTTACTAAACTGCGGGTTTGAAAACGTGGAGATGTTGCCTATAGCAACCAATCAGATTCTAGCTGTCATTTTGTAGAAAGTACTAAATAAATGAAAGCTAGAATCTGATTGGTTGCTATAGGCAACATCCCCACTTTTTCAAACCCACAGTTTAGTAAATATACCCCTGAGTGTGTTTATTTGGCTTTGTCTAAGGGTAGTAAGATTCCATGCAAGTTTTGGAAAGCCTATTGAAGTTATTTCAGTGATTTTGTTACAAATCCAGGGTGAATTAATGCTTGCTATTGTTTAATAATAATGGAAGCAAGGACTGATTCTAAAAAGACCCCTGCTAATAATATTAAACAATAACCATGGTATAGAATACAATAGAATATTGCGTTGATGTGTGTAATACATACATGCACATATAGTATATGTAACAAAGGTTTAGTACACTGTATGCTTAGAGCTGTGCGTAGAGACCTATATATGTGTCTCTGCTTCAGCTCTACGTGTGTGTTGTACCAGTACAATAGCAGCAAGTCATAATTGTCTAGAGGATGCAACAGCATAATGAAGCAATTATAAATGAGGAGCTGCTTGCCTGCCATTAATTTTACTTTTAACGAACATAGAGTAAGGCATAGCCCAGTGTTAACACTAGAGTCGAAGAGCTAAAATTATACCTAATCAGACATGTCCATGATTTTTTTTTTCATACTGCTTGAATAAATTTGCATCACATTTTTTTTTTTTTTTTGTTTAATTTAAATGAAAAATTATGAAGAGAGACTAATACTGCCGACTAAGCCATATTTTGTCAAGCGGTAATTTTTCTCCTATTTGCCAATCTTTCATACTATCAAAAACTGCTGTGTCTTGTTTAGATATCTCTCCCCCTAAGTGTTCACCCAAATTGCTGGAAAAAAAAAATTGTGTTTTTCTCATTGCATTCCTATAGTTTTGTTTTTTTGGTTTTTTTTTTGCTCAGTCGTTTTAAAATCTTGTGACCGTTGTAAGAACACAAACATTGTTTTTATAAGATGATTTCTGGGTTGTAGTGATGATGAGGAGCTGTCACTTAACAGCGATGTTAAGGCGTGAGAGAAAATGTTCGAGCGGTCATGGCACACAACAGAATTACGGTGAACGTCAAAGATTGACTGTCCCCACAGGAATAATATCAATTTTCCTGATTTATTTAACAGAAAGAGTAGTAGATGAATGGATCAAGCGTCCAGCAGATGTAGACGGCAAAGAACAATAGAAAAGGAATTTCAATATGATTGTAGTAATCACCCGTGTATCCTTAGAATTAACCAATATAAAATGGGCAATTTGGTTTTCACTTGCCATCAACATTCTGGGGAGAGAGATAGGAGAGGGGGACACTTACTGTGATTGGAGAGGGGGAAGATAGGAGAGGGGGACACTTACTGTGATTGAGGGGAAGATAGGAGAGGGGGGCATTTATTGTGATTGGAGGGGGAGATAGGAGAGGGGGGCATTTATTGTGATTGGAGGGGGTCATTTACTGTGATTGGGGGGGGAGATAGGAGAGGGGGGAATTTACAGTGATTGGGGGGGGAGATAGGAGAGGAGGACATTTATTGTGATTGGAGGGGGAGATAGGAGAAGGGGGCATTTATTGTGATTGGAGGGGGGATAGGAGAGGGGGACATTTACTGTGATTGGGAAGGGGGGCGCATGTCTGGCGAAGAGGGAGGAGGCATGTATGGGGTGGGGCCCTGCCAGATTAATTAGTACTGGGCCCCAGAGTTTCTGATGGCAGCCCTGGGTATATTTACCAAACTGCAGGTTTAAAAAAGTGGAGATGTTGCCCATAGCAACCAATCAGATTCTAGCTGTCATTTATTTAGTACATTCTACAAAATGACAGCTAGAATCTGATTGGTTGCTATAGGCAACATCTTCACTTTTTCAAACCCGCAGTTTAGTAAATATATCCCTCTGTCTTCCTAAATTGATTGTCTCTGTATGAATTACTGTTATTCTATTGTTTGTTTTGCGATGTAACCTATTGTCTCAAAGGCAGTGTTGGTCACAAAACCTACTGCTGAGCTGCATAAGTGAATATGTACAGGGAATTCTCTATATACATCTCCCCTCATTAAAGTTATAGTAGAGACTAATATTAGATTTTCATTTGTATTTACTAAGCCAAATGCTGCTTTAATGGGCTTGTGTTTCATGGAAAAATCATTCAGCCTGTGGAAATTGACATTTCTCTCTCTGCACAGCAAAAATAAACACAATGCATAGGATCTCTAAATCCATGACAACTAAAGCAGGTAACATTCAATAAAGAGGAGTAAATCCTGTTTCAAGTTCCTGTAGGGCCAGTGTGTATTGTGGGTGGCTAACATAGACTTTTGCAACAGTAATGTAGATTAAGGGCTAGATTTACTAAACTGCGGGTTTGAAAAAGTGGAGATGTTGCCTATAGCAACCAATCAGATTCTAGCTGTCATTATGTAGAATGTACTAAATAAATGCTAACTATAATCTGACTGGTTGCTATAGGCAACATCTCCACTTTTTCAAACCCACAGTTTAGTAAATATACCCCTAAGGCTTTCAAAGTGGTTGGGTATGTACTGGGTGGAACGGGCCATGTTGGAGGCCATTACCATTTACATATCATGGAGATCATGTAGAGTTGGACGTAATTCCAACTCATAAATGCAAAATGTGCTTTCCATTCTTTTGCATGCACAGTAAAACGGCGTAAATCTAAGTTCGTATTCAGGCTTAAAAGTATCTGCCCCTTGCTCCTCTCTACGCTTAGAGAGGTAGAGCAGGAAATGGTCGGGCTTAGCCCAAGTACAGTCAGGGCATTGCGCGCAACATATGTTGTATGTAGAGGGGGAAGCAGGAGCAGATATGTATCTATTGCATCTGCATCCCCCCTGGTGTAAGATCTGTGCTGAGGATGGTGATCAGCAGCAAGGACCGTGTCCCACCTGAAGAAATAATTAAATGTGGGGGAAAGAGCGCAGGGATGAAGTGTGGGGTTCAGCAGAAAATGCTAATACCAACAATAGGCTATGCCAACCTGGGCTAGTGGCACCGTAGCAGGAAAACCCTCAGAGCAGGGTCCCCCTGCCATAGCACCAACCTGGCAAGCTAGTCAGCCCAGGAAGGGGATCTAGCCTGCAAAAATAATTCTGCCTCCCTCCTAGAAAAGACCAGCCGTGTGCTCAAAATACTAGAGCTCTTCCCACACCCCTGGTGCGGTGGGTGTGGGAAGAGGGGAAAATATGTAAAATTAAAGTTATCTACTGTAATTTCTGCATGGTACACTACAGATTCCTTAAAGTAGATGGATATGCTGCTGCTAGTACAATACAGGTGCCAGCATACCCATAGCTGTAAGAACATTTGGGCACTTGTATAACTACAAATACCCCCCTCCCCCGCCTCCCTCTTCGAGGTACATGCCCCCTCCCTCTTCATGGTACATGCCCCCCTCCCTCTTCGTGGTAAATGCCCCCTCCCTCTTCGTGGTACATGGCCCCCCTCATCACAGTACATGCCTCTCTCTCCATCCCTCATCCAAGTACATGTCACCCTCCGCTATCCTAGTAAAAATCTTTAGAGGAAATATAAATACTGTATATACTCGAGTATAAGCCTACTTTTTCAGCACATTTTTTTATGCTGAAAAAGCCCCCCTCGGCTTATACTCGAGTGAGTGCCTGTTCTCCGGTCCCTCAGCTCTTATCTTCCGCAGTGGAAGTTAAGGGCTAAAGAAAATCCCTCCCTCCCTACCAGGCACAGAGGATAGTAAATACAGGGGGACATATCCAGAGCTCCTCGTCAATGAGAAAGAGATGCAAGATGTGTGTACTGTACTAAAGACAGCCTAGTAGGAGACGGGCGCAGTACCTGGGGTGAGCAGTTTATCTAGTAATTATTAATGACAAACATATCCTCTCCAATATTTTCCAAATTGTGGCATTTGCTATCCCATGTGAATGCTATATACACTATATATACACACAATATATACACCTTACTAATATGGTTGCTGATTTTTTGGTACATTTGGAGCCATTTTGGGAGCCTGAGTTTATTAAAAGAAGCAAGTAATTTCCCACTCTAGGCTTATACTCGAGTCAATAAGTTTTCCCAGTTTTTTGTGGTAAAATTAGGTGCCTCGGCTTATATTCGGGTCGACTTATACTCGAGTATATACGGTATGTATAATAATAAAAACTATAAAAATAAATATAGAATAGGTATGTGTTTCAATTATGAGGAGAATTATAATAAATATAAAGGTGATGAATTAGGTAAGAAAAAATGTGGATAAGAGAAAAAGGGGAGAGGAAATAGTTTACAAGTTGGTAAGAGTCCTACAGTTAGTAAGGAAGGAGAAGTGGTGGTTGTTTGCAGATGAATGGAATAGTGTAATAGAGTAAGTGCCTACAGTGTGGATGATATTGGGAGGCTGATGCTGGATGTGTGTAGTGGGTGGGTGGGTGGTACTGGGGGGTATGCGGAATACAAGTGCTGGTGTCTGTGAGAAGTGTGTGAGATTTAAAGTAAGTATAATATGTAAATACCTTTAATGCTCTTTGAAGAGCAGTTCTCTACTTTTGATGGTAGCCATCAGTGGTGGTCAGCGGTCTTTCTGTATGTAGCAGTGGCCGAGCGTCTTCCAGTTCTGGTGCTTGGAAGTTGGAACGCAAATGCATTCCAAAACCCGAACTTCCTGTTTTATGTGGAACGCACAGGCGCCGGTGCCTTCCACTATCTCAATAGCTGGCTGAGTTGGTTTTTATTTCCTGGGGGGCCCATGCAATGAGGACTTCATCAGGGAGGACGGTTAGTCGGCCTGGACAGTCCAGGGGGCCCGGACAGATGGAGGGGCCTGTCCGGGCCTCCTTGTCTCTCCGGGCCCCTCCCAACAGTACCGGCCGTACCCCCCTGCCTGTAGTGCATTATGGGGCTGTTCTTTCTTAGGGTGGACCCCTGGGATAGCCTCATAGGGAGCCTGAGAGATTGGTGGTGGGAGGGGCTTGGCCTAAGGTTTAAACCCCTAGGCCCCTGATGCGCGGCTTGCTCTTTACACAGAGGGGAAGACCCACCAGGAGCCGTCATTACCATCCAGCAGACATCTCTGACTTGCTAATAGTGTTAGACCAGAAACGTTTCTTGTCCAACACTATTGAACGGTTTAACAAAAAATAAACCCACTGAGAGCTGACTGCTGCATGTAACTAACAGCTCTCAAATGAGCAGAGGCATAGCCGGAATCCAGAAGACGATGAGTACATTGTGAGGGGGAGGGAGATGTTGTCCTGCTATAGTCCAGCCAAGAGATTGGAGGTCCTGCCATATCCTAACCACCAGATTGGACGTCCTGTCATAATACCGTATATCCACCAGATTGGAAGCTCTACCATGCACTAGTCACCAGATTGGAGGTCTGGTTCATACACAAGTCACTAGTCACTAGATTGAATAAACTTGTTATTAGATTGGAGACCTGTTTTATATGTTAGTCAACATAATGGGCTTTGCATTTTATATTAGTTGCCAAATTGTGGATTTACTTTACATGCTAGCCACCAGATTGGGTTGTGCTTTGTATACTATTCATCAGAATTGTCTCTGATGTGTATAATATCCACCAGAGAGGACTATATTGTTATCACAATGAGGGGTGGGGAAGGCAGGCATCCTACTTATGTTTTTTTCCTGATGATAGCACTAGTGTTTTGCTCGGTGCTAAGTGTGAAAGATGCAGCCACCTAGTCAGGCTCATGTACTGCTCTGATTTGCCCATTGTCAATTCAAAATATATGACCGCCTTTAAAGTCACTATTGCCATTTTCAATTACATAGACACCATCTTGGTACTCCTACCAATTGCTTGTTTTCTGTGCTGCACTTGATAATAATTGATACTGGAATCATGCGAATACACCATTATAGTCCCAATTTTGGTGGGACAATCCCAATTTACAAGGTTAAAAAGGAACAGGACCTTGTCATATGGAGACATGACCTGATAGGGTGAGGAAGGAGTAATGGGGTGGGTAGATCGGGAAAATGTTCTAAAATTCAGGGCCATTTTTCCAGTTTTAGGTAATATGAGGCCTGCCTAGGGCATAGATCAAAGGTGATAACACTGTACATAAAGAAAACTATAAACTGTACAGCCCTTTCCATTCTCTTGTATGCAACAAATATCCCAATCTGACCTCATTCTGGTGGTAAGTATATAATAAAGACATAATACTGGTGGCTAATATACAATACATAACTGATTCAGATGGATGGTTAGTAAACAATGCAGACCTACATATAAAGCAGACCTCAATATATAAATCAAGTCCCTATACTGATTGCTAGTATATTATGCAGACCCCAGTTCTGGTCTATCTGATGTCTTGTAAACAATCTAGACCTCCATTATGGCGACTAGTAAATAAAACAGACCCGGTTTCTGATGGCTAGTACATAAAGAACACCCTCTTCTGATGGTAAATATATAAAGCAGACTATAATTCTGGTGTCTTGTAAACAATGCAGACCTCCATATTGGTGGCTAATATAAAAATCAGATGCTGATACTTGTACTCACCCCCAGCAGCTAGTTCTTACTAGGATGCTCCTGTCTGGGAGTGCGCCAGTAGTTCTGCAACTAACAGAACTTACTCAATTTTTTCTGATTGGGTAACAGCGTAGAACAGGAAGCTGGTACCGCAGATGTCAGCAGCCAATCAGAGTGCAGTGTACGGCTTGTTGCCCAGCACTTAGTCTTTTAGAGTGCTGGGAGCTGTGCACCAGCTGTTAATCGCCCAGCTCACTGTGCTTCCTCTAGAAATGAATACAAACAGACTAGATGAAGGATGGAACCACAGGCAATTGCCCTTCCTGCCATTTCCAAGCACCTTCCGTGCTAAAATCTCAATTTCCAAATCAGGAATGTTGGGAGGTATGCCTATGTGTGACATAGAGGATGCATATTGGGTCTTTACTAACTTCAACAATAGATTGCAAATACCAGAACAAGAAATTACAACACCATATACAGGCGCGGGCTGGCAGATTTCAGCCCGGGGGGGCGCACAGGCGGCCATATCACATGACACGCGATGCGGTTGCGTCCAATGACGCGGCCGCCTGTGCGCCCCTGGTAAAAATCAGGCGATATTGCACCTGGGGGGCGGCCGGCCCTAACAGTGGTGAGACTGAGCGGCCCGGGGGACCGATGCCCCCCGGCCCAGCCTGCCCCTAACCATATCCCTACAACCCACTCCCCACCTCTGTTCCAGAGATAAATTCTTACCCATACACTAACAACTCCCCAAACTACAAGAATATTCAACAGTGCGAAACACGAATCACATCTCTAATAATCACACCTGTTTCCCTGAGCTATCTAGTCATTTTGTTTTATCCTATTACATAGTATAATTGCTACTTGGATACAATAATAGGCATTACATCTCTTTTCCACTTTCCTATTGCATGTTTTTCTCTGGATCTTACCCTCTACTTTCAGGGCTTATAGCAGTTGGGTTTGTGGTGCTATTATATACCCTTGTATAGGGTTACTGCAGTGAACCATGATCCCTCGCGTAGAGAAAATGGGTGACCAGTAGATAAAGGTAACATAAAAAGATGAATAACACTGAATTCATAGTGACAAAAGAGTTAATAATATCTGGACATTTCTTTTCACAACATGACACCTTTCACAGAACAAACATCTGGTCATTTTTAATCACATCAGATGCATTTGAAATGCTTTATAATAGGTGACCATCTGCTGCGGCCAAGTATTTGAGCAGCAGAATAAGCAACATTGAGAACAGCAATGACAGAAAGAGCGAGAGGAGCTTACAGATGTCGGTGAGATTAGCAGGGAAAGTTTACTTAACTCTCTGGGCCAGGATAGGATATCTGTCTTATGTTTATTCAGTCTTGTCAAAAACGGTTCAATTTATTTCCATGTATTTGTAAATTATTTTATGTGCTGCATGTGTGTAAACTATGCAAACCGTAGCCAGGGATGCACAGCTCCTGAAAGTAATCTGGCAATTGTCAGGACTTGCTCCTGGATGGGATTTGGGGAAAGTCCACATTGACCACGGCTTAAGGTACAGTATTAATATTTCTTTAATAATATTTAGGTATTGGCTGCAAAGAAGTCTGAATTATTTTCATGTATTTATTTTAAATAGATAGGATGCAGAGCATGCTGGGACCATGGAGGGCTATGTCGATGGGGATGTCGGACAATAACTGTGCATTGTGTTGATTGCAGCAATGAAAGTAACTATTCTGTCATTGCTGGCCTTTATCTGTGAAAATAAGTGACAGTGGTCATACTACCTTTTTTCTGTGGAGTAAAATTGGTACTCTTAATATTTTAACGGTTATTTCTATCGAAAGGGGATAGCATTATATCAGTAATTCAAAATAATGGTAAATTAGCTTATGACATTCAAAACCGAACATACAGGCAGGTCAGCATCCTATTAACAAATACATGTTTTATATCTATAAAAGAACATAAATAAAATTAAATCTTACCTAAACTCACTGTAGAAAGCAGTCAGACCTTTCACATGCCACTCAGACCCATCACTCATCATCATCATCACCATTTATTTATATAGCGCCACTAATTCCGCAGTGCTGTACAGAGAACTCACTCACATCAGTCCCTGCCCCATTGGAGCTTTCAGTCTAAATTTCCTAACATACACACACACCCACAGACAGACACAGAGACAGAGAGACACACACACACACACACACACACACACAGACTATGGTCAATTTGTTAGCAGCCAATTAACTTACCAGTATGTTTTTGGAGTGTGGGAGGAAACCGGAGCACTCGGAGGAAACCCACGCAAACACTGGGAGAACATACAAACTCCACACAGAAAATGTTCTCACTAGCCACTCACACCCTCCACTTGCTCCAAAATACCCCGGCATGCACTCTGATCCCACTTGCCACTAAATGCCCCACATGCCACTCAGACCTCCCATTTGAGACTCTGATCCACCGCTTTCTCCAGATTGCCCCACATGCCATTCAGACCTCACATTTACATCGTCACTCAGACCAGAGTTTGCAGAGGAAGAAGGCAGACCACATGGTGCAGACTGCACTACACTCACCACTACTTGTCTGATTACATGTACCGTGTGGCCCTCCTATGTCATATTCAATAGTATAAAGCAAACAATAAGTATATGCAGGGGCATGGATATGGGGGCCACAGGTAAAAGCTCTCTGAGGCGCCTGTTGCTCATCAACGTCTATACAACGTACTTAGGAGTGCATTGCTATTGTGGTTTTCTTAGATGATCAGTCTCATGCGTACAAAGATGACTTGAAGTTGAGGAGTGCCAGGGTTATTCATTTTCTGAGCCCCTGGAAACAGGTCAACTGATGTGTGTAAGACAGTTATTGGGTGCTGACAGGAGCATCAGTAACTTATTGGGGTCTATTTATTTAAATAGGAAAAAGCCCTATTCTGCCTATTTATGAAGCCCTCCCTGCCAGTGATAGCTTTCCCCAGGTCTCGTCAGCAATCACTATGGATGGGTCAGTCCAGGAAAGTTTCCCCACATAAAGCACAGGGAAGCCTATTTAACATGGTACCGCCACTGTCCTCCTGTCACTATCAACATCTCAGGATGGTGAGAGCCGGGGCTACTAGAAAAAGTGCTCTACAGTCATTCGCTCATTCTGGTCCCGCTGGCCACCAGGTCCTGAGGCATTACCCTGAGTGGTCAATCAACTGGGGTGATGTTCCAGTGTAAATTCTGGCATCCCAGGGGCCTTACAATGCTCGCATGTCCCTGAAAGCTACTGCTCTGTCCACTCAATGTCCCTGGGGCCTAATACCACTCCATCATCACTGAGACCTACCAACATCTGTGAGGCCTACACCGACACTGACCAGCTACTCGTGGGGTGACTACTTAGAGCCGCAGCACATAGGACACCAGAGGCTCAGCAGCTAGCTGGACCACATGTCAATGAGGGGTTCACCCTTCCAGGGTTCTCATGAGCAGTGGGAAGAGTACATCCTGAACAACACAGCAGCCCATCACCCCCACGTAGACGCCTGCACAATAGTAAACAGCACTATGTTTGCCACAGTTGAACACAACTATCATAGGGACTCTTTCGAAGCTCCTGCTACCAAGCCATTATGGACCTTAAGCTTAGTGCACCATCCAGACCTCCACCAGCTAGGCCTCTCCCCCTTCTGGGCTCTTCTCTAGACCCCTGCACTATCTAGGCCTCCACCTTTGCACCATCAAGGTCTCTACCAACTAGGTCTCTGCACATCCTCGGGACTGCACCAGACACTGGCACCACCAAGGTCTCCTCCAGCTATGTGTCTACACCATCCAGATCTCAACTCCATTTACTGCCCCTGCCAGCAAGACAAGATTTTATGGCACTATACACACAATGACTTTTCATCCACCATATGCTTCTGACTTCTACGCCATCTGGGCCTGTACAACTCTGCACCATCTAAACCCCTGCACAATCGTGGCTCCTGCACCATCTAGGCCCCTGTACCACCTCTACTGGACAACATCCTGGTCTCTGTACCCTCTATCCTCTGCACCACCTGGACCTTCCAAGACTCTGCACACTCCAGCCCCCTGCACCTCCTCTACTGGACACCATCCTGGTCTCTGTACCTTCTATCCTCTGCACCAACTAGACCTTCCAGGACTCTGCACCCTCCAGGCCCCTGCACCTCCTCTACTGGACACCATCCTGGTCTCTGTACCTTCTATCCTCTGCACCAACTAGACCTTCCAGGACTCTGCACCTTCCAGGCCCCTGCACCTCCTCTACTGTACACCATCCTGGTTTCTGTACCCTCTATCCTCTGCACTAGCTAGACCTTTCTGCACCATCCAGGCCCCTGCACCATCATGGCTTTATCTAGGTCTTTGCACCATGATGTCCAATGGCAATTTACAGACCTCTTCACCATAGTCCGCACTATGCCTATTGGCCAATTTGCTCGTATTGTCTCTCTTGACCCCTTCCTTAGTATGTAAGCTCTCACTGACCTCTATCAGTGTCCTCTATTCTATGTCTCATGTCTGTCCAGTCTCCGACTGCCTCGCTTGTCCCTGTCATGCCTTATGCTGAATTGTTTCTGTATGCCATGCGATTTGTTGTGTTAATTGTATCCATGCATGTATTATTCTGCATATCTGTACCCATGTATGTTTACTGTTCTCACACATGACTTCTTCTGATTTGGTATGTTAATTCACAGCTGCTTGATCATAGTAAAACTATGTATTGTGTATTGTGTAAATGTGTCCTCTATTCATCCCCTTATCTACGGTGCTGCTGACCCCTTTTATAAATAAAAGATCATTATAATACATTGTGTATAGTAAATGTTTCCATGTGAATGGCAAATTCGAACTCGAACACAGCAATGTTCACAGTTTGAATAAAAGAAAAACAGTTAAATATACTATAAATTGTGGTCATTGAAGCTTGAATGTGGTAGAACCCATACCTTTGATAATTTATTTTAACATCTTTTAACTGCAAGTGCTAATGTGAATTTGAGCTAACAGCTTAGCAGTTATAAAATACACACCATGGTGTTGGAACCAAAAATAAATGTGATCGAATTGTAATAGGCTCGAATAGTTTGAGCATGTCTAAGTTTAAGCCATTTTTCAAGAACTCAATGTAAGTTTCAGCTGACACAAGTTGCACTGAGAGATGTTCTTCATTAGAGCATCCATAATATGGGGTATAATATGCTTTTTATTGGGACAAGTATACCATAATAGCATTATCAATTTGTCAGAGCATTTAATTAATTACTGCACATTGTACCTGTGTGTAAGCCGTAGCTTTGAATGTACTTGTTATACCCTGTTTTCCTTGCTGCTTCCATTTGTCAATGATTGGAGTGTCACCAAATTGTTTTTATGTGTAAAGGTGAACTATAGATTCCTCCCCCTCAAAATAGTAGAACAGTTGCTTACCCAATCAGCTCACAGCTAATAAATCATCATCATCATCATCACAATTTATTTATATAGCGCCACTGATTCCACAGAGAACTCACTCATATCAGTCCCTGCCCCATTGGAGCTTACAGTCTAAATCATAATTGCCTACTCTCCCGGAATGTCTGGGAGACTCCCGAATTTTTGTGAGTTCTCCTGGACTCTCGAGAGAGCAGGCAAAAATCTCAGATCCAACTGTCTCCGTTGTTGAAGATGGGTGGGGCTAAACGTGGCATCGTGGTCCCGCCCCCTTCTGCGATTGGCCAAAATTGCATAGGATTGACAGGGGGCAGAGCCTAACGGCACATCACGCGTGGCCACACCCCTTCAACGGACCCTCTCCCGGACAGCTGCCTTCAAAAGTAGGTAAGTATGGTCTAAATTCCCTAACATACCCACGCAGACAGAGAGAGACTAGGGTCAATTTTGAAAGCAGCCAATTAGCCTACTAGTATGTTTGAAACCAGAACACCCGGAGGAAACCCACGCAAACACGGGGAGAACATACAAACTCCACACAGATAAGGCCATGGTCAGGAATTGAACTCATGACCCCAGCGCTGTGAGGCAGAAGTGCTAACCACTAAGCCACCGTGCTGCCCCTACAAATGCTGAGAATGTAATAAAATCATATCTAAAATGTATGAAAACACATTAGTAGGCATAGCAGCCACCGTGCTGCCCCATAAATTTGCTGTTCATTGTGAACATCTCCAGGCTAAGGGAGAGAATGTATTGTTAGGGGTGAATAACCTCCGATCCACTGTCATGGTATTAGTTGGGGGATCTAGGCTGAGGGAGAAAAAACGATACTTAGTTTGGGTCTATTTTGTTCAATTAAACCCTTAAAAAGACTAAAAAAATTGGACTTTTAAGGTTATTCTTGATTCCACAGCAGAAAGTGAGTGTTTCATCATAATGTTAATAAGCACGTGTGGCCACATATTGTTCTAGTAAACAACTTTAGTGCACTGTTCCCACACAGGAAAGCACTTCACACATTTGCAAGAGTGTAAATACACAGACACTGCTCCTCTCTACAAATAGATGGGCTCCTTCCTATTTCTGTGCACAGATAGAGAGGCTATATAAACCTTGATGTGAAGCACTTAATCCTATACCTTCACAGTCTTCAGAGGAATTGTTGAGTTTACAGGTGGAACCAAGGGAGAAATCAGCATTTTAAACGCTTTCCCCAGGCGGGGTGTTACTGGAAAGGGAGGGGGGAGAGATGCCACTCTTCTTATAAACTGCACAGCGCCTCAGTGTAATCTGTCAGGGCAGCCCGACACCAGGCCTGCCTGCTATCCGCAGCTCATGTCTGTGCTGTCATCTGACATAATCCCTCTCTCTGGCACATGGCTGATTTGTGCATAAGTGATGAGCGCAGTCCACCTGAGTTAGGACTTAGGAGCCCCTGATCTGGGACTGTCAGGGCCAGAGTATTTTACTGCCTCCTGCCATTAGTTGTAATTGACAGAGCTTGAGATGTGGTGAATTGTACAGCGTGTGAAATTAACAGCAGGGGGACTGGAGTGCTGTGTGGCAGTCATTTAATCTGCAATTTATCAGGGTATGCTGCTTTCTGAACCTGCACAGAGATTATGCTAAAAAAATAAAATAAAGGGACAGAGAACAAGCAGGCTTTTCTTTTGACTTTTTAATTTCACCAGACAGCAGAAAACAGGATTGACTTCCGTTGCTCAGAACCTGGAACAATTACAAGTTTCTTGAATAAAATATTAGATGCCGTTTTAATATGTGTGTGTATCATTTTATTTTTACAGCTCTGCTATTGATCGGACAGCTGCAAACACTTACAATAGTCGGTGACAGCATTATGTGAATCGTAGACTTAATGTTTAACTGGCACACCAGCCATTATTATATTAAGATTTTTTGTAATTAACAGAGATTTAAATGAGATCTGCTGGCAAAGGTAGGAGTGAAGAGCAAAAGAGATTTGGGAGCCTGTAAAACGCAATTCCACGTCATGCGTATCTCAAGATGCGTCCGGGTCTGCAGCAGTCACATATGCGCCAGGTCAAGGTCAGATATATAATCAATGTGCTTGCAACCCACCCTGTGAAAGATACAGTGATGATTCAGAGCTAGGAGTATTTTGCAGAGTGTATGCCGTAGTTCTCAATGAAGATAGCTCATAGAAGCATCATTGTCACTTATATCATGGTTCCATTCACAGTGCTGTATACTAGTAGGGTACTGCTACGTCAGCAGTGTGTATGATTTGGAGAGGGCAATCCACAATCTGCCATCCAGAAGCCAGCCAATGAGAAGTGTCTAGCTAATGCAGCTGATTGTCATGTTCATCAGTGAGTATTTCATACTTGCCTACTCTCCCGGAATTTCCGGGAGGCTCCAGGATTCTAAAAAATGCAGAAATTCGCGGCACTTGAATTTTGGGAGCGGGGCTTAATAGTGTCCTTAAGCCCCACCCTCCGCTATTCAATGCCGTGAATTTCGGTATTTTATAACGGGGGGGAAGGGGGGGGGCGGATCTCCGGGATCTCCCTGAAGACAGAGTCGCAAAGTCGGCAAGTATAGAGTATTAGTATTAATCCTCAAGTGAGATGTTACCTGACAGGTATGTATGCACCTATGTCCAGGGGGTAAATGTATCAAGTTCCGATTTCTACAAGTCGCTGGAAATCAGTGATTTTGCAGGGGAAATTTAAAACGGCGATGGCTTGAACAGGCAAGTTGTGTCCCATGGTGTCCTCCATCTCTCCATACAGGTGTATGATATTATACTGTGTTTCATGGTGTCCTGCACTTCTCTGTACAGGTGTATGATGCTATATTGTTTTTCATGGTTTCCTCCACTTCTCCATACAGGTGTATGATACTATATTGTGCTCCATGTAGTGTCCTCCACTTCTCTGTACAGGTGTATGATACTATATTGTGCTCCCTGTAGTGTCCTTCACTTCTCTGTACAGGTGTGTGAACTATATGGTGTTCCACAGTGTCCTGCACTTCTCTGTACAGGTGTATGATACTATATTGTGCTCCCTGTAGTGTCCTCCACTTCTTTGTACAGGTGTATGATACTATATAGTGCTCCCTGCAGTGTCCTGCACTTCTCTGTACAGGTGTATGATACTATATTGTGTTCCATGTTGTCCGCCACTTCTCTGTACAGGTGTATGATACTATATTGTGTTCCATGTTGTCCGCCACTTCTCTGTTCAGGTGTGTAATACTATATTGTGTTCCATGGTATCCTTCACTTCCATGTACAGGTGTATGATACTATATTGTGTTCCTTGGTCTCCACTTCTCTGTACAGGTGTATGATACTATATTGTTTTTCATGTTGTCCTGCACTTCTCTGTACTGGTGTATGATACTATTGTAACACCCCCCTAGTGGTGTTCTAGTAAAACCCTGCACCTCAGTGAATACAGGAGGGGTCACCTAGAGGGTAAGCTAGAAGTTTATAAAAAGTTACATAACCTGGTTACCATGGTGATAACCCAGCCCAGCCTTTGAGACTGAGTGAGAGGAAGGAGGGTCTGTCATTAAGGGGGGATAGGAATAGAGAGGGAGACTGGGAGAGACAGAGGAGAGGAGAGATGTAGCTGGGGACCTGGGGTGGAAGCTCCCAGGCTCCCCCAGCATTGCCTGGCGGTCTGAGCGTGGTGACTGAGCCAGGGCAAGGAATGTGTGCCCTGGATGAGGGGGAGAACTCCATGCCACTATAGATAACCCAAGAGAGAGGGGGACACTTCGCATGGAAGAGGCCCTGGAGTGAGGGTTGCTACAAGAGGCATGGTAGCTGTAGTGTCAGATCCTGAGGCTGAGAGTACACAGAGTGACGTGTCAGAGCACAGGAGACATCATCCCCGCAGAGGAGGGATGAGCTGCAGTTGAGAGGTACACAGAGTGTGTCAGAGCTGCATGGAGGAGAAGCTGCCTGCCTATTAGCATCCATGTGAGTGCCCTGCAGAAAGGGTGATCTGCAGTGAGTATGGAGTGTAAGAGACATATGATTTATGTTATTTAACATCTGGATAACATTAAGAACTGTGCAGGAGGATTAATAAGATATTTGCAACCATATTTGTATTGCTCATAAAGAACTGTGCTGGAGAGAGTAAGGAGATGTATATATTTTTCTTTATTGCTGCAACCATTATGATTATCGTGCTGGAGGAAGAGGAGTGTAAATAAAAGTTCAGTTTATCATAGAGATGGTCTGGCGCCCAAATTATTGTGACTTCTATTACACTGCACCAAAGTGACATCCCCTGTGTCCCACTAACTACAAAGAAACACCTGCATGTGCAGGGACCCCCTGATCATCTACACCCATGCCCATCAGCTAGCCAGGGTTTGAGAAGGAGGTGCACTGTGTACCCTTTGCACACCACACTACACACAGTGACAGGGGGTTACACTATATTGTGTTCCATGTTGTCCGCCACTTCTCTGTACAGGTGTATGAAACTATATTGTGTTCCATGGTGTCCTCCACTTCTCTGTACAGGTGTATGAAACTATATTGTGTTTCATGGTGTCCTCCACTTCTCTGTACAGGTGTATGATACTATGTTGTGTTCCATGGTGTCCTCCACTTCTCTGTACAGTTGTATGATACTATATTGTGTTCCCTGTAGTATCCTGCACTTCTCTGTATAGGTGTATGATACTATATTGTGTTCCATGGTGTCCTCCACTTCTCTGTACCGGTGTATGATACTATATGGTGTTCCATGTTGTGCTCCACTTCTCTGTACAGGTGTATGATACTATATTGTGTTCCATGGTGTCCTCCACTTCTCAAACTCAACATTTTGACTCAACACTGATTTTTATCACATGATCGTAGTAGTAGTAGTAGTTATTAAATATGTACATGATTTAAAATTATTTAAAGTTGTATATCTCAAAATCACAAAACGATTCATCTGTGGTAAAATCATAAATTAAAATCAAAGACTATAAAAAATTCAAAAAGGGATGCCATGATATAATTTAAACTAAAAATAATTGTAAATTGTTCATCAAAGGAAAATATAGTATATAAAATGAATATATTATAATTGTATAGGATTGATCTCCATTATTATTAAATATAACACAAAGTACTGCACTTATAGGAGTGCACATAGCAGCCAAAAGCGGCACCTAATAACAATGTAACATTTTTAATAATGGAATAAATAAAGAAGTGATTTTTATTACAATTGTGTTTGAGCACTGGTATCCAAGTGTTCATTTCCTCACCGGATTGATTGTATGAAATTAATTGGGTAAAACCCCTGTATGTTTTGGATTTTCATATATTTATCTAATACAAGTAAGATACAGTAGGAATTGAAGCATTAAAAGTCACAGCCACATAGGGTATGGTGCAGTACAGAAAAAGATGGCCATGGAGGGGTAACACAAATGTAAATCCAGTTATTCCTGTGAACAGCATAAAATATAGGCCCCATTCTCTGGTGGCTAGTAGACAATACAGAGCCCATTGCCTAACGGTTAATATACAATGCAGAGTCCATATCCTTATGGCTAGTATGCAATACAGAGCCTATTGCATAATGGCTAATAGACAATGCAGAGCCCATATCCTTATGGCTGGTATACAATACAAAGTTAATAACCTGGTGACTAGTGAACAACACAGAACTCAAAGTATGGTAACAAATGTACATTACAAAACCAAATCCCTGGTATCTAGTGTACATAGCAGAACTCATAACCTAGTGGCAGGTGTATAATGCAGTGGCAATTTCCTGTTGACCAGTGTACATTACAGAACCCTTTTCCTGATGGACAGTGTACATTACAGAACTCTTTTCCTAATGGACAGTGTACATTACAGAACTCTTTTCCTAATGGACAGTGTACATCACAGAACCCTTTTCCTGGTGGGTAGTGTACATTACAGAACCATTTTCCTGGTGGACAGTGTACATTACAGAACCCTTTTCCTGGTGGACAGTGTACATTACAGAACCCTTTTCCTGGTGGACAGTGTACATTACAGAACCCTTTTCCTGGTGGACAGTGTACATTACAGAACCCTTTTCCTGGTGGACAGTGTACATTACAGAACTCTTTTCCTAATGGACAGTGTACATCACAGAACCCTTTTCCTGGTGGACAGTGTACATTACAGAACCCTTTTCCCGGTGGACAGTGTACATTACAGAACCCTTTTCCTGGTGGACAGTGTACATTACAGAACCCTTTTCCTGGTGGACCGTGTACATTACAGAACCCTTTTCCTGGTGGACAGTGTACATTACAGAACCCTTTTCCCGGTGGACAGTGTACATTACAGAACCCTTTTCCCGGTGGACAGTGTACATTACAGAACCCTTTTCCTGATGGCCTGTGTTCAGTAAAGAAGTAATTTCCTGATTGCCAGTGTATGCTGCAGTGACTTTCTCTAGTGACCAGGGTACAGTGCAGAGAATGTTACCAGGATTTCCAGTGTACATTACAGAGCCAGTTTCCTGGTGACCAGTGTACTCATGTGTCCTCTGCATGCTCTTCCAAGCAGCCCAGCACTGGGTAGAGACAGACTCCTTCTCCTGACACTGAACTCCATCTTATCGCCACAGAACTCTACATTGAATGTCTCTCAATGCTGACAGCTGCTATGACCAGGGCTTAGGAGTTACATACTTCTGTCATCTTCCTGCCATCTCTGCTTAATGGAGAACCATAAATCTGAGACTGACTTGAGATTACAACACAATCTGTGGAAGTTGAATTTGAGACATTATGAATCATGTGCATTTATTTCTGATGAATACAATTACATTCATAGTAATATAAATGGATTG
This sequence comes from Mixophyes fleayi, assembly GCF_038048845.1. Lineage (NCBI taxonomy): Eukaryota > Metazoa > Chordata > Amphibia > Anura > Limnodynastidae > Mixophyes > Mixophyes fleayi. The sequence continues at coordinate 106,130,871 of NC_134410.1, forward strand.
GTGGTAATGCAGGAGTATTTCATGAATGTGAGTGCTTGTGTGCAATAGTGGAGCTTGGGCTCGTGTGACATATAGAGAATGGTGAGGGAACATATGTGACATATTTAATTAGCTGCGATGTTCCTCAGCACATCGCAGCTGCACATTTTTACTGTTACTACGGTAAATTCTCACGAAAGGAAAAATTAGCAGAGATTTCTTGCAAGAATCCCACGGCCGCGATGTTCTGAGGAACATTGCGACTAATGGAATCTCCACAATTAAAAGTGTAGAGGGCACATGTGACAAAGACCCTCCCCACTTTCCCATTGTCATATATGTGGATCCCCCCCACTCAAAGTCATTTTTTGCAAAGGTGCTTGGATTTACATAGCAAGATGATGGCATTTGCAGAGCAGTAGACATCTGCACACGCCAATGGGAGGAGCTGAGCGAGGCTACAGCGTTTCTTGCAAGTAGTGGATGAAGTAGTCTCACTGGTGTACCTGGTTTTGCAGAGCGAGATTATTGGAATGAGATAAAGGGATGAACAGGGCACATTGTTAAGGTCATTCGTAGCTTTGTGGATGACTGCACAGTCGTTTCCTCAACGCAGAAGGACTTGAGTTTTGCACTAGAGAGCAGAGAGCTGGTCATATCCTACACTTTGAAATGGGGAGCATTTTGCACCTCTATTTGCACTTCAGTTGTGAAGCACATTTCTTCTCACACTTTGCTAAATGAAAAAAGCTTCAAACGCACAAAAATATCACACGTAATAAATACAGTTGTGATGAGCCTTCATAATTAGATACAGAGAAGGTGAAACTGAGCAGTACATGTAAACGTGGTGCGTAATGAAAGGGCTGGTAGGAGGTTGGACTTGTGTTCAGTGGCGGATCTACAATTGGTGCGGCAGGTGCTGGGAACCAGGGCCCATTGAGATAATGGGGCCCGCTGCACGGCAGATACAGAGGGTTGGAACTAGCGAGCTGAAGGCCCCGGTTCCCTCCTCCCCACTTCCCTGCACCGGGGCCCACAGCTCACTAGCTCCGCCTCTGCTTGTGTTGTTTAAATTTACACAGAAGTCTGCTAGTCTGCTGGGCGGTGTAGATAGGACTGCAGTGCAGGACCAGAGCCATTTCTGGTGCACATGGGGAATGACCTCCAGTAGGAGGAGGGACTAGGATGTGAATGGCATTATTACATTATTTACTTAAGTTTGTTTTTCTGCATAACACATATCTGGATAAGAGATCCCATTAATATGTAGAAACACACTGACCTTTAATTAAATATAGTATAGCAGTGTTGTAAAGTGAAGATGACTTATTTGGGAAGGAGGAAGCTGGCTTCTTTGGGGCATATTCAATTAGGTTTCTGGTTCGCCGGAACGGGCCGCAAAGTCAATCCACGGTATTGTGATAACGTGGATTTTCGTGCGCACCCCATAGGGTTGCGTAGGAATATCTGTGTTATTGCGGTACCGTATTACCATCAATACTGCTCAGCTTCCGCTATAAAACGCGCGTAACCGCGGAACGAAAACTTAAATGAATATGCCCCTTTATGTCTTAAAGTGTAAAGTACTTGACTTGGGCTGGGTACAAGTTTCTCCTGATGCGATATTCTTAACGATTTTAGCAACGATTAAGAAAAAAATGAATGTGTACACATTTTACACAATTTACCTTCAAATCTGCTCTCTTCATCTATCATAACCATCGGCTGAAAAGATGGTGACTCTGCACACTTCATAGAGATCTATGAACACTGCCGGTCCTGAGTGCACACACAATGCGGAATTGGAACGACATTGTTCCATTGTTGAACAAGATTTGTAGTACGGTTTGAAAATCAAATTAAACGATACGATGTGCTTTGGAACGATAGCCATTCATTGTTGGACGTATACACTAATGCGATATTGGGTTGAACGGTCGTTTATCGTTTCATTGGCCCGATAATCAGCTGAGACCACGGTAGTGTGTACCCAGCCTTACACATATTCGCCAGAACAATGCCTCAAAATTGTTACAAATCTTTTTATCTAGTGCGCATTGAGAAACCAACCAGTCCAGTGCAAAGAACGGAGCCAAAAAAATATAGAAGTATGTGCTGGTAATCAACTTAAGAGTACAAACGGGTTAAAAATAATAAATTAATATAACTAAGACCCTTTGCCCACTTGCATCAAAAATCAAGCTTGTTTTAGCGCTTGCTATGCTGTAAACGCGTAAGCGCCTTATCCAATTAGCCCATACCCTCTTGCACCCCTGTTCGGGAACAGATGTGCGTCATTGTTTGAGCTACCAATACCAACAATTGTGTTAAAAAATGTGTTGACAATGGCGGTTACCTAGCGCCAGTGACTATTCCGCCTTAGTGACATACGGGACTGTGGTACCATTGAATGTTCCACAATCTTTATTCAGTGTCTCCCGGTGAAATGTCATTATTGGTCCGTTACAACTACCCGAGGTGAGTAGTTCTCTGTTTGCAGAGTAAACTGGAGGCCTTCATTAGACAGACCGATAAATAGCAGTAACTGATACAATGAATACAGTGTTCTTTTTAAAACCTAAATACCACTATGATTGTAAATTAACAATACGCATCCAGGGATACGGTTCCTGACACTGGGAGCGGCTCATTCCATTTAAAACATAATAGCAATAATTTTCTGAGCATTTAATAATAATATCACAGTGTTTAATAAAGGAAGGAATCATCTCACACCTTATCCATTTCGCACGTCTAACACAGAGCAGTTTCCACTTTCACATCCTCATTAATTTACTCATTGCTAAAAAATATACACAAAATTAAATCCAGATGCGAAAATTCCATGTTCACTAGGTCATAATTGAAGTTCATTGTGTCTTTATTTTTTTTTTCAGAGTTTAATATATGAAGCTGGTATCGGGTTCCCATGTCCATTAAACATTTGCCATAAATACCTCTTAATCCTCCAAGTCATTGCTCTGAGGTAATAACTCTGGTATAGCTATAGACCGGCTTAATAGTGCACTATTGCCTGCTCTATAAATACAGCCAGGGTATAGTAAGTCATTTTAATGTATTGCACACAGCTCCCTATACGTCGACTATTCCACCTTTTGACCTTTTCCACTATTCTCTGCAAGGAAAATTCAGTTTCCTATAGCAAGAGGTCAATGTTAAGTGTAAATGTAACATATTTATGACGAAGCATTTCCTTCTGTAGCTCATTTACCCTAAGTACTGGTCATCTCACACTAATTAGTGTTAGTTGCTATATGGTGCTATCTGTCAACAGCCAGGAAAGACTGATGTTGCAGTCTCAGGATTGTTTTTTAATAAAATACTTTTTTTTTTTTTTTGTAAAGTTTCCAAATAGAATTGGAAGTATTATAAAGCTGAATGGGAGTTACAAGAAGCATAGAATATGTCTTACTAGAAGTAGATGGTGATAGAGCTGTCCAAAAACTGAATAAGTGACACTTTTAAAGTGATCATAAAGGACCATAATTAGGTGAAGGGGTTGGTTTTATACCCTTCTGTAAAGACAGATTCAGGGAAGATTGTGCTTCCAGATAGAGATGTTTACTGACGGCCGTGTTTTGGTTTTGGATCTGTATTAACTTTGTGTTTTGGTTTTGTTTTTTTGCAAAACCGCCCTCACGTACTTTGGTTTTGTATCTGGATTTTTTTTTTAATTAAATTGCTAAAATATGCTAAAATCACATAATGTGGCTCTTTTTTTTGTTTCTAATCAATTTTTGTCAAGTGACAAGAACACTGCTACCCCTCCTGTTTCTGTGTGAGCAATGGCACTGAGCAATGTCACTGGAGACTGGAGAGTGACAAAAACACTTCTACCACTGTTTCTGTGTGAGCATTGGCACTGAGCAATGTCACTGGAGAATGGAGAGTGACAAGAACACTGCTACCCCTGTTTCTGTGTGAGTAATGGCACTGAGCAATGTCACTGGAGAATGGAGAGTGACAAAAACACTGCTACCCCTCCTGTTTCTGAATGAGCAATGGCACATAGCAATGGCACTGGAGACTGAGGAGTGACAAGAACACTGCTACCCATGTTTCTGTGTGAGCAATGGCACTGGATCTCCTGGGGAGGGAGGTACTTATGGAATCCGTAACCCGCGAGATCTGACAAAGATGATGTTTTGCCTCGATTCAGAGCCAAGAAAGTGGCAAAACACCGAGCCGGCTTGGCTCGGAACTCGGATTGGCAATGTTCGGGAGGGCTTGGTTTTCGAAAAACCGTGCCTGAGCATCTCTACTTCCAGAGCTTTATTAGACAATCACATCACACAAAACAAAATCTGGGCTCTGCATTCAGAATCACGTACACTGTTGTGGGTACTCTGAATTCTGTATTGGCCACCCTGATGTGCTCATATCCAAACAGTTCTACCTGTCACAGTAGGAAGAATATACGCCTCCTCTAATACCTGCTGCGCTAATCCATGCACATGTCCAATGTAACATAGGCACAAAACTAAGCGTATGACATCACAAGACCAAAAGAAAATGTCTGTGTCCATATTCATATATGACTACAGTGACTTTGTGATCTAACGTCATAGGTCATGCAGCAAATAAAACGGCTTCTTCAGCCATGTCTGCAACTACATCCCAGTGTGAATCTGATCGCAATTGCTCCAACACGCCCTTTACTGTACATTGCTTATCTTAAGACACCCCTTCTCTTCCCCGTCACATGTCTCCAGGCACAAGTGGCAAAAAAAAAAAAAAAATAGTCTCAGGTGTGAATAGCCACAGTTATGTACGCTCACTTTCTGAGCATTCGCAGTGAGATGAAAGATACATTTCCAAATCGGGTGCACATCTAACTCAGGCCCTATGTGTGCTTTGTCTCTAAACTTCACTTTATATACTTGCCAATGTCTGCTTATCATCCAGTGCAAATACTGAAGTGTCTGATTACCGTACAGTTTTGCCCAAACATTGCAAAGCACGTGCTGGTGCGGAGGTCTTCCTGGATCACCACTATACCTCACTGTGACTCAGGGGCAGACCTAAATTTTATTTTATGGGGGGGGGGGTGATTTAGCATAATAATGCCCCTACTTTATTATTATTGGTTGGCCCCAGTTGGCCCCGCCCCTCCTCCTTTTTAATCGGCGTCTTGGATGCAATTTAACGATAGGCTTGTGCTGCTAGGGGGATGATTGCCCCGATCGGCCCCCCTGGATCCGCCACTGCTGTGACTATGTATAATTTTGTGATGGTTTTTATTTTGTTTTATATTATTTTCCCCAGGTTACACTATGTGCAGAGACAGGCAGGGAGAGTGTGTTGCCCGGCCGCTCTGATTGATTGTTTTTAAAACACAATCAGAGCAGCAAGCCCCAATCGCCCCGCCACTGTTCTGTGAATATCCGGTTAAGCCAGTCCTCACTACTCCAAGACTAGTCTTCAAGCCTGAGCCCTACATACAGTAAATACCTCACTTCATCGCCTCTCCTAAGAGGAAGACAAACTGTGCCGGATTTATACATGTATAAATCCGGCCACTAAGCCAACGTGGGGCAGCACTGTGGCTCAGTGTTTAGCACTTCTGCCTCACAGCACTGGGGTCATGAGTTTGATTCCCAACTATGGCCTTATCTGTGTCGAGTTTGTATGTTCTCCCCGTGTTTGCATGAGTTTCCTCCGGGTGCTCCGGTTTCCTCCCACACTCCAAAAACATACTGGTAGGTTAATTAGCTGCTGACAAAATTAGCACTATTCTATGTCTGTGTTAAGGGATTTAGACTGTAAGCTCCACTAGGGCAGGAACTGATGCGCTGTATATGCTCTGTACAGTGCTGCGGAATTGTTGGTGCTATATAAATAAATGGTGATGATGTATACAGTGGTCAAAGAGGAGGTGTATGCAGTAGTATGCCATACTGACACTTCTCTTACTGCCTTAATTGTAACACTATCACACTCCAGTCACATTATCTATAATATAAATGTCTAGTGGCGTGTGTTAGTCTGTCTGTTTGTGTGTGTGTGTGTGTGGAAAAAATAAAACCACACTGCAGCGCCACCTGCTGAGCGGAGTTATACACTGACCTACTAAATTCTTAGTGTGTGTGGAAAAAAAATTTCAGAAAGGGCTGAAATTTGGTATACTAAGATGTTTTTAATTTGTTAATTTAATTTGTTAATTGTTAAATGTGTCTATAAAGATTTAAAAAATATATATATATTTCTTGAAGGAGAAGTGACAGTTGGGAGTGGTTGGTGGTTGCCGGGGGTGACAGTGGGGAGTGGTTGGTGGTTGCCGGGGGTGACAGTGGGGAGTGGTTGGTGGTTGAGGCCTGGGCTATGGCCCAAATGCATGGCAAGATCCTTTTTAACACCTTAAGTAGCTTGATTTGACTAGAATGCATGAGTATCATGCACGGGTTAACTTGTATATATATATATATATATATATATACACACATATACATACAGTGGTGGAAGTGGGGTGTATACAGTGGTATGTCATACTGCCACTTCTCCTACTGCCTTCATTGTAACACTATCACATTCCATTCCCTTGCAATGCCATTACATTTTCCATACCCTCACTTCTAAATTTCCATTCTACTGGCTGTGCAAAGTGATACAATCACTGTGATACACCAACAACATGCATCTGACGAGACCTGTAGACAATCTCAACAACGTATTGATTTAAAACCAAAGAAACTTTTTATTTGAAAGAAAGAAGAATGAAACAGAAAGAGAGGAGAAAAAAAGAGAACGTAAGAACAAACGAATGGTAATATTGTGTAAACAGACTCTTATGTTATTTAAAGTTCCTATATCTATACAGAAAACAAATTCACTATAGTTGCAAACTTTAAACACAAGTGAAATTAACCTTTTCTCCTATTGAAGACAATTACAGATTACAGTTATCTGGTATAATCCTGTGGATGCAGGGCTGGTCCTGAAGGAGTTACCATTTTAATGACTGCCTGTATATAAAATGCAAATTGTCAACATTGTTCCCACTTCTCTGCCCCAGTTTGGCAGAGAGAATTCCCAGGGTGGAGAAATGAAAGGTGATTAGTTATACGCAGAGTGCTGAAGGAGTTTACAAGGCAGGCGGGAGATGAAGACTGTCCTGTCCTGCATGTCTGGGAGATGGAACGAAAAGAAACAATTATTATTCATGTTTGGGAACCTAAATAAAAAACAAGATCGGTTAAAAGAAAAGGAATATATATAACGTGTGCCTGTATTATTACAAGGCTCATGATCCTACAAGTCAATGGAAAATTCACAACATTCCTTCCCTATTTGAGCATATTTCTGTACATAGATTTACCAGCTCCTGTAGTTACAGATTCTTTGTTAATACAGAGATATTTAATTTCCCCCCTTTAATTTATTTTTCCATAAATCATCTTTGTATAGGAGTATATAGGAGCCATTCTGCTTGTAATAAAATGATGTATTATCCTTAGGATGCAATGGAACATTGCGTTATATAGCCCATTGATGGGCAACGTAAAACACGTCGGGGGCCACATGTGGCCCTCTAACCTTCAAAGTGGCCACACATTACCCTTATCCCAGTAATCAGTTAAAACAGTACATTAAATCAAAGAAAGAGACAGATATCTGCAATCACATATCAGCAGGCATTTTAAAAAAGTGTAATAAGTTATAATAAACAAATCTTACAATAAACCATGAACTAGGGCCGCCCATCACTGCGATAACCCATATTGGTATGAAAATGGCAGCATACACATTTCACCTTACAAGGCAATAACTTTTAAACAGTGCATCTTTAAGATGTAATTGTGTCTTCCTGCAGATACAGGCAAATGCTGTAGTCTTGATAATCCTACTCATACTTACCAAGTTTGAATAGATGGGCAGAAGATCCTGGAGTGGAGGCGTTGTTGGAAGGGGAGGGTGCGGAAAATTGTGTCATTTTGTCCCTGCCCCCAGCGACAAAATGACGTTTTTACTGCGGGAGGACCAAAATAACGGAACACATTATTTTGCCTCCCAACGGACAGGATGTAGGAGAATTGCCTGCTTGCCTGGGAGTTCTACCCGGACATTCCAGGAGAGTGGGTTAGTATGGACTTACCAGTGTGCGGTTACAGGCCCTCAGCTGGGTACCATGGTTAGGTGGAGGACAGCTTGCTGCATGCAAGTTTTTTCAGCTCTGGGGAAGTTACTCCAGTACCTAAGGGGTCCCTCGGGCTACAACATGATGCTTTTCCCAGCAAATTAGATTTGTTACCCAACTTTAAGTGAAAGGGAAGAGAGTTGAGCTGGAGGTCCAATCACAAGCCACAAGCCCCCCCTCACCCCCCTAACCTGGCTGGGGCTGTGACACAACTAGCAGAGCCGTGGGAAAACCGGCATGCCCAGTAGTGATCCAATCAATTTATGAATTGGATTCATATCGGATGTGACACTTGTTCTGTTGACCACATATGACAATGCTTGATTATGAAATCCCCATATAAGTGGCCAGCTTTAAGATACACTGTAAAACTAAGAATCCTATAGCAGGATCCTCAGGTAGGTTAGATCAAAAAGAACTTGGGAATATATTAATAAATCAACAATCAATAAAGGGTTGTCTACTATTGTGTGCTGCCCTGCTTTATGATAAATGGATTGAAAATCAACAAACAAATGGCCCGGTGATCCAGCCCAAGGCAGCCCACTATGGGCTCGGCCTGGGGTGGGGGGAGCCCCAAGCCCAGCATGCCCCTGGGGAGCTATTATCTGGGGTTTTATGAGAAAGGGTCTGTTTTTTTAATTTGGGGATTTGTTTATACATACTAAATTACATGCTACCTGTCTACAGAAACTGTTCTGTATTTTCCCACAGTGTGACTATGTGAGGTGATCATTTTTCCAGGTATGATATTCTCACAGAACGCCTGCAATTGTTTTCTATCTTTCCTTTCTGCTACTCTGAAAATTTTGGATAATAGGATTCAGGTAACAAATCCTATACCTGTATAAGGACAAGGTCTCAGACACAGGTAAATACGAGGTAAAAGTAGCACAATAATGTACATAATGTACATGGGGCAGCATGGTGGCTTAGTGGTTAGCACTTCTGCCTCACAGCAATGGGGTTATGAGTTTGATTCCTGACCATGGCCTTATCTGTGTGGAGTTTGTATGTTCTCCAGGTGTTTGCGTGGGTTTCCTCTGGGTGCTTCGGTTTCCTCCCCACCCTCCAAGCTGCAGAACTAGTGGCACTATATAAATAGCTGCTGATGTATGTGTATACATAGCACGGAATGCTATAATACATACTGAATATTTAGAGCTATAGAAGTTTAGAAAGAGGACAAAAACTTTAAATGGAACAAAAGGAAGGGATACGGAGCAATTACACGGCACAACAGAAGGAGCATTTTTACACAGCATTATTATTACTTGATCCTGGGCACTGCTTTATGTTCTACAGAAAATAGAACGCTGAACTTCTGACTCAGAGCTACCCCTGATTTCTCACCATAAAAATCTGTATTTTCACAGCCTCTTCCCATTATTTTATTTTTTTTTTTTTTACAGGAGAGTCATTAAACATCAGCTGTTCCACCTTGGAATCCAGATGTTCTACCTTCCACGTGACAAATTCAGAGAGGGCACCTCGCGCGGAGAACTTGGCAGCACGATATGTTGTCTTGTAGATTATAGGCATGCAATAACGTACACCTATAAATTCATCTGCATCAATAAATCTGCTTAACAAAGAATTCTGCTTCGGCGTTAGATGTGTTCCGTGTAGTCTTTCAGATTAACCCCTTGTCTGCCAGAAAAACGACTGTAACAAATTCTGAGCAGTGGCTTATATTAGTGCATTGTGCACACTTAACACAATAAATACAGATTTAGGAGAATTACTCTGGACTTTACAATAGTTACATTTTCAGACTCCATATCTGGGGGAAACATTTTTTTTAAAAAAAATCATAGGTCATTAAAATTAAACTGTACCTAAAAAAATAAATGCATCATTTGATATGTTGCAGAGGAGCAGGAGCTGTACTCTTTTCTTATTTTGACTGTCAGATCAGCTGTCATATTTCTATTAAAGTCAATGACTTTTAATGTATAATACACCAGACTCTCATTATCTGATTGTAGCTAATGTCTTTAAATAGACAAAGAGAGCAGAGTACTATGAATGACATGACACTTTGTTCTCAGTACACTCAGTACAGCCCACTTTGAGAGAAGCCATAACGGAAGCTTAAAGTCAATATATAATACCCATTGCTCACTTTCACTTACATGGATTGATGACTTTTACAATGTTTTCTTTTTTTTATTTCAGGTTTGAGACGTAACGGGCCATATATAATGCCATTTTTAGCCATATTACACCAGGGTGTTATAATCGATTTTTAGGTCAGTGATATCCATGTGTTATTTGAACTGTACGTGCAAAATAAATGTGCTTTTTTTCATGTGTTGAGCAAGAGTGCATTCAGCACAATGAATGGAATCCAGCTAAGGGAATAACAAGCATATCAGAAGCACACATATGCCTTTAATGCTATATTCATGCCATCACCAGGTCTCCATTGAAAGGAAAAAACATGAACAACACCTAAAATGTATATATGTGCTTCTGATACACCTAGCAGGACTCCATTCAGCTAAGTAAAAGGAGTTTTAAAGTGCACGCCTCTGCCTCTTTTCTCTCAGTGTATGACCTTTGTTACACGTGTGTAACATACCATTAAATGAAATGAAGCTCATACATTCAACTTAAATTTGTTCCGCATGGCAACATCTATTCATAATAAAAGCATATACGTATAACAATTAGGTACGTTGTACTAAATAATTTTTGTACATGTGTTTTGCTAGGCATTTATAGAAAATAGTTCCTAAATGGGTATCTGTTACCTTTACAGCTCTGTACAAAAGAATCCTAAATAGCCACTCTTGAATGTGAATTTTAAACGGGTCAGAGCGCCTTTTTGTTTTCCTCCTTCATCACTTGCATGTCTTGTGTAGTGGGCAGAGCTAGAACAACCGGTAGCCAATCAGAACATTGGAATGTCCGCAGCAGTACATAGTATTTAAGGATACACGTGAGCTGATTTTGTGTGAGGAAAGCAGGCAAGTAAGCAATATAGAATTAGTTCTGGTGGCAAGATTAGAAAATGTGAAATAATAGCCAGTAGTAGTCAAATTATATAAATAAATGTTGATGATGATGATGATATACCCAGCAGTAGCAGTTGTATGCTCAATTGTGATACCTTGCAATAGGACCCGTAACATCAACAGTATTATTATGCCCAGTAATATGCAGGACAGTTTAAACGACACTAGCATGGCAACAGTAACGCCCAGCAATATGTTTATAGTATTAATGCCTGTAATATGCACATTGTTAATAATGTCAATTAATATAACGGCAATACTAGTGCCCTGCAATATGCCAAAAATATATATACGCCCAGTAATAAGCACAGCAGTAATAATGGCGAGTATATGCCAACAGTATGCACAGTAATAAACAAAGCAGCAGTAATAGTGGTCAGTATGTGCCAGTGGTAGACGTGTCCAGTTACATAACATCAGAAGGAAAGTACAGCCAGTAACATGCACAACAGGTGATATACCACTAATAGGCCAGCTGTAGATTTACCCAGTAATTAGTACATCGGTTTACATGCCAGCAATATACCAGCATTAGAGATGCCCAGTAATATAACTAGAGATGCTCACTGATCCCCGTGAACTGGTTTTGGATCTGGATTAGCTTCGTGTTTTGGTTTTGGCAAAACCACCCTCATGTGTTTTGGTTTTGGTCTTGGATTTTTTAGAAAAAAACCTAAAGTATGCAAAAATCACATAATTTTGCTCTATTTTTGTTCCTACATTATTATTAACCTCTATATCACTAATGTCAAGTCATTTGCAGTCAATTTTGACCACCTCACAGATCACAATATTATTTTCATACACTTTCAAACAAAGACTGCAGTGACCTGGCTGGATGGTAAGCGACAGAGCAACGACACAAACACACGGCAGTTCCTAACACATCTAGGACACATTGGCACACAGCAGTGGCAGAAAAGATAAATGGGGGTCCGCTCTCCCTCCCTGATGTTGGATCTTTAAAAGGAATTCAAAACTCGCGAAATCCAACGATGTCACAATGACGTTTTGCCTTGTTTTCAATTCCGAGGGCGCACGACAGTAGCTCGGTACTCGGATCCTCTAAGTTCCGGTGTGTTCAGTTCTCGAGGAACCGAACCTGAGCATCTCTAAATATAACAGAAGTAGATATGCCCTTAATATTCTATTATCAGATATTCCCAGTGATATAGCAGCATTAGATATGCCCCTAAATTACCAACAGTACATATGCCTATAATATGCTACGAGTACATTTACCTATAGTATACCAGTAGTAGACTTGATGGTAATTGGCTATCAGTAGATGACGTCTATAACATGCCAGGAGTAAATATGATCTATAATCATAGGCATGCACAGCACATGTCACTAGGATGTGCACCCAGGGATACCTAGAGATGGATACTCTGTGTCGTGGCGTAGGAGAGGCGTGTCTAGCACCCCTCCAGCAAGGGACGTGATCACCCAACCAAGGGGCTGTGACTCTAGCACTATTTTCATGTCATTAATCCTTCCTCATCATCATGTCCCCTTTGCCTTTGTTCTGTCTAGCCTTTCAAGCTCCAAGACAGTGAGACTCGGCATGTAAGATGCCTCTCCTGCTCCCTTCCTCTACCCTCACAGTGCAGCCTGGCAGAGTTGTGATCTGGCCACCAAGAGTATGTCTTGGGGGCATTGGAAATAAAATGGTATTTTGGGGGCAGCCATACTGCTGCTGCAAGGGGCTCCTCCTGCCAACAAAGTTCATATACTTGTTATACGGTGTGATTCTGTCCGCTTAATACAATCCTTTATTTTTATCATTTAACACAGTAGAACACATTAAAAACAAATTGCATAATATGACTGAATTGCAAGATCATATTCAACATGTTGAATTCCTTTTGATCCGGCTTGAAGAGAAAAGCAGATATGATGTCGCCCTTCAAGGTAGAGAAGGGGTAACACTTTGTCAAGCTCAGAACTTGTCACCAACTGTATCAAACATTTATTCCATCTGACACAGACACTAGAGAAGAGAATTATTAAATTAATGTCATGCTACATGAGATTACAATACCCTGAGTATAACGTGATCGGGACAGATCCTCCTAAATGCTGCATTCTTTCCAAAAGAGCATCTTAACCAATGTCAACTATATTGTTTCAAAGCAATAATTAATTTCCCAGAACCCTCTGCTTGCCCAACATCTCCGTGAAAAAGACCTAATAGGAAATTAATGTCATGCCGAATTTAATACAAGAGAAAATTACGAGAGAAAGACAATAGTTAAAAATTGAATTGTACAATCTGCAAGGTTCGGCTTCGCCTGTCAATTGTAACACAATTAACACAGAAAAGTAGCTACTGTCTAGACACAAAATATGTATTTGCTGAACACGGGGTATTCCTCGTGCAAGTACTGCACAATGAGGAGCAGTTTAATGGAAGAGTAAGAATGATAAGAAATGGTTATTTAAGGAGACAAACGTTCCTTTTTTTGGTTAGAGTAAATGTTTGGCCCAAACCAACAAAACCACTTGTACTTCATCTGAAAGTTCAATCTGCGTTTATTGGTTCTTAAAGCTGTCAGCTGGCTAAAAAATGTATCCTATCGGTCCTATAGCTTTCACTGTCTCTCCAGCTAGAGGGACCGACCATGTGACATTGTCCAGTATTGCTATTAGGGACCGTGTGCAAATTGTAAAGCTCATTCAGATAGGCACAACGGTATATATATATATTATATATATATATATATATATATATATATATATATATATATATAAAAAGACCTGTTTGTTTCTGTTATATATCTAATATATATAAGCCTAGCGGCGTGTGTTAGTCTGTGTGTGAAAAAAACAAAAACAAGCTGCAGCGCCACCTGCTGGGCGGAGTTATACACTGACCTGCTAAATTCTTAGCATTATCTAATATATAAAAGTAAAAGCCTAGCGGCGTGTGTTAGTGTGTGTGTGTGTAAAAAAATATTTTCTCAGAAAGGCCTCATCCAATTGACCTGAAATTTGGTATACTGACATTATTTGACAAAAAAATTAGAATAGTGAAGTCAGTTAACTTCCATCATCCCCCCTTCCCCCCGTGGGAGGGGTAGTAAAGGCTAAATTTACTAGTTGAGGGCTCAAACTCATTTTCGTGAGGTAATTTTACCTCATGAACACACATGTGTAGCAGCGTGTGTTAGTGTGTGTGTGTGGAAAAACTATTTTCTCAGAAAGGGCTCATCCAATTGACCTGAAATTTGATATACTGACATTATTTGACAAAAAAATTAAAATAGTGAAGTCAGTTAACTTCCATCATCCCCCCTTCCCCCCGTGGGAGGGACAGTAAAGGCTAAATTTACGAGTTGAGGGGTCAAACTCATTTTTGTGAGGTAATTTTACCTCACGAACACACATTACAAAGGGCTCTTGCGTCGGGAAGTAACGCTCTTCCCCTGAGGAGGCCTGGGCTATGCCCAAATGCATGACAAGAACCTTTTTAAGACCTTAAGTAGCTTGATTTGACTAGAATGCATGAGTATCATGCACGGGTTAACTTGTGTGTATATATATATATATATATATATATATATATATATATATATATGCAGCGATTTGCTTGGATTTTATTTTACACCAGAAACGTATTTGAGCCTCAGTCACTCATTGTGCATTATGCTGCTGCATGTTCATATAAAAATAAGTGAAAACCCCAAAGCCATAAGAAAACAAAGCACATCTCTATATTTTTTGCATGCAACAAGTGTGTGTTTTTCATCCACACAGATTCTCTGGTTTTCATTTTGGGGGTTTGTGGTCCGTGATAAGAATGTGCATGACGACAAAAGTAAAACTGTCTCCTGCTACTTTTTGACAAAATCTCCTAATTGTTAACAAATGTTCCATTTTTTTCTCCTAAAATACTGAACATTGAAGCGTCGTTTTATGTCTCAATAAAGTCTTGACAGTAAGATGACATCTTTGTTTTGTATCACTGTGCACATTTTAATTACAATGGCTTATAAATAAGCTTCCCTTTATAAATTGCACTTAGAATGGGCACAAGACATGCCATTTAAACTAAAGTAATATATTGCCACCTATGTGGATATCTAAAAATCAGGTTGCTTTACAGGTCCAAAAAGGTTATGTGTGATGCAGTCAATATTGGAACTCCTCCCCATTGTGTAGTCTCCACCCACGCAAATACAGGTGCATGACATCACAAAATGCAACAATGGTACATACTGACTTTGCTAGTGTCATTGTATACAAGATCTGACTTTTAAACCTTCTTTGCTTGCTTTTTCACAAATAGAAACTCAAAGCAAAGAATTTCTATTATGTTGTCATTTTTCTTGCTCACTTTTATAGTCAGAACAGTATCAACCACATGGCAGCTTCTAGCCAGGAAAACACAGGACTAGAATTGATGAAAGTAAATGTAAACACTGTACCTATGAATCACTTTTAACAGGTATGAACTGTTGACACTGAAATATAGTGTTTTCATTATTATGTTTAGCTCTCCTTCAAAACTTTTGGGAGTTATAACAAAATTCAGCTGCAAGGGCAGAGGGAGAGAATTATAGGGAGTTGTACTTACTATAGCACATACCAAAGGATGGCCAAGGAGCTGGGCAGCATTGTTTTGTTGAAATGTCCGTGCCAGTTGAACGAGTTCAAGGAAGACTATGCCACTGACAGACAGAGCGACAATCTCTGGTGGTATTCTCACTAATTTAGCACCATAAATAACTGCAAAGCACGGAGAACACTGGTTCGGAAGGATTTGTGTACACAATTGAATATTATGATGAAGTTATCTCACTTACAAAGCCCTTACTGACACTTCTCCCCTGTACATCTCTGACCTTGTCTCAAGGTACATACCTGTCCTACCACTCCGCTCCGCCTCAACTCACCCCTCATTACCTCCTCTCATGCTCGCCTCCAAGACTTCTGCTGTGCTGCCCCAATTTTTTTAAACTCCCTACCCCTCCTCACTCAACCCTCAGTCAACCTTCAAACGCTCACTCAAAATAAGCTTGCCTATCCTACCAACTCCTGACCGTCTTATCCATCACCTCCTCTTCCTTAGCCTCTCAGCTCCATTTTCTCCCAGCCGGTCCTACTGTCTTTACACCCCCTCCCTCTAGAATGTAAGCTTTCACGCGCAGGGTTCTCTCTACCTATTGTCCCACATCTGTCTACTGTCTGACTCCCCCGTACGTCCAGTCATGTCTTTTGCTGCACTCAGTGTGAGTCCCCATAGCATTACTCACACTTATCTGTGCTACTTATGTGTATTACCTCATCTATTTGCTACTTGCTTCTGTATCCAGCACTACGGAATCTGTGGCGCCT
The DNA here is from genome assembly GCF_038048845.1 of Mixophyes fleayi. NCBI lineage: Eukaryota > Metazoa > Chordata > Amphibia > Anura > Limnodynastidae > Mixophyes > Mixophyes fleayi. The sequence continues at coordinate 106,147,368 of NC_134410.1, forward strand.
TATAAATAACTAAAATATTATTATTAATAATAATAATAATAATAATAATAATAATAATCTAAGAAATTTAATACATAAACAATATAAATGACATTCAAACTTAATTGTCCTTTTGCATAGAGATTTATATCTATACCTGTGAGGTTTCAAATTGTTACTTGAATCAGCACGGCAATTGCTTCCATTCCTCCAAAATGTCTTGTATTCATCATCATCATCATCATTTCTTTATATAGCGCAACTAATTCTGCAGCGCTGTACAGAGAACTCACTCACATCAGTCCCTGCGCCACTGGAGCTTACAGTCTAAATTCCCTAATATAGACACACACAGACGGACAGACAGAGGGGGAGAGAGACAGACAGACAGAGAGGGAGACAGACTAGTGTCAATTTTGATAGCAGCCAATTAACCTACCTGTATGTTTTTGGAGTATTAGTATTAGTAGCTGTAGCATAATATAAAACTAAGTAGTGTATAAAGGTATCACACTGTAGCATTTAATAACATAGTATTAGGTACTTTACACAGAGTTTAAGCTTCATAAACTAGGTGATTCTGGTAGACCCCAGGGTAGCTGAATTCCTTTGGAGGGTAAATCACTCCAGTGCATGCATCAGTTTCAAGGTTATAAAGCTACACTGAAGCTGCTCCTGGAAAAAAAAATCTGAACACACGAATAGTAGATTGTTATAGGTGACAAAATGTCATGAATTGTGGTGCTAAGACAAGTAGTCCCTTCCCAATAACACTACTTTGGTTGGCTCCCTCCCCTGGGATCCTCACCACGCGCTCTATTTAGCAGTGTCCCGGCACAAACATAGAGCAGGGATCTCTGCTGGTCACCTTCAGTGCTGATTGGGTCCATGCTGGTCACCTTCAGTGCTGATTGGATCTCTGCTGGTCACCTTCAGTGCTGATTGCATCTCTATTGGCCACCTTCAGTGCTGATTGGATCTCTGTTGGTCACCTTTAGTGCTGATTGGATCTCTGTTGGTCACCTTCAGTGCTGATTGGATCTCTGCTGGTCACCTTCAGTGCTGATTGGATCTCTGCTGGTCACCTTCAGTGCTGTTTGGATCTCTGCTAGTCACCTTCAGTGCTGATTGGGTCTCTGCTGGTCACCTTCAGTTTGCATTGGCTCTCTGCTGGTCACCTTCAGTGCTGATTGGATCTCTGCTGGTCACCTTCAGTGCTGATTGGATCTCTGCTGGTCACCTTCAGTGCTGATTGTATTTCTGTTGGTCACCTTCAGTGCTGATTGGATCTCTGCTGGTCACCTTCAGTGCTGATTGGATCTCTGCTGGTCACCTTCAGTGCTGATTGTATTTCTGTTGGTCACCTTCAGTGCTGATTGGATCTCTGCTGGTCGACTTCAGTGCTGATTGGCTCTCTGCTGGTCACCTTCAGTGCTGATTGGATCTCTGCTGGTCGACTTCAGTGCTGATTGGCTCTCTGCTGGTCACCTTCAGTGCTGATTGGCTCTCTCCATAGAAGGAGATCCAATAAGTGTCTCTAAATGAAAGCCTTAGAGCTGCTGTGTCTGACCTCCCCTGATTTACTACAGGGTTTATTTCAAGTCATTTAAGTATGCTCCAATGTGAATGTGCTCTTAGGATGTTTATGAGTTTTAAAATAAAGTGGGGGCAGTCATTTTGAGGGCTGAACCAATATATATGAGAACACTGCCTAATTCCATCTTTAGTGCCTTTGACATCATGAGAAATGAGCCAGTTTGTAATAGTTCTAAAGTATTGTAAAATAAGGCAAAAAGGTTATACTTAGTACCAATCAGAATACATGTCAATTTTAATAGGAAAGGATTATATAGAGAAACATAAGGAAGCATGATATTGTGCAATCATAGAAGATATAGCTACTGTACAGCTTAATATGGAATATCACATTATTTCTCTATTTATCTTACCAGTTTAAACATACAGGAGAGGACCTTAGCTAATGATCTCTATTCCAAATGTACATTGAAGTGTGTGTAAAGTGTAAATGTATTTTTTAGGAGAGGCTTCATCCGTTCACACGGAGCAGCTAATGCCAGCAGGGGGAGAAATAGAGGCTTGAAGAGATCTGTTACTTACTGGGTGTGATGTGATGCGGTTTGTGTGCTATATCTGTGAAGGGTTAAATTACACTTCAGATATTCATCTGATTTAAAGAAAGAAAACAGTCCATTAAAATGTGTAATTAGAAGTTCTTACTTGATTCAAAATAATATTGTGCTTTTTATGTGTTATCGTAAAATTTCTCTATTAATTTGTAGGTTTTAGTATAATTTGTTACAAGATTACAGATTTTAGTATAATTTGTTACAAGATTACAGATTATATAATGTAAGGGGTGTTTAATTTGTACCCACCTGTGTAAATACTGTATTGTAGAAATCTCTTTCTGCAGGTAGTGTATAATAAACATGTAGTAGCAAGCCACTGCTAGTTCAGTGTCTGACATTTATAACATCACAGATTCCGTTATAATGGCCTGATAGGACTTGTGACATCACTACACCGATGAACACATGTAAGATATGATATAAGTTGATATTGGATGGAATAGACATCACAGGGTCTGATTCATCAAGGAGCACAAAGTGAACGCAATTAGAGTTTTTTTTTTTAAATGGGACTAAAATTACACCCAGGTATGCCCAGGCTCGGCGCTCCCATTAGGCAAGGTTAGGCACTTGCCTAGGGCGCCGGGCTCTGGAGGGCGCTTGGAGGGCACCACAGATTTCTAAAATACTTTAAAACTGTGCGGCGACCGCTGACCATACCTGTCACGGCCGCCGCACAGCATTCAGATGGACGGGGAAGGGGGAAGAGGCTATTTTGTCACCACCGCCGCCTCTCTGCTCCGTCTCCTCCCCTCCACTTACTAGTGTCAGTGAGTGGAGGGGAGGAGACGGATGCCACTTTTTTAAAAATGCCTAGGGCGCCGTGGACCCTAGCACCGGCCCTGGGTATGCCCATATTCAAGTACAAGAGGATCTAATGAAACGTCTCTAGTTGAATACAGGTATAAGTACGCTATGCCTATACGGCTCCTGCCATATGCAGACAGACACAATACACTGCAGGATATGAACAATGCATAGGTGTATTTAAAGTCCCGTCAGAACGCACAGAACTTTAACACCTGTTAATAATTTAATCATTAATCAAACAACATAAATTGTGTTTTTCCAGTTTTTTTTAACATGAAAGCATATATAAGGATGTTCTTAATACCTACTGTATATAAAATGCATTTTACAGTTGCACTTAAATGCAAACACGTTCTGGCACACATACGCGACTGTCATCACTATCAATCGGCACTTACCTGCCCTGTGGTTGTTGCAAATTCACCTACCTGAGAGATGCTCAAAGCTAGAATCAGACAGATGTGTGCGCGTCCAACCTTGGCATCCCTTACTGTACACGGCGTATGTGCGTACACAAAGTTCCCTCCGTTGTTCCGCCCTTAAAATTGTAGCCAGTTGGAAGTACCCTTTGCATTAGAAGGTATACTGCATGCACTTGCGTTCACTGGCGTATAATTAGTTTCTGAGCATGCACAGAATTTTTTTACGCAGAATTCGGCACGTATCGGGGTTACGTTCCTTAATAATTCAGGCCCTACAGTGCGTAAATGATTTGTTTAATGTATTTGGCTTAATTTATATTTTATATAATAGATATTAACTCCAGGAAGTGTAGTGCCAATTTATTTTTTAACCAATTAAAATAATATTTATTTTCCACTTACTGGCAGACTTTCAGACTGCACAAAAAGGGGACCCCAATTATGAAAGATAAAAAAATAACAAAATATAAAAAGTGAAAAAAAAATAGATTAACAGTAAGACTAATAAACACATTCCTGAGTAGCCTTAGTGGTCATATTCACTAATGAATAATGATGACATTTAGAGACATGCTGGAGACTTTGGTTCGAATACCAGTGTCAGCTCCTTGTGACCTTGGACAAGTCATTTTGTTACCCAAACCCTTTACATCTGTGGCAAGTAATAAAATAAAAACAATGCAATAAAAATAGTTAGGCAGCAATTTCAACATAAAAACGGAACCATCCACAGTGTCAGTTTCTTCTAACTAAAGCAGATGTCGGGGAGCCTGACGGATAGCTAGACCTCAGTTAATATTCTGAGTTTATGTTTAAGTTATAACATCTCAATGATAGACACCTGAAAATGAACTTATCTAACTGTACCTGCCTGAGCCAAAAACGCACCATGGCCCTGGAAATTCAATTTTGAGTTGAGTTGCCTTTTAAGGACCAAAGTATTTTGTTTTAAGAGAAGGGTGTTCTTCACTGTTATCTGCCCATTGAGGCTATTGCTGTCTTCTCAATGATCTCCAAGCTAGACATACTTGCAAATGCTAAGAATACTAGTCACAGAAGAGTGATGTATTTTCCAGTTTTGTGCATATTTCATGCAATGGTCAACAAAAGCCTACATATGTGGAAAATATTGAAACAGCTCCTAGGGGTAAATTTATCAAGCTGCAGGATTTGAAAATGTGGAGATGTTGCCTATAGCAACCATTCAGATTCTAGCTGTCATTTTATAGAATGTACTAAGTAAATGATATCTAGAATCTGATTGGTTGCTATAGGCAACATCTCCACTTTTTAAAACCCACAACTTGATAAATTTACCCCCTAAATGTACAACTGGACCTTTACTCTTTACTATTTCCACCTTAGGGATATATTTACTAAACTACGGATTTGAAAACGTGGAGATGTTGCCTATAGCAACCAATCAGATTCTAGTTCTCATTTTGCAGAAAGTACTAAATAAATGACAGCTAAAATCTGATTGGTTGCTATAGGCAGCATCTCCAAACCGCAGTTTAGTAAATCTAGCCATTAGTCTACATCAATTAAACATGGATCCACAGCACCTCCAAAGAGTGGAATTTGCATCAAAATAAATAACACGTCAGCACATTTGTTCTTATTTTAAAGCACTCCTATATTTAAATTTATTATTATCACTTATTTATATAGCACCGCCAAATTATGCAGCGCTGTACAAAAAATATTTGTCATTCACGTCAGTCCCTGACCCACTGGAGCTTACAGTTTAAACTCCCCATCACACACACAGACTAGGGTCAATTTTAATTATCAGCCAATCTACCATGTATGTCTCTGGAGTGTGGGAGGAAACCAGAGCAGACACAGGGAGAACATACAAACTTCACACATATAGGGCCGTGAATCCAGCTGTGATACAGCACTGCTAACCACTGTGTCACTCTATTTCCATGTGTGTATGGGATCACTGCTCCCTATGCTAAACAGTGTCCACAAGTGTTGTTGGTGAATAAAGGACAGATCATTATAGGCGAAAAGTGGAGTATGTTGCATTTATTGTCAATGTATATTAGTGTAAAAGCTAACCATTTTCAGATGGAAGGGGTTGTACCCCAATATGACAAGTGACAGCCGGGGGGTAAGCTGACTGTACAAGGCCTATGTGATGAAAGTTAAGCAGCAACAAAGCACCCAAACAATCCTAAAGTAATGCCTTGCCAAGTTCTTGATCATTGATTCATTATCCTTTTGGCTTACAATGAGACTTCAAAGTTAGATGAAGGCAAATATTTATTATATTGTTTATCATATTGTACTTCACATAAATGCTGGTAAGTACAGCATGTAAACTCAATCTTTTACTGCTGCAGCAATATAAGTTAAGAAATATGGTTTATAAAAAGCACTATATAAAATAAAATTTGATTGCTAATTACTGCAATTTCAAAACTTAAAATAAATAGCTGAAATATATTATCATTTTTTATATACATAGTTTCTGCCTGAAATCCTTAAAAAAATAATCATAGTACTAAATATTATTTTTATTATATACTGTGGTATTATTTATTGTTAATAGTATTGGTTATATATTGTTTTCTGTGATCAGCATTTCTACGTATAAATGGGAGAAAAAAGCAACAAGAAACAGGGGGTGGATACAAAAAGTGTTCATTTATTAGTTTTCACTATTAAATTATGATTTTGGCACCTATTAAAGTCCCCTCAAGTGATGGTTCTTGATGCTTTTATTTAAAATTCCTTATTCAGGGCTACTGTTCACCAAGGCATTAAGGATTTGCTTGTCTGGAGTGTCCACCTTCCATTTATAATATATGGAACATAAAAGGATAATTGTGGGCAAATTGTATTTTTCTTAGTAAATACTATACTATTGTTATTTATTTTTTTACAATTATTATTACTACCACAGTCTGTCCTCAGAGGCTTTGTAGATAAAAACTGAAACCTTGGTTATGTTGTTCCTCACAAATTTAAAACAAGTAATTATTTGTTTGCACAATAACTCAATCCTTGTATGTATCTTAGTGCACCCATATCTGTCCCACGACTTAGGGCATATTACTGTATACTATTACTACTAATATTACAAATAACTATTATTAGGACAATGTTCCCAGTTGCAGATTGTCAATGATGCTTCTCCTATACCAGTGTTGGCTAACCTGTGACACTCCAGGTGTTGTGAAACTACAAGCCCCAGCATGCTTTGCCAGCTATCGGCTAGTTATCTACTGGCAAAGCATGCTGAGACTTGTAGTTTCACAACACCTGGAGTGTCCCAGGTTAGCCATCACTGTCCTATACTGAGGAGAGCTGCTATGGGGCACGGAGTCCTGATGCTGCCGCATCTCTAGAACACAGCATCCCTCCCTCTCTCCCTCCCTCCCTCATCCTCCGCCGCTGCCATGGCAACCACATGAGGACCAACCATCAGACACAGGCCCCGCCCACTGCCTCACGTCACTGTTCGAACCAGCGAATCGTAAGTAGAGAGGGCGGGCGGGAAAACCGTCTTCTCAACCAAGCTTCCTTATGCCCTTAAGCCAACCCTGCTAGACCGAGCGGAGGAGTTCTGGGAAGCCATTGGCCGCCTGTCACATATCCCTTAGCAACGGCGGCAGGTTGCGTTGCAACACCCTTCTTAGCAACCGCCTCACAGCGCACTATTTCTCGGAGGTAGTGCGCTGACGGTCGGAGCTGCCGGGCGTGGACGAGGAAGCCCCGCCTACTCACCCAGGACACCCCCGGGGGGGGAGGAGCTTGCCTCCATTATTTATATTTTGTCTCCCTTTTTATTTCCTCCCCTCCTTCAAAGTCTGACACGTCCGCAGTGAGTGAGTGGCGTTGGCAGCCTGTCAATCCGTCACCGGGGCCGGCAGCAGCAGCAAAAAAAAAAGCGGGGCAGCAGCCGAAGCCATAAATCCCGCCCGGGAGCCCCGTGCACCGGCCCCTCATCCATCTCTCCCTCATCACCCCCAGCTCCCCGCAGCCGCCGCCGCCGAGGAGGCAAAAACTTTTTTTTTTTGATTGCTGCTCCGAGGCATCATCATCATCATCATCTCCTCACCGGGCACCATCACCCATCACTGCCCCTATTAATACTCCCATTAATACTCTCTGCTACCTCCCCACCCCCGGACACAAGTCCCACAGACTTTTGTGTTTTTATATATTTTGTTTGTTGCCTTTTTTTTTTTTTTCAGTAATCCCCATTTATTTTATTGGAGGTGATCTGCGAGGACCTACATCAGTCACTGATTTATTTCTGTTCTCTTTGAAAGGAGAAGACACAGAGCCTGGAGATTGGCAGCTCCTGGATGGAGAGGAGAGCTGGGATGAAGGATTGAAGAAAGAAAAAAAAAAAAGAAAAAAAATCGGGACTAATTATTATTATTTTTTAAACTAAACAAGGACAAAATAAAGCATGAAGGACTGTGGTACTGGAAGCCAGGAGCGCACCATGTCTTCTTGATGAGATCTCTTTATCTCTAATTTAGGGGGAGAATAATCTGCTCTTCTGTCATTTTTTGCAGATTTTTATTTTGTGCTTTGATTGGATAAATCACAGAAAATAATCCTGATTTTATTATCAAATAAAGCCTGCTGCTGACATAGATCAAGAACTGTCCTAGAAGAAAGTGTTGCTTATTCATGACATGCTACAGACCTGATCCTAACTTCACTTTTGGTGTGTTTTTTTTTTCTTTTCTATTTTGAGGCATTGCATTCATGGAATTTGAGAATTTTAAATTTTAAAATAAAATAAAAAATAACCATTGAAATACCTGCAGCCTTCAGAAGCAATTGTTGACATTTGACAGTATGTGCAAAGCGTCGCATGGCTTTCGCTACTTGTATCTTGGATGGGATGAATTGTGACTGGCCTTGTTTGATCTGAAAACTAGACCCAGAACTGAAGAAGCGTTAACTGTTACCTTTCATGAGACCCCCAGAATCTGTTGTCTTTGTATGTGGTGGAATAAAAACTGGCAAAAGATCTGATCTCTCCTGAAAGATAATTTTATACAGTAGTAAAACAAGCAGAAGAGGGAACGTGTCTTGTGTTACTTTTTATATGCGAGTACCACGCTTTTGGATGGACCTTGAATTGATGGAATGAAGAACCGCTTTATACTCTGATTTTTAAAAAAGGAGAATAGAGGGGCTGAGGCTGGGATCTGAAGCTTTTCATTGTTGATGTGCGGGGCAGTGACCCCCTAGCGGTACTGCCCCTGACTGTGAGGTATCCTTGCAGTCTGTGTTTCAATTGATTTGGCTGCGGAGAGGAGTATGGACGAGCAGACCAGGATGATGCAGACTTTGGCTGGGGTGACCATGTCCGGTCACTCGGTACAGGGGGGGATGACTTTACCTCCTCCCCATGGACACGATGGGACAGACGGGGACGGGAGGAAGCAGGACATCGGGGACATCCTGCACCAGATCATGACCATCACTGATCAGAGCCTGGATGAGGCACAAGCAAAGTTGGTTTTCACTGCAATAAAAAAAAAAAAACACACACACACGGCATCACGCTTTCCCTCCCCACACATCACGGCAACTCATCACTCCTGCACATCCTGGAGTGAGCAACTTCTCAATGCAGGCAGTTTGTCAAATAAACCAACACATGTTTGGGTAGCGATGAGCAGAGGCTGCGATGCAGCTGGAGGCTCCTTCTCGCATGGGGATGAAATGATGCCTTCATAGGCAAACTGATATAAACACAGCTTGCAGCAATAGCCGTGTGTAGATATGCTCCCTCGATGTCTAAGTGCAGCTTCCGCGAACCCTCCAGTCTATTCTTGTTCTGCCTCTAGGGTAGACAATGGCCCTATATAGGATAAATGATTATTACAAATAAATTCAGTACGGCAGGGACCACACGGGTCCATTTGCACACATATATTGGTCCATGTATTGTAAGAATGATGGCAATAAAGGCGGCAGCACAGATTACTCGAGTCAGGAGAGACCCTTTATCTGGTGTGAGTCCCTACATAGAGCATTATTTATAGGTCAAGCATTCAGGACCACTTAGCTTCCTTCCAACAAGCAATCAAGTGTAATGCAAGGGAACAAAAGAACTTCCTCCACAAATACGGAGTTAGCCAATAAATACACATTTTTCTACCCAACTATTGTTGTTTTACGTCTGACAACTTGTTTGCATGATTTATAAACAACAGACAGTCTTTAATGCTATTTATAAAGAAAGAGTGTTCTGATTTGTATCTGTATTTGTTGATGTTACTATGCCCTGACGTTTTTTTTTTTACTATCCTAACATTACAAAATACATCTGCCATTCGTTTTCTAAACAGACCTCATCTCTCTTATTTATTTATTTTAGCAAATAAACACATTGTATTTGTGTGTGTGTGTGTGTGTGTGTGTGTGTGTGTGTGTTTGTTGGACATTTCAGGAGATGCTACTGCAGAAAACTGCAGGGAAAAAAAAAAATCAATCTTAGGAAAATATACTGCTGTGTAAAAGTTGGCCCCTCTTAATAAATCAGTTATGATGTGGATTCAAGCAGTTTATTGCAGACAAGTGTTGATTTATATTTGCCATAATAGCATGCTAATCTGACATGTGAGTAAACATTGCAAATTGTAAATGGTGAAAACTCAACTTCTAACTTCTCTAACAGTATAAGTAGCAGATATGGGATCAGTCCCCCAAAGTGAAACTAGTTGATGGCGATTAATAAACTTCCACATGTATATACAGTCTTGGCTGTAATGGATTGAATACATATTATATATATTATTTTTAGTGTCCCTTTTATACAATCTTTACAGTGCTCTTGTTTTTCTCTCCCACTGTTTCCCAGTACTCTATTATTTGAAATATATATTGTTTTTCTTTGTACATTAATCCTATTATTTTAGTAAATTACACATAATATGAGATTCTGTGCATAGCATTGTGGTAATATTGTTATTCTGAATCCTTTTTACAGAAAGCATGCACTGAACTGCCATAGGATGAAGCCAGCCCTCTTCAGCGTCCTATGCGAAATTAAAGAAAAAACAGGTAGGGGGTTCTAATCTTTCTTTCGTATAAACCCTGAACCATGGATTGTATTACATGCTGTTAGTCCAAGCATTTTACTCCTCTGTTTTTGTCATCTGGGCATCTTTGTTTCTTTTTAACATCTTGTGTTCATCAACCAGTGCAAAAAAAAAATAAAAAAAAAATGTATTGATAATTTGTTTACTGACAGTTGCTATCAGTGGATGTTGTGTATGTTGATTGGGGGGAAAAGGTTCATAGATCACCTGCCACAGGCGCAGGATCCTTCTGGCAGGTTATGGGAAAAATGGAATATTACTTGTTAACCCCTTAAATGCTGGAGTTGGCTGCAGTGCAACAGCTCTCCGGTTCCATTAGGTTGAACAAGAATACATCAATTGAAAAGTTGACTTTTTTTTTTTTTTTAATGCATATGTGTGTCATAACCCCCAAAGAGAAATAGTTTCACAGACTTGTGTTTGTAGCAGGCAAATAGTCACATGAATTTTCACTGAGATGTGCAGGCCATCAGCACAGCTATTTTCTGCTGTGAAATCCCCTCAAACGCCCATCATAAGATCAATAATTGAACCTGTGCTGTTGACACCAAATCAGATCATTAATTATCTGCCAAATTTGCTGTTAAAGATATCTGTATTTTGACTGAAAAGAAATGTATTACTCTATCTGGCTTTCCAATTAAAGCCAAGTCACAAATAACAAGTATTTCTGCACTTGATTTTCTAAGGCTTCTTTTTAAGGGAACTATCTTGTTGTCGTTATTAGCATGGAATCTATTTTACTTTCAGATAAAGTAATTGTTGTCCTTTTTTTTGCCAGAAAATTCAGATCTGCCAAAATGCAAGTTTAAATTTGTGTTAAAATTATTAAATGTACAAGATAACACTTACAATCTGTTAAATTATACATATGTCGTGGATCACTGAAAACTATCCCCTTTTTTAATTGCTTAATCACACCTATATTTTTTTCTTGTATCTAAAGGAGTGGTGTTTACTATATATACGTATTTAACACTAAGTACTTTGTCAGTATATAATACAATCTTGTGGTAATACGTATTTTTGAAGTTTCAGTTGCAGAACTTTAAATGTGCAAAATATATTTTGTTAAAATGGCTTTATGGGGAATTTAACAAACCAGTATCAGAAAGGCGCGTGGCCTTTTGTTGTTACAAACCGGTTTAAAGTGCAGCCTATATATTAATAATAAACCACTATCTGTAATTTATTAATGTTTGTATAGTTGGCTATTCTTGGTTAAAACCAAGTGCCCAGAACAGCCACATAGAAGAGAAACGGCCATTCAAAAATTTGCTTTGTTGAATTTATTTATATTTTTCGTAAAAAAGTGATCATTAAGTAATCCAGGGATTTCAAGGGTGTCAAATCACCAGAACCTATTAAGTGTGTCAGTTTCAGTGTTGAGCTTGTCATTGATACATTGTAGCAAATCAAATGACTACAATATATATATTAATTGCTGGCACACCTAATCAATCACCGTCAATTTCCGTGTGCGGAGAGGGTTTTTTTAAAAACCCCAACTCTATCTCTCTAATTGCTGCTTTCTGCTGGAATAATACACAATGACCTGATCTTACAAACACTTCCAGTGTTTACAATAAACTGCACACCCATTTAGCAACTCAGAGGTTAATTTGATTCCAGAGCAACATTTTTTATTTTTTTTAATTTAAGTCCCTTTTCTCTTTTAATTCTCAAATTTAGATTTCACTAGCATGTTTTTGACTAGTCGGAGTACAAAAACTGAGATCTGTAAGATAAAAGAACTAAACTGAACATAGACACTAAGATTTCCTTTCACTTTTAAAAATATGAACCTTTTTTTTTCTTTTTCAAAGGCTGCATAGATTATAAAGCACTGTCTATGCCTTACGCAGTCCCACAACATACGTGTCCATTTAACAGAGAAATTTTAATGATTGAAATAATTGTAGACTTCATTCAGTCGGGGGAATGAACCTAATCAGAGTGACTAGGACTGTAAGCAAGGTGTCAAATCTCAGATCTTCATAGATTAGATAGGGTGAAACCGCCTCCGTGGAGAAGAGGGTTGATCTGTACAAATGTCCACTGGCGCCCTAGCTTATAAAAGTGACAGTAAAATTGACAAAAGGCAAAATGTAAATATAGAAAGACATGCCTGCTACATAATGAATGAGCAGAAGATTGTTTAAATAGTCATCTTAACAGACAAAGACTGTAGAATCTTGGACCTGTCATCTGTAAATAGCATAGTGGCTTAGAAATTTGTGTAAATAAACTGATTTCAGTTTGCATCATCTTTTTAACGTAAAATCTAATCCACCAAAGGGGCAAATTAGACGACACCAGCGTTATCCGCACATTGCAATACTGTTAACTGTCCGATTCTGTAGCAACTGTGCTGTAACAGTGGAAGCAGCTGCTTCTGTAGTTATAAACAATGCTGAATTTCAAGTGTTTGTTTTCATCCTCAGTGGCGGCAATCTGTTTAATGTCACAGAGGGCGGCTGGTTTGCGTGCTAATGCTAACACGGAAACTTTACCTTATTAGCTGTTGAAAATGAAAAGGGTCATGAAGTGTCTTTGTCTTCTGACCATTTCATTGTTTCAAAGCATCTCTTATACTCTGTGAATCTATCAAAATATGGGATCAGAGAATTGCTTCCCTTTTTTTTCCACCTACACTTGAAAACTGTTTTATTATGTTTATTTTAATGATCACTCCAAGCTGGCAAGCTTGATTGAATAAGGAAAAAAAAAAGCAGATAAGAAACATGTTTTAGTTTGGCCAGCAAATCTGCCTTCTCGTTATGCAGACTTGTGAGTGTAATTCTGTTTTCTTCTTTCTTATTGCCGAGAATTGATGTAAAATTATACACTAGTTATGAAGCTCTATTTATATGTGTGCTTTGCTAACGGCAACCACAAGGTAGCAGCCTTTTGCATAATTTTACCCTATAATTACAGTTTTTTTTCCCCCCTAAAATATTGGTTTGGAGAATAACAGTGTTTTTCGAATAGCATTTTGCATTTGAGACGTTAACCTGCTCAGAATCATTCTCCTGTTTATTTCAGTGTTTTTGATGAATTTTATTTGGAGCCCAGAAAAAAAAAATGAGAGAGATTAAGACTGCTTGCACAGTGTTTTCTTGCATGTAGATGAGAAATGACCTTTTTTTGAATTAAATAAACAGGCTCTGGATTTTTCAGCTAGCCACAGGCATAAAAATCAATACACGTGAACATATGATTGTGTATGGATGTGTTTTTTTTTTGTTGTTTTTTTTCTTCTTTTGTCAGCGAGCCTGAGCCTGAATGTAAGTTCTTATCCCCAAGTGGGTACACACTGGCAAAACCTAAGATTGCTTCATTAGTAGTTGTGAACCGAGAAAATTAGAAATATTTGTTAGTTTGTCATAAAAGCTCGAACAGATCCATCGATCTTGGGAAACACCATTTTTGTTTCCAAATCAAGGTGTGACACCCATTAGTGTAGCTACGCTAGAGTTATATATGTATTTTCAAACAGTTTTGTCCATTTAGGTAGCACCTTAAACCGATACTTTTGAAGTATTTAAGGGGTAATATATCATTTAGGAAGAAAACTGCTCGCTGGTACCTTTACTCGTTCACATTTATACACCCACCCAATAAAATCTTATGTTTAAAATTTTTTATTTTAGGAAGTAGACTTATAGCAGAAAGGGACATTGACAGCTGTCAGCCAGCCATAAATATAGGCACCATAGAACAGAGCGCTTAAATGCCATTCATTTAGTAGTAACGTCTAATGGCATACGTGATGCTTTGCCAGATTTGTGGCTTTTCGCGAGCCTTATAAGCAGGACAGACTTGGGAAGATCATAAAATGTAATGAACTTCTCCACTGAGCGAGGTGTCCGCAGGGGAAACTAGAAGGACCGTCTCGGGCTAGTTGAAGGATTTTTATATGCCTAAAGAGAGTCGGTAGTAACGCTCACTGAACATTTTTGACTCGGACAACTAGATGTGAGTGGCCAGTCGGAGGGGAATATTAACCCTTTCCTAGACCACGAGAACTGCAAAGCATCGCCTTGTGGTGGGGTCGATCGTCTGTGTGGCCAAAAAAATGGAGTACCCTTGCAGCTTAGGTTCTGTAAAAGTAAATATTGTTTGAATATATATTCCAGCAAAGAGCTAACCCCTTTTAGTTTCAAGCACTTGTTGAAAAATTAAAATATGTATTAAATGTGAGACGGCAGAAGGAAGATCTTAAAACTGATGCACACTTTTATATATGTGTTGTGCTGTTTTCGTAGGGCTTACCTGTGCCGGCACAGGCAATATAAATAACGAACGAAACCTCTTTGCTCCAGCCACAACCGGCGTTGCTACGGCTGTATATTACTCGTATAAAAGGTCTGGCGGCTTTTTGGTTTCCGTCATTTCTCACCCTAAGGGAGAATAAAATTATCCATAGTTATGGCACAGGAACGTGCCAAGGTGCGGGCTTGCAAAGAGAAAAAAAACCTACAATATTAATTTCTCAGCTTGACATAACCTTTAGAAAGTGCTGATTCGAAGTGATCACACATACCTTTTTTTTTTGTGTGTACTGTTTGAATTGTGCTAAACCCCCACAGCCAAAGATGCCTCCCCCCCCCTCGTTTCTACCCAGCACGTCCACTTGAATCTCTTCTACACTCACCATTGAACGTCACTGTAGATACTCCTGAAATATAATTGTTTCATACCGTACGCTTGATAATGACTACACAATGTGAATAGAAAGAATTTGGCTATTGACTTCTGGAAATTGTGAAATATTACCAGATACAAGATAATTAAAGTCCTAGATATTTACCTTTTCTCTAGCATTTTTTCTAAATCAGTAACTCGGAAAGCCAAGTGCGTTCAACTTCCCGGATCTTGTGTTGCAGTCACTGTTGATTTTTAGTTAACCGCAGTAGTGCAGTCTCTCAAGCAACATATGGGTTAAATAGCTAACAAACTTCAACTCAATTATAGAGATCTGTTTCCAGTGTACATCTCGGCTTCCTCCTGTAAGGTTAAGCGGCAGCCAGTTATCAATGCAAATTCAATAAATGAAGATAATCAGGTGCAGTTTCAGGCAATAGTGAGCACACCACATATATCATGTTAACTAACGAAGGCATTTTTGTTAGTATTTTTTTTTCTTGTAACCTTGTTTTTATTATGGAATTTGCTGCAAAGACTTAATTTAGTCTAGTAAAATATTAGCAAATGCTGCTCGATTCTTCACATTTCTTCTACCAGAGGAATAATTTGCAGAACTTAACTTATTACCTGTCGATCGCCTACATTCTTTAAGTCTTTGTTGGCAACGCATTGTTCAAATTCTGTTTGTCTGTGCGGTCCTGAAGTTCTGCGTATGTTGGTGATGTATAAAATGTGTAATTATGACAGTGTGGGGACAGGAGAATATTACACATTTATTCCTTTCTGCACATTGAGATACGTTTTACGAGGACACCATGAAATGTCATATATTTTCTGATAGCCCAATAAAACTTATCACATCCTGAATAAGGGTGCTGAAATCTAGCTTTTGCCTAGTGCACATATTTTACAGTAAAGGACTACGTTCCAGGATGTATTTCCTTCACAATTCTTGGTGCCAGAAATCTGACTTGGTTCCCGTTTAACCTCCAAGTAGACGTTTGGCAGAATGAGCAGTATTTTTTTTTAACCCTTGCCGTCACTGAACCATATAGGTGCTTCTGTAACTAGGATAAATATTATATATAAATATTATATATATGACATTGACTCAGTTTGAATATTGACCGAAGTGTAATTTAAAGAGATGCAGCTGGATTGGGGGGGAAAATCGCACAAGTTGGATTTGTGTCATTTTTCCTTTTCTTGAATACAGGTCATACTGCACACATTTGGCTACTGTGATACCTTGTATCCTGATTTTCCCAGGACAGTCCCAATTTTTGACACTAGAATTCTTTAGTTCTTATTTCCCTTGAACCCTGGTTCTTGGTGTTCCTGAATTAACACAATTAGTTGGGGTAGGTTTTTGTAATTGCTTTGCTGCATTTGTTACCAGAAAATGAAGTAAAGGTTTGTGGAACAGGTCACAAATTCCCCCAGTATTATATACATTGTTTTTTACTACCTGTATTCCAAGAATTGACCTTTGCAGAAATTATTCACCTCACCATTGTTTCCACATTTTTAAAGCCAACTGTTGCAAGGTCTGTGACAAAGCCCCCTGACTACTTAACGTTAAGCACCCACAGTAGATGTACTTGTATGTACCTGTGTTCATATGTGTGATGTGTATATATGTACACACATATATATATGTGTGATGTGTGTGTGTGTGTGTGTGTGTGTATATATATATATATATCACCATTTATTTAAATAGCGCCACTAATTCCGCAGCGCTGTACAGAGAACTCACATCAGTCCCTGTCCCATTGGAGCTTACAGTCTAAATTCCCTAATATACACACATACAGAGACCAGGGTCAATTTGATAGCAGCCAATTAACCTACCAGTATGTTTTTGGAGTTTGGGAGGAAACCAGAGCACCCGGAGGATACCCACACAAACACAGGGAGAACATACAAACTCACAGATAAGGCTTTGGTCTGAAATTAAACTCATGATCCCAGTGCTGTAAGGCAGAAGTGCTAACCACTCTGCCACCGTGCTGCCCTTTAATATATATATATATTTGGAATTTGCCTACATGACTTATGTTGTAGATATACTTTGGTAGGTTAATAAGTCGTTAACTCATAAGTCATTAACTCAGTAACAAGTTGTAGCTAACCATACAGGCATTGACTGAATGGCTGTCCAGTTGCTAGAGAGAACAGTATTTGTTTGCTCTGGCTTATTTCCCCTCCCATTATCCACCAATTCACACCGGGAGAAGAATGCAGTGTTTGTTTTCTACACGGCTCTAACCTCTTACCAAGGTGAACAGTCAGCTCGCCGTTCCATCCACGCGATAACCTTGTGTCACTCCCGCCTTTTAGGCTGTGTCAGGTTGTGAAGTATGAACGTCGTAAATAATTCACTTCAATATTTAATATCAATTATTAAAGTTTCTGTCAGGTCTCACAGTGGCTGCCTTAAACCTTGAGTAATTTCTGAGGAATACCAGCCTAAAACACACAACCTCTGGCTACAGATGCAATATTAAGAGCTCCGCCCTTATACTGTTCCCCCATCGCGCTGCAATTCTTACTTATCCAACATGTAAAGTGAAGTGGGAAAAATTAAAAAAAAAAAAAAAGAATGCAGTTATGATGTTAGCGTGTGATCATTCTATACGAGATAATACATTAAAGCGTTCTAGAAGTTCTCGATGGGTATTAAGGAGTAGCTTTGCACCTGGGCAAAACCATGTTGCATTGGAGGGGGAGGTAAAATATGGGGAAAGATTTATAGTTGGGATAGGACATGTCCTAGATCAACTTTAAATTTCAGTGTAAAAGTGAAATTATCAAGTATTTTTGTGCTACATGAGAAAAAAGTCAGTATTTTCTCTTTGTGCAAAATAATAATCCACTTTCTACCCCTTGCATTGTAACATGGTTTTGCTCCTATTTTTTGCATTTCTTTCCTAAATGTCTCAGGCCCCATATGTCATGTCCATTGGTGACAAGATTTTTTTAGGGCAAAAATCGCTTGCTCTATTTTATTTATCTCCATGTAAACTACACGTGAGACGTTGAAGTGGAAATTAAATACACATTATTACTATCATCTTTTCTTTATGCAGCATTTACTTTCGGCCACACTACATGAAAGTAAGGGAGTGTGGGTGCTCCGGTTTCCCCCCACACTCCAAAAACATATTAATAGGTTCATTGGCTGCTGTCAAAATTGACTCTAGTCTGTCTCTGTCTGTGTGTGTATGTTAGGGAATTTAGACTGTAAGCTCCAATGGGCAGGGACTGATGTGAATGAGTTCTCTGTACAGCGCTGCAGAATCATTGGCGCTATATAAATAAATGATGATGATGATGATGATGTATAACAGAAGAAACTACCAGTTCTTAGAAGGATCTCCTGTGTGCTACTTCTTTAGACCTTCATTGACCTTTATTACTTTATATCTTTATCACTAATATCTGGGTCAATGTGTTTGTAGATCTAGGCTAGCCTGTGTATCACAAGGTCTGATTGTTGTTAAGATGTAAAAACAGTTCAGTTCTCATCACCGTCTTAATACTGCCATTTAAACAAATATTTATAAATGAAAAATAATTAAGCCCCCCCCCCACAATATGCTAGAAAACTCACCATTTTTCAATTAAAGAAAGGCCTTGATTATGTGTTAGATACGCTTAGCACTGTGCACAAATTTCAGAGTAATTGTGTTTTTTACTGACTGTTAAAGCCAGCTAGATCTGTCCTTACATCAGCAAGTACGCATAAGAAGGCAAATTAGAAAAGCCGGCATTTTTACAAACTGTGTACGATCTCCCTGGTGTGTGTGTTCTCTTTACAGCCGCAGGGAGCTTATAGAAATTGCTAATAAATTTAACAAAGCCACAGAGACGATAGACCGCAAGAATTCCCATTTTGTCGCATAAAATTGCAATGCACACTGAATTAGCTGCCAAAGGGTCATCTGTCCTATGCAAGGCTTCCCCTTTAAGCCCACGTCAGAGCTCCCGCTTCTCTGTTCATTGTCTGGCTTTTTCCCGAACGAGGGATAGGGGCCAACAATGTGAAGTGACAGAGCACATTCTAATGTGGTGTGGTTACAGATGTAACGCTGGATCGCTGACACTGGGAATCAGAAGTGAAGTGTTTTAGAGGAGGAGATTATAAATAATCCTATTACACATATGTTGTGTCTTGTTTTATATCAGTGTTTGGATTCTGAACACCATGAGTGGCTGTTATTTAAGCTGCGGCAGCAAGAGGAAGTTGTACTTTGTCTAATTATTCTCCAATATAGGAAGGGTGTTCATTTTAACCCCTAAAGAACTGGAGCAGTAGTAACTCCAAAATAAATCGCATTCAGCAAAAGTGTAAAATGTACGGATAGAAGCAAAGTAATGTCCATTGAATATCAATTAAACTAAGACGTAAGAACCGTTTTTATGTATCATTTCTAGATGTGTATTTTCATTCGATTGATCTATAATAAATACATGGAGTATTTGGAAGCTGTAATGTGTTGCATTAGGCTAATACTTACAAAATGCATGCAATATATTACAACATGTTTGTTGTGTGACTGTATTGACTCTGATTTTGCAACATGAATTATTATTTAATTTGTAAGTGATTGGTGTTGGTTTGTTGTGATATTCACACCCATGTAAGACCTGGCTGGTGTGAAAACTCAGAGAGTTGTACATCTTCTTCCTTGCAAGTACATCATGTCCTTGGATTTAACACAGATAGACTAAGTCAGCAATAAACGCAATCCACTTTTACAGAAAGTTTAAATATAGTTCTCTCTCACTGCTAGTGAACGGTGATCTTAGACAAAAAATATGGTTTTAATGTTTATAAGAACTGTCAAAATTCACAATGTTGTGGAAGTAGTAATTAGGTTTTCAGGTATAATCATCATCATCAGATAGATATATAGATATATATATATATATATATATATATATATATATATATCATCATCACCATTTATTCATATAGCGCCACTAATTCTGCAGCGCTGTACAGAGAACTCCCACTCACTCACATCAGTGAATTTAGACTGTAAGCCCCAATGGGGCAGGGACTGGTGTGGGTTCTCTGTACAGCGCTGCGGAATTAGTGGCGCTACATAAATAAATGATGATGATGATGATGATTATATCCTTATGGTCAGCCACTATTTATTTTGTAGCACTCCCCCCAATTACACTTTCATCTTACTACCACTCTCTCTCTCTACCCCATACATCCTTACTTTCCCTTCAGTTACTGATACAAATAATTATTTTGCTGGTAAATGTGCTTTATTTTGATCAAATTGGAAAGATTTGTTGTGTGTTACCAAACAATGATAACGATCTGGTCAGGCAACCAAATTGTTTTCAAATGTCAATATTGTAATCCGTTAATGATTAAATTATTGCATGTGTACGATCCTATGATCACAAGGAGCGATCAGAGATCCTTCATGTGTAATTGTGTAATTTGGTAGATCAACTGATTTGGAACAATTTGTTTGCTGAATCTTTCCATTTAAGCCACTATATACAATTCATTTGTTCTGTCTGTTACATTCTACTTAGCACCCTTATGATCAATCAGTAGACCTGGATTTATGTGAGTATCCGTACTCACAGTACTGATTTAAAACACAATGCCCTTTGTCGCATCCAGGGTCTGTCTGACACATTGACAGTGCATCCCTTATAGGGATTAGTAGATCTCTATTTCGCAGAGGACACAGCACTTAGCCCAAACAGGGTGCATTGCAATATTGATGGCCTATTAGGTTATTTTCTTGGCTCCAACTCGCAGTGTGTAATATGACCAAAACCACCATGGATACTCTTCAATATCTGATCGAGATCTTTCTGATGTTGATCAGGAACGGTAGAAAATGGGATTGTACAATGACAGAGACAACACTAATTGTGCCCCTCATGATATGACCTGTGGTACAGACTGGCAGATGACTCTATCTTTACTATTATGACACATGTTGGATATAAAATAAGCCGCTTAGTGGTCAGGTGGAGCGTGTGGATCTGCCCATGGATGATCACCGTAAGAGTGAATATGGGTCAACACTGTGTCATGTTATATGGGCAACATGGTGGCTTAGTGGTTAGCACTTCTGACTCACAGCAGAGTTCAATTCCGGACCATGGCCTTAGCTGTGTGGAGTTTGTATGTTCTCCCTGTGTTTATGTGGGTTTCCTCCGGGTGCTCCGGTTTCCTCTCACACTCCAAAAACATACTAGTAGGTTAATTGGCTGCTATCAAATTGGCCCTAATCTGTGTGTGTGTCTGTGTGTGTGTTAGGGAATTTAGACTGTAAGCCCCAATGGGGCAGAGACTGATGTGAGTGAGTTCTCTGTACAGCGCTGCGGAATTAGTGGCGCTATATAAATAAATGGTGATGATGTTATTACTTTTTTAGGAATTGTTTAGGTTGTCTTATATTCTATTTATCTTGTTCAGCCTGAAGAGCAGTATGATATCATATATAATAGGTAACACAGTATTGATCACTATGACTAGTGAGCTGGTGGACATACAGTGGACCCGTCTGTAGCTTTACCATCAAACCATCAAAGATGTTACAGCATCTGGGAGCACATCTACGGTGAATCCACCATAGAGGGATGGGCAACTTGTGTAAGACTAATACGGCTGCTAATAACTTTTGGCAAAGCTTCATGCCGTGTATCATAACTTCTATATATACCATTAACATAAATTACTTATAACACTTGTTTGCATTCTAATATTGCAATTGCTAAAAGATGAATTTCAAAGTACTTAGGCAAATATAATTCATTTAATGGATTAACTGGAAACCCTAGGACTCTCCGAAAGATTCCCTTTATCATTGAAACATTTCAGTAATACCAATTAATACCCCTCTTCTCAACTATTAAACCATAATGCGATGAGGCACCTACTGTGAAATATAAGGACTAGAAGTTATTGAGGAATACTGTGACCATATAGGAAGCACAAAGCTATGGAACTCCGAGGTAACTTTTTTCTTAATATTGTTGTCTTTTAATGTAGGGGATGTGTTATTCCTTATAATATATGAATAGTGGTTTTTGATAAGAAAACCTAAAGCAAATAGCACTTTTTTTTACAATTTATGTGTTTATTTTTTAGTATGTATTTGTTTCATTTTTGTAAAATGATAATATTGAGAGAAAGGAAAGATGTCACAGATGTGCACCGTGTATTGGTCTGTAGCCCAGCTCCCGGATGGGGGACGATAGCGTGTAATGGTCTGTAGCCCATCTCTTGGAAGAGAGACGATAGAGGGGCAAGTTTGTCTGTATTGTAGGTGATGTAATGTCCAGCTGTAATAAGTCAGATGGAGGAGAGAGGAATGAAGCAGTAGGAGTAGGAGGAGATCATGTAAACTTTGAAATATATTATGCTCTGACATAACTAAGAACCATATATGATTTATTTCACAACTGTTTGCATAAATGTTCACGCCACCTGTCCTATACAATGCTTTTTAACAGGAAATTCATTGTCTGCGAATGCTTGTTACAGTCTGTTTTACTGTATTTTAATGCAAATGCTACTAGGAAAATGTTCTTTTCTTACTTTGCAAATGGTTCTCCCTTTCCTGTGGGATGACATTATTTCAATAAATTGATACAATTGAAAAAAATTATAATGTTTTTGGGCTTATGGATTTTGTTGTAGCATCTAATGCTAGCACTGGATGGCCGCTTTTTAAACATTTTATTTAAATATATATATATTTTTAACATGAACTGCCAAAAACTATTTTGGTCGGATGCTTACTGGCCTAATGGCACAAGGAGAAGGTACGAGTAGTAGTCCACCACTACACTCCAATAGTCTGGCTGTATATTAAAGCAGATGGGCTACACATCCTTCTTGTTCAGGCCCTCGGATTAATTTCTTGCTGGCATATGCAGGTAGCATAAAGTGGTGGCCGAACATTATTATTACGCAGTCATAACAATGCTGTGTATGGGAAGGGCACAGTTTAGCATCGTTGTCTACAGTGCCAAAGTGTTATTTCATGCTCCCTCTGACTACACATCAGTCCATACTTGCCTATTCTTCCTTAGAGTCCAGGAGATTCCCAAATTTTGGACTCCCGGGAGCAGGGGTAGGATAGGCAGGGGGGCATCTCCCCCCCCCCCCCCCAGGCCGGTTCCATAGTGGGCTACCTTGGGCTGGGTCACTGGGCCACCTGCATTTTTTTCCAAGTCTTGTCCTCTGGGCTAATTTTGCCAGCCCACCTCTACCACCCTCGCGGATCCTGCCCACTTCCTTAGTTCTCCCCTCTGGGACGTCCTGGAGGGGAAGACTAAAAAGTAGGCAAGTAGGTATCAGTCATTAAAGTGCTCTATCTTTACATCTCCTCTATGCTACCCCGCTATTTCATCTGCTGGTAAAGCTTTGTAACAATAGTGGTTTAAGATGTATTACTTATATTATAGTGGTTTAAGATGTATTACTTATATTATAGTGGTTTAAGATGTATTACTTATATTATAGTGGTTTAAGATGTATTACTTATGTTATAGTGTTTAAGGTGTATTACCTTATTTATATCACCATGCTCTTTAGAAGTTTTGTCCTGAGTTCCCAGATATTAGTATACCAGTTTTGCCCTAAGTTTCAAGCTGGTGGTTTAAAGACAGCAAATTGTATTTAATAAGCTCTACCTTAGAAAAGTTCACATTCTTGCGTACATGGTTCTCTGATGATATTGTTGTGATCATCTTGTTTTTAAGCGTGGCAGATGTAGAAGGCTACTTATAAGTAGTGACATCTCGGTAAACACGCTCATCTTGTGTGTATGTAACTATGCCGTAAAGTCAAGCAAAGCTCTCCTGATGATGCAGAGTGAGTACTACACTTGGTTTTTTAGCATATCTTGCCAGAAATCACTGTGGGCCTGACCAGAAAGTGGGTACATGCATATTCGTGAAAAAGACGCATATAAGCCTGAGAACTTATTATTTGCAGGCTGTCAGGGGTTGGTGCAAATAGCGGATGATATTGGCAGTCTCTGGCACTAGCGAACCGCTCGTGATTGGCTGTTTGTGATTGCCCGCTGATGCTCATTGGTGCTTTCTCCTGCACTCTGGCATATATTAGACTTTTGTGTACATGTTTAAGCAAAACTTTTTTTCATTTTCACGTACACGAGACGGGGAATTGTTTTTTGCTGTATCAGAGAGGTTTTTTAAGTTTTATTGATGCCTAATGGCACATGAATTCTCCCCCCCCCCCCCCGTCCACCCTTCCAGTCGGGGTCCCCCAGGGCTCTGTTTTGGGACCCTTACTCTTCTCTCTATACACCTCTTCCCTAGGTGAGCTCATCAGCTCCTACGGCCTTAACTATCATCTCTACGCTGACGATACCCAACTGTACCTCTCCTCTCCTGATCTCTCTCCCTCCCTCCTCTCTAGGGTGTCCGCCTGCCTCTCTGCCATCTCCTCCTGGATGTCCTCTCGATTCCTCAAGCTTAAGCTCGCCAAAACTTTACTCATAGTCTTCCCTCCCCTTCGCACCTCGCCCTCTTCTGACCTCTCTATCACTGTTGACAACACCTCTATCTCCCCTGTCCCCCAACTTCGCTGCCTCGGGGTCATCCTCGACTCCTCTCTCTCCTTTGGCCCCCACATTCTCTCTCTTGCTAAATCCTGCCGCTTCCAGCTGCGCAACATCTCTCGCATCCGGCCCTTCCTCTCCCAAGATGCCACTAAATGTCTTATTCACTCTCTGATCATCTCCCGCTTGGACTACTGCAACCTCCTCCTTACTGGTCTCCCCCACTCTCACCTCGCTCCCCTTCAATCTGTACTTAACGCTGCCGCTAGGCTTATCTTCCTTTCTCGCCGCTCCTCTTCTGTCTCCCCCCTCTACCAATCCCTTCACTGGCTCCCCCTACCCTACAGAATCCTGTTCAAGCTCCTTACTCTCACATACAAGGCCCTCGCCAACTCCACTGCACCCTACATCTCCTCCCTCCTCTCTATTCATGCTCCATCCCGCCCTCTCCGATCGGCCAATGACCGTCGCCTCTCTCCCCCCCTGATCACCTCCTCCCACGCGCGTATCCAAGACTTCGCCCGCGCTGCCCCCCTCCACTGGAACAAGCTCCCTCCCTCCATCAGAACTTCCCCTAATCTGTCAAGTTTAAAACGGTGTTTAAAAACCCACCTTTTTCTTAAAGCTTTCCAGTCTCCCACTTAACTTCCTACCTTTACTTCGGACTCTTCCCCTTCACTCCCCTTCCCCTATCCTTATCCTCCACTCCTCCGTCTCTACCTCTCTCCCCTATGTCTCTCTGTCAGTCTACCCCACCCCTTAGATTGTACGCTACTTTGAGCAGGGCTTTCTCTCCTCCTGTCTTCACCACTTTTAACTTAGCCTTCCTCCTCGAGTACCCTCTTCCCCCGTCCCCTCTCGCTCCCTCCTCTTCCTCCTGGGGATCTCCCTCTCATCCGTGCCCTCCCTCCTAGGTGCCGTTGTTGGCTGACCTTCCCCTCTCCCCTCCCCCGCCCCTCTAGCTGTGCCTTGAGCTTACTGATTTACTTTGATTATTGTTTACTGTTCTGTGCTGTCTCTCCTCGTATTGTAATCTCGTCTGTCCCTGTACGGCGCCGCAGACACCTAGTGGCGCCCTATAAATAAAAATTAATAATAATAATAATGCAATAAAACATGGATAAATAGGTGCAGAAGGACATAAGTGTTTGTGGCGTGTGCCTGTTGTAAATTGGGTGCATATGCTACAGGAGATGTCCTGCCCGGACTTTAAGATGCGTACGGCTCAGCATGTGGGCAAAATAAGCTTTTTTAACAACCGGTTATATTGAGCACAAATTACGTTCAATGTATCAGGCCCAATGTATCTGTAATGATCTACGCAAATGAGACTAGTGGAAAATCTAAATGTATGTTGTCTCTTGCAGTCTAACCATAGCTGCTGGACAATCAGCGAAATGCGTGGGATTTGCACTTAGCTATTCTAGCACTGGGAATATACTGTACAAAATCCAAGGGTAATATTATAATTTATTATTAAGCATCATCGTATATTTATTGCTTTATAGTAGGGTTATGAATCCCAGACATTACAGACAACGAAGATACGTAATAGCAAGAGGCATTGAGGTCCTTTACCATAGAATATTACCAAGGATGGGTACGTCACATACACTTTATATAAAGGGTAGAGGAAATATAAAGGAAATGTTTGATAATTGGTCGTATACCATGTGGGGTATAGACTGTTTTGGCAAGAGAATAAGGCTTCATGAAATAACAGAAGAATTGCAGGTGTATCCATCCTGGCAATGCTAAACGTGTCACTAGTTCATTTAAAAACCTAACATCTATAAATATATATTTATGTATGTTTTCCCCCCTTTAGCATAATGTAAAATGTAGCAGTGCCTGGATCTTGTAAATTCAGATACTTAGCAGATGCCGGTAAGTTTAGCAATTATCATTTTCCTTTCTTTTCTTCCTCCGTCTTGGCGAACAGTAGTAAAACAGTGTGCGGTAAAAGTGTTTAGAGAGAGAGATAAATAAGTTGAACAGTTTTGCAATGCAAAGTGGTTGGTGGTATGTGTATTTTTTTTTTCTCTCTCTGAGCCTTTCTTGGCTTCTTCTAAACTGCTATTGTGAGCCCCAAGCAGATTTTCCCATTGCTAATGTCCTAGAAGTATTAATTCACTTTGAAATGCTAATTAGAGGGCATTATGCAAGAAATGAGATTAAGTGGCAGCGTGAAGCCATTTGCCTGTCAGTAAATTGAGAGTTTTAGCATCACGAAGAGCTTTGTTTTTTTTGTTTTATTTTTTTTTTTCTCCCCTCAATTTTGCATATAAATAAAATTGATTGAAAGCACTCAAGAATCTTCCAGAACTGAGCGGGATCTTTCCATCTACCCTTTTGTTGTTTTTTTTTTTTTTTTTTTAATTATTTAGTTTGCTTATTAAAGGTGTAGGCTGCAAAAACATCTGTACATATACTACGTGTCTCCATGTATTTTAATGTCTCTGGAAGAGAAGTTAAAGGTAAGCAGCGTGCCAGGCTTGGCACATCAATAGTTATAGTAGGGAATTTTTATTAATAGTACAGCTAACAGCCATAATGGTCCTGTAGTTCACAACAACCAATCAGACATTTGCTTTCATTTTCTAAACCGCACTGGGAAGATGACACAATCTGATTGGTTGGTAGCGGTTAATGCATTTTCCTGTGTACTGTCTCGGTGCAAGCGAGACAATAGAACTAGCCATTATAATTTGCTATAATATTTATAATAAATTAAAACATACTAGCGCTTTTAGTTCTGTCTATATATAGCAGTGCAAGCAACAGAAAACCCAGCAAGTGCCATTTTTAAGGGTTCATCTCTGGCCCTCATGTCTTCCCTTGAGCACTTTTCCGGGTGCATTTGATGTAAAAAGTAGCAGCATGCAGCGGGGTAATTTCTGATTGGATGGAGAAGTCATCTCCTAGTTACCAGCTTGCCAGCCAAACATGGACTAACCTTCTGCTTGGGTTTGTGAAGCTGTCATGTCAGTACTGTCATATATTGGATGGTTCCAGAGTTGTAAATATAGTGCAGTTATAATTGGGTCTTTCCGGAGAAATGCTTCACTGTAAATGCTCTTGAAGGACCAGGGGACAAATGTGAGGCCCCAAGAAAGGAACAGTATTCATAACGGAGATAAATAGAATACTATAGTGTCAACATTGTATTCAGTAATATTAGGTGAAAAACACAGTGGATTTGCTTCATCCAAACTGCAGAGGGTCATACACAATTGCTTTGTTCTTTCAGTCCTCTGCCAAATATATCCTCCACCTGCAACGTTTCCATGGGGAAATATTAATATATCCACTCAATGGAGGTAATGAGTTTTCATGAACTAACTACATGTCCACTAAGTCCGCTGTCTGTACTAATAATTCCCCGGTAAAGATATCTTCCATCACAATCTATCTCATTAGTTAATATTGATACATTATATGATAATGAGAACCAACAGGTCCGCTAGTCTGTGACTAGTAAAAACAAAATACCCGTCAGACAATAGAGAAATAAAGTCTCTTCTTGGAAACAATTTTTTTTTGCCTGTCAACCTCTTCAGCGTTTCTAATAGCTCTTGTGATTAAATAAATGCATTTATTCAAAGTATTTTATTTTTTAATGATTACAGCAAGAGAATTTGAGCATTCCGATTAATTTAGAAAATAGTTCATATCTCGCACAAGATCTCTGGCATCTTGTTTTAATTACTGTTGAAAAATAATAAATTGCTTGTACATAATACTATTACACAGGCACACGCGGGGTTAAATAGTACTCTAAAAATTAAGCCACTACTAAGTGAACTTTTCAGACACTCCAAATAGGCAGAAATAGCTGGATAGATCAGGAAGATATACAGCTTCATTTGGGATGGGAAAGCATGTTAAACCAAGCATACATTTGCCATATTTTACATGTAAGTAAAGGCAGGATGTCATATATGTCAAGTGTCCATTATCACTTACTGTATTATGGACTCATGTCAGCAAGCCTGAAAAATAATGTCTGGCTAATAGCTCCTCATTTTATATTGTGACAGCAAGTTCTTAACACATCATATTGTACACACTTACAGACACACACATATTAGCGGACCAGAGTCGTTCAGGCATGAAGTACGTTGGTCTTCATAATGTATCCATGTGTGAAGCATATGGGGCTTTCTAGGCTAGTTTGAATATAAGATCTGACGCAGTGTAGATTAAACACAATCTGAGAGACACAGATTTTAAGTGATATCATTTGGAACGGTTGTTTTAATGTGGACAGAGGGCCCTCTGTCCACAAGGCTGGGCTGTAGCTGTATCTTTTGATATAGTTTCATCTCTTGACACAATATCACTTTTAATTCTTTACAGTTCACTTCTTTCAGGATATAGCTTTTTTTTTTACCAGCGTCATAGCTTACTGGGTTTTTATTACATATATGAGCATAACGCATTTCTATATAGCCTCTGTTAAACAGCACAAAACACGTCAGATGACGCGAAATACACTTTTCCTGTCAAGTTATATTTCTAACCAGCACCGTAGCTTACTGGCTGGTGTTGGTAGTTAAATGGTCATACATCTGTATAGTGTAGAATATTTGCTTAAAATGTGAATTATAACTTATCATCATCATCACCATTTATTTATATGGCGCCACTGATTCCGTAGCGCTGTACAGAGAACACATTCACATCAGTCCCTGCCCCATTGGAGCTTATAGTCTAAATACCCTAACATACACACACAGACAGACAGACACTATAGGGTCAATTTGACAGCAGCCAATTAACCTACTAGTATGTTTTTGGATTGTGGGAGGAAACCGGAGCACCCGGAGGAAACCCATGCAAACACGGGGAGAACATACAAACTCCACACAGATAAGGTCATGGTCGGGAATTGAATTCATGATCCCAGTGCTGTGAGGCAGAAGAGCATGGGTTGGGCAGGGCTTATTTTGTCCCAATTTGCCTGGATAAATGTTGGGACATGTACACTGACACACCCATTTGTGCTGGAATAAGTCACTAAAGAGTTCTGCAACTATATAAAATACAGGTCACAGAAATCAGAGGTCATTTCTAATATCCATCATAATAATTTACTGTAAGGGGTGGTTTATTCTGTATAATACACAAGTTTTCCTAATAATGACCTCAATTGATTGCATAATAACTTACCCATTATAAGCGATGACATCACAACTCTGTTTATACAGATTTTATTTACTGGAGTTTAGATATATTACCCCAACTTGTGCATTATACATGCGTAACGTGTTGTACTCAAAATAAGGACCCACATTTGCTGTAAGAGTTTGACCTGTTTTATTCCATGTCCATTTTTCAGGAGCAAATAAATAAGGTTTAAATAATATGTGGCTTTCCGGCTACCGTTGCATTATAAGTCTAGGCCGGGCCTGCTGGACACTGTAGATGCTCTGTAGCTCTTATAAAATATAACACATGGTGGGCAAATGATTTAGAGCAGCACAGTGGCTCAGTGGTTAGCACTTCCGCCTTACAGCATTGGGGTCATGAGTTCAATTCCAGACCATGGCCTTATCTGTGTGGAGTTTGTATGTTCTTCCCGTGTCTGCGTCGGTTTCCTCCGGGTGCTCCGGTTTCCTCCCACACTCCAAAAACATACTGGTAGGTTAATTGGCTGCTTACAAATTGACCCTAGTCTGTGTGTGTTTGTATTAGGGAATTTAGACTGTAAGCCCCAATGGGGCAGGGACTGATGTGAGTGAGTTCTGTGTACAGCGCTACGAAATTAGTGGCGCTATATAAATAAATGGTAATAATTATAATAATAATAATTTAGGGTTTAGGGCAGTAACATGGCTTGACAATAGAAACAGCAGTGGTCATTACCTGTATAGACAGTTTATAAGTCACCCCACTGAATTGAAGCAATATAGACTCTGATCTTCTATTTCTTCCAGCTAGATCTGTTTCCAAGGCTTGTGAATTCCTGTCCCCCCACATCCTGTCACGCTATGACTTAGGGTTTTAGTCTTTTGGTCAAAATGTGCAATGATTCCTAGTTGACCTCCTGGATGTATATATCTTACCATTCCTGAGTAAATTACCCCTCCATAAAAAGTACAGCCGGCGATTGTGCAGAGGCTTACATGATCCATAGCGTCAATGTGTGAGCTTTATGGCGTTTTATGCTGAAGTTTTCTCAAAAATTATAGCACAATCCTGTCACTATAAAACCAGATGATAGGTAATAACAGGCAGGGGGAGGATTTCGACATTTTTTCTTGTTGTTCCTGAAGAAATTGATTGTTTTTTTTTCCTTTTTCCACCAAGAAACAGCAAGTCTTAAAGCAATTGAATCCAGGGCACAGCTTTTACATCTGATAACATGTATTAATACCCAAGGGAACTTTTAATTGCCGATCCACTAACAGTCTAGAAATCTCTATGGTAATGATACTATCAGCGACGCCATAGATTACATATCTGCAGCAGGAGCGTTCAGGGAATATAGACTGTATGACCAGGAATCGTTGTATGTTTTCGGCATGGTTGTGTTGTAGTTGATGTACTACATCCACCCTGATGCTCAGACAGCTACTGGATTCATGAACATCATTCAAGATCTAGTTCTGCAACAGCAAATGTCTCAAGCGTTGCCTATAGCTGATGTAGATTTGTTGTTTCCCCGGCAAAGTAATTGCATTTTGCAGAAGTCTTCCAAAACTAAATTCACATTTTTATTAATGGGTTGCTACCTGTAGCAGATATAGGTTTGCACATAATAAGGTGGGACCTGTAATGGTCTGTACATGCAAGCTGCAAGTACATACAAGGGGTACATTTGCTACCCATTTTGCACTAGATAAGTGATAGAAGCAGGTTGCTATGGGCAACAGTTCCACTTTTCCTTTTTAGAGGCTTCAATAAATCTAAGCCAAAAATGTCTGTGTAAAGGAAGGAAGAGGGATCAACTTATAGATCGCTGCAAAATACTCATGTTTATTTAATACGATGTAGTAAATCGTATATCTCTGTGATGCAACCCATCACAGCTACAGTCATTTGTTTTCACTGTATGGTCAGTACAACACCGTTCAAAGCGAATATCTGTTATATGCTATATTAGATGCGTACTGATTGCAACTTTTCCTTTAAATACATCCACTTGTGTACAAATATAATGAAGTCTGTACCAGTTAACCTTCAGCTCCATGGCTGATTATTATAGGATGTTTAGAAACAATTGTTTTGTTAAAGATTGTTTACCATGGGAACTTTTTATGTCTTATTAGGTATTTAAATATTTCAGCCAATGCAATTTTAGAAAGTTAAAAAAAAGGGAAATCAGTTTAATTTGCTGCTTTAAGTGGCATAAAAATGGAAAAGGACACATACCTGTCCAATTAAAAAAACACTATCAATCCTCCGTATTTAAGTTATTAAACATCCGTGTGACATTAGTTCATCTCAGTCCAACGAAGGACTGCCAGTTTACCAGCAGCCCGCCGCGCCGAGTCTGCATTTAGCTGGGAATCTGTCTTCTGCAGCTTAATGAAATCTGCTAAGATCCAAACAACCTGACTTATTTTTTTGCAAATTGATTGCAGAGACCCTGCCAGCTCAGTTTTGCATAACAGAATGGGTCTTTTTTATGTCGTAGGCTCTCCCTGCTTGTCTGGATAGTTAGAGCATGGATGCTAGTTTTTATTTACATTTTCCAAGTGAAATGCTGCCTTTTGACATCTGTATAATTACTGGCAAGGAGTAAACAAGTTGGATGTATGAATGATGTCATAAAAGAACTCACTACTCACATGTATCCTGCACCTCGGTAAGCAGTGTTTATTAGTGGGGGTAACACGGTAGAGCTATGTGGGTTGTAATGGCTGGAGCTTAGTAGTCAAGCGAGTTATAGTCAGCTCATCAAGAGTGTATCAACAGTGGACATACATTTTCTTTAAATGCAAGTTTAATGCATTTCGCATGATTCAATTGAAAAGTGAAATGGGATGATATTAGAGATGCCCTAATAGTCTGAGAAGGGAAATGGACCAGGGGATGGATAGGAGTCTGAAAGAGGGAAATGGACAAGGGGATGAGTGTGAGTGAGTGTTATGGGATAAAGGTTCTGGGAAGAGTGTGATTCTAAGAGGGCAAATGCTCAGGAGAAAGAGCCTGATTATAAATATACCAGGGGAGGAATGGGAGTCTGAGATCGGAAGTGAACCAGTGTGTGTCCGAGAAAGGAAACTGAGCTAGGGACTCTTAGATGTAATAAGGACTAGAGGAAAAAATGTTGGTGAAAAGAGGATTATGGTAAGGATGAACCAGAGCAAGAGTGGGAGTCTGAGAGGGAAAGCTGACAGCGGGCAGTGGGAGTTAACGAGTGGAACTAACACAGGGTGGAAAGCATTGCCCTGCAAGAACAGGGTATAGAGTGGATCTGAGAGGGAAAACTGACAAAGAGGAGTGGGAGTTAACGAGTGAAACTAACACAGGGTGGAAAGCATTGACCTGCAAGAACAGGGAATAGAGTAGATCTGAGAGGGAAAACTGAGAAATGAGATTTGGGGTAAATGTGTGGAACCAGCACAGGATGGAAAGCATTGGTCTGCAAGAACAGGGTATAGAGTGTGGATTTGAGAGGGGAATCTGACAAAGGGGATTAGGGGTAAACGAGTGGAACCAACACAGGGCATAGAGCATTGGCTGCTAGAACATGATATAGAGTAGCGTACTGAGCAGTGTCTTACATGGTCATTCTGTTTTCAAACCTTCGATTAGCGGAGAATAGACATTGATAGCAGACTGAAGAGAACCTGAAGATGTATAGCATTACATAGAGATAATTATGTACTCACAAGGAACATATAAATGTGTATAATTACATAATTGTAGACCCGGGGTATATGAAGAATTTTATTTTCTATGTGCAATCTCAAACTCCTTTCTGCCTTGATTTTCTTGAGATACAATATGATTTTCTTTTTTCCTCTCACATTTTATGAAAACATTTCTGCCGGAAAAAGCTACTTATTCTACATGTCCATTTCCCCCCAATACAAATGTGTGATGCTTACACTTCAATGTCATGTCTTCCATATAGTTTTAATAAGGGCGTTTAAAAATGACCAGACCGGCCTATTTACCCTCTGCTGCCTGGTTTACCCAGTAGTAATAATAACACAGATCACAGCACTGCTGGTATGTCATTCCCAGAGGTGGCTGCACGATGACCTGTGAGGAATAATTGTAAGAGCACAGTGGCACTGATAGATATTATTACAGATTGCCTGTCCTGACTGGAGCTTTGCAGCAGGAAAGCAACTTGTCTTGTTCACAAAGTGCTAGTGTTTCTGCTCTTATCCGCTGCATCAATATAACCCATTCTGTCAGCAGTCTGGCTGTGGTCAGCAGTAATGTAAATATTTGTAGGATGAGTGTGTTCTACAGGCTTCAATCTACTGGTGTAAATCTGTTCTGTAACTATATGCTGGAAAACAGATTTCCATTCATCCAGGAAACAATTGTCTTTGTTATCTGCAGGGGTTGTGCTGGTAGTCGTGCAGCCACCAGATCCAGGCCACTGCCAAAACATACTTCCCATGTGTCAGCGGCAGGAATCTGTACAGAGCGGGGATTCATCATACCGCTGGCAACTATTTATTAATGGATATACAAATAGGATGGCATAAAAACCAAAAAATGGAGCAGAAACAAACTAGGGCAAAAATGATATAATCTCAGTGATTGCTAGGTCCGTTTTAAGGTTTTGATTATTAAAAATTATTATACATATAACTTATTGGAATAACTCTTAGCACACTGTGGACCGCATTGATGATTTCTGGGGTTGCATATGTTGCTTAGGTAGGTCACCTATTCACAACCTGTCAAATGGCAGCATCATTGGACCTCATTTACGAACCACATTGAATGGACCTTTCAAATCGTCTTGGTCACATGGTCCACTTAACGCATTTCAAGGAGTACGCTGACTCTGCTCTTAGACGTGGGACTAGGTTTGGGGAGGCTGAAATATCTGAAGGGGTGCAATGTGCAAAAGTGTCTGTGTGTTTGTATGTTAGGGAATTTAGACTGTAAGCCCCAATGGGGCAGGGACTGATGTGAGTGAGTTCTCTGTACAGCGCTGCGGAATCAGTGGCGCTATATAAATAAATGATGATGATGTTAATGAAAGACCTAATACCGCTTTAGGACTACCCGACTCATTAAATTAAAAGGTCATTGGTTCTGCCTTTGTTACACTTTTGTGTTTTTAAGCTTTTTGCTATATTGGTCAAAGTGCAAATAGAAATGTGCTTCTCTAACAAAGTGCAACTGAAAGGTGCAAAATTCATCCCATTAAAAGTAGAGGACGAGACCCAATCACCACCAGCTCACACCTGGTGCAAAATGCAAGTGTTTTTATGGAGTGAAAATGACTACGTAACCACAGCTCTTTATCCGATTTCATTCATTTCACTCAGTAAGGTGAAATCTCATTTTTGCACTGCTCCACAAAGCTACCTGGGAATGGTAAATACTCCTTACTTAGTAAAGAGTGCCTTCCTCTGCCCATGTGCAGTTGTGAAACAAGGGGTATAGAGGACCCTGCTCATTAAAGCTTACAGTCTAGATCAGTGTTGGCTAACCTGTGACACTCCAGGTGTTGTGAAACTACAAGTCCCATCATACCCTTCCAGCAATAAGCTGCTAGTTATTGGCAAAGCATGCTGGCACTTGTAGTTTCACAACAGCTGGAGTGTCACAGGTTAGCCAACACTGGTCTAGATGGAGAGGGCGATGCTGAGACAATGGGAGCTAGTGGGACAGGAATAGACATGGGACTCTACCTGGTAGAACATACAAAGTAGGTAGAATCTGTATCCGTAGTATCTGCCAGCAATATAGCGCCATAAGTTCCCACCAACTTCTTGCCCTATATCCAACAAAGAATCCACCCATATTGCCAGCCCTATATTGCACAGCAGTTCCCCTCCATTTTTCAGTCTCCATCTTTGCCAGCCCCCCTTCCCCCATTTGCCCACCCACCTTCCACAGGCACTGGTTTGCGTCCTTACAAAGATTCTCCTAGGGCATCTAACTGCTACCTCCAAGCAGCAGGTAAATAATGTGAAGTATCGGTAGGTTCCGTGGTCACTCATCACTTGGCTGTCACCTCTACTCTCACCTGTCCATGGCCAATGCTCAGATCCTTGTCTGAAGGCCAGAAGAAGGGTGTGTGGCCATAGTGGACACTCTGCTCCTCATGTCTATTTCTGGGAGGAAACTCCCTGAAATAAGGACATATGGTTTCCTTTATTTTAAACTAACGATGAACAGAAGAGGAGAAGTTACAGAGTGT
Source organism: Mixophyes fleayi (assembly GCF_038048845.1). NCBI lineage: Eukaryota > Metazoa > Chordata > Amphibia > Anura > Limnodynastidae > Mixophyes > Mixophyes fleayi. Next base: position 106,183,398 of record NC_134410.1, read on the forward strand.
AGTATTTTACCATATGTGGTCAGAAGGAGTTTGTGTCCTAACTTGCCTCTTCCTCTCTCTTCACAGCCTGCTAGCTGGCTTTAATGAAGAACATGAGATGACATGACATATTTGCACCATGCAACCAACATTTGATTAAATTAAATGCAGTGGACATGACACAGTGTATTGACATCTACTATTAATGATATGTAAAATCACATAGTTAGTGGGTATACAAAGCATAGGATATTTTGTTAAAAACACAATCTGGGAGTAATATATTTTGTCCTAACAGCGTTGACAAACCTAGATATCCGCTTAAACATTTGTTGTTGCTGATCGTAATCTCTTCCACTGATTTCTAAAGCACATTGTAATGAGTTTGTGTACTTTGGGTGAGAAGGTCAGAGCCATTCAGTGCTGCTACAGTAATACTCAAGGTCATTGTTATAAGTCTGTATTATGTAGTGTTTTGACTTTGTTACTATTATCTTTAGTATCACTGTAATAATGGTTCCTTATTTGTAACTAGCCTATCATCTGGACTCACAGGTTTTAATAGCCTACTTAAGCTGGGTACACACTATCATCATCATCATCTATTTATTTATATAGCGCCACTAATTCCGCAGCGCTGTACAGAGAACTCATTCACATCAGTCCCTGCCTCATTAGAGCTTACAATCTAATTTTCCTAACTTACTCACACACGCACAGACCAAGAGAGACTAAGGGCAATTTAATAGCAGCCAATTAACCTACTAGTATGTTTTTGGAGTGTGGGAGAAAGCCGGAGCACCCGGAGGAAACCCACGCAAACACGGGGAGAACATACAAACTCCACATAGATAAGGCCATGGTCGGGAATTGAACTCATGACCCCAGTGCTGTGAGGCAGAAGTGCTAACCACTAAGCCACTGTGCTCGATTATCATGCCGATCACACAATAAACAACTGTTGCATTAGTGTGTATGCTCCCACGATCATATTTTATCGTTCCAAAGCACATGATATTGTTTGATTTTGTAACCGGACTAAAAATCTCTATAAATGATGGAATGATGTCAGGCAAATGTGGAAGTATGTACGTACTCACGACCAGCAGTGTAGGCAGATCTCCATACAGTTTACAGAGTCACGATCTTTTCAGCAGATGCTTATGACAGATGAAGAGCACAGACCTGAAGGTAAACCATGTAAAACGTGTACAGTGTGTACACATGAATCGGCTGCTGATCGAGACTTTCAGTCGTCTGTAAAATTGTTAACAATATCGCATCGGGAGAATTTTTCTAAAAGTGTACTCCGCTTTACACTGACTATTTACAGTCATATCTACAAGTAGCCGAATGGACGTAAAAGGAGTGATTGCATGTGTTCACCAACAATTCCAAATTTGGATTTTTATAGCAGAGAGCATTTAAGTAATTTCTGTTGAAATATTGGAATTTTGTGATCGTTGACTACAAATGTTTTTCTATTATTTTTTATAATGTTAGATTTTGCTATTGTTTGTTTATTACTATACAACAGCTTGCATACAATGGAGAGAGAGTGTGTGCATTCAAAACTTTTTTATGTAATACAAATGAAGGATTTGCATGTTTTGAACTGTTCACAGCTGAGCTTTTACATGCAGAGGTTCTTTTTCCACTTTAAAATGAATTCTTTATTAGACTCCAGAAAAACGCATAATTCTCAGGAAAGGTTTAGCTCCTAGCACATAGTAGCTCTAGTTTTTTTTTTTAGTAGGGATGGGATTATATATGACGATAAGTGTGCAGTGAAGGAGCAGCTCAAGGTTTCCAGTTTAAATCATTGGAAGCTTTGCCCTTTGTTCAGACTCGCATTATAATTCCTTAACCACAAAACCACCAGCCCTGTTAATGGAAAAAGGGCTCATGACAAGCAACTCCAGCTTTTATCTTAATCAAAATCGAATTTTGCTATTTTCTGCTAAGAGTCCTTTATTGTAGCCCAATACTAGTTACAAAATACTGGATACTCATTCTCCTTAAAATGTTCTTGTCAGCAATACACAGTGGAGGAGGCCATTTTGTGGGCCGTACCAATATCATGAGAATGCATCCCACTAGGGATATCACTGAGGAATACATTCAGGCCCGGCGCTCCCATTAGGCAAGGTTAGGCACTTGCCTAGTGTCAGTGAGTGGAGGGGAGGAGACGGAGCAGAGAGGCGGCGGTGGTGAGGTAAGGAAAGACGGGGGGAGGAGGGAGCCGATTGTTGCGGGGGGGGGGGGGGGCTGGGGCGCCGATTTTCTAAAAATGCCTAGGGCGCCATGGAGGTTAGCACCGGCCCTGCATACATTACTTAATTGAATTGACAATCCGCATTCCGAATAATATTTTTTACCTCACAAAATGGCTGCTTCCACTCCTATAAGGCCTATATGCTGATACGTCCTCTGCAGATTGTGTTGCAGTTATGTGAGCACGCCCCTACTGTACTGGGCCTATGTTTGCCCGCCACCGTTCATCCTCCCCAGGCATGATGAGATGCACTTCAGCTATATGCAAGGAAAATACTAAGTGTGTATATGTAATTTTGGTGCACATGTGTAGAATGGAAGGGCTTAACTTATGCAAACAAAAACTGATGTACATCTAAGCCGCATAGTGTCTATTGAAATTATTTTAAGAACTTCCTACAGCTTTTTTGGAAGACTGTATTGGGACATATTGCTCCTGTGTGTTTTCTTTTTTCTGGACAAATATGAATTACAGTTAGCGTTTGAAGAGAAACAAGTCACCCCAATGATGTTTCAGTAGCTGCAGTATTAGCAGATACAGCATTTCCGTTATGTTTATCACATTTCCTTGCAAATATTACATTCTGTAGAATAAACAACTTACTATATGTCTGAAATCCCTATACTGTGCTTTTGTCACTTACATACAACTTTCTGGACCCTACAATATTCTACACCCAAAATAAGGTATAGGGTTGTAAGAGATTCAGGTCCTCTAACTCTTGACTATTGCAAACAATTCCTGATTTTAAGTGCTTGACTAGACAATTTTTTTTTAAATCCCTATATTATGTTTCGAGTGAAACACAGACATAACGAAAACACATATGGAAAATGTTTCATGTATAAAATCATTTGATCTCTAAGGTGATACATTCAAAATGCTCAGAGCTTTGCCCATTCACTTCAGCAGCCCATGCATTTCAATGGGGCTTATAGCATGTTGTGCTACCTGTAGAAACCTCCTTGAAATGAAAATGAATGGCAGAAACTCTTTACATTAAAAATAAATAAAAATGGAAAGTGTGGGATACTGCTGTCATTGCGGAACCCGACCAGGCCGGTCATCACAGGTCTGGAACATCTATGGAGAGGGAGTGAAAAAATACTGTGTAGCTCCCTCTTTCAAAAGCTACAAGCCCCATGTTGTAACCCACTGGAAATTTACCTAATTTGTAATCCACAGGAATTATTCTTGTAATCCGTGGGAAATAAAAAAAACAACAATAGATGATGTGAACTGCTCTGCTGCAATCCCATTGCAGAATGACAGTGAACTGAATTGACCGAGACTGGATAGGTCGGGAGACTTCCTGCTTTGATCACACATCAATAAAGATTAATTGAATTGCTATTGATGTGAAAAAGTCAAATTAACAATGCTGGGGAAATCTATTAATTTCAATGGACTATGCATTTCAGTGGACTATAGCACACACACTCCCATTGAAATGAATGGGCCGTTGAATGAATGGGCCATTGACGTGAATGGGAAAACAGCCGCAAAGCGCTGGTTAAATCACTTTTGTTAATCCCTACCGGACATATACATAATGCACTTGCAACCAATGGTAATGGTAGAGATGGAAAACAACCTTAGAGAGAATGGAGGAACACATAATGAACATACAGAAAGCAAATTAATTATTTACTCAAAGCTGAAAAAAAGTGTACATAACGGAGGATATGGCATTGTTACTTTCTAGCAACAATGTTCTGTGGTGCTAGCTTGATGATAATTTTACCCTTCGCACTGAAACACAGAGTTTATTTTATATTTATCCTGATAGAATGGAAGAATGTTATCTTAGGATTTTTGCAATTATTGCAGAACAATGCTGTGCTTTCTGCTCTATCTTTCGAAGAGTTAATCATTTATCTACAAGTATGTACATGTCTTGACCAGCGATTTTAAATGATGTTAGAATCCATTCCAAGGACCCTATCATTACAAACTTCTCAACTGTAAGATTCCTAAGCAAGGCTACAGAGTTCACCCCAGTAATTCATCCGACTTGTATTTATACATTCTTTCACACTGAGGTACACATTTTCCTCTACTGTTTGGGAGGACTTTAAAGGATAGAGTGATACGTGATCACCATAGATGTGTAATTAGTTTGTTTAGAAAGATATATATATATATATATATATATATATATATATATATATATATATACACAAGTTAACCCGTGCATGATACTCATGCATTCTAGTCAAATCAAGCTACTTAAGGTGTTAAAAAGGTTCTTGTCATGCATTTGGGCCATAGCCCAGGCCTCAACCACCAACCACTCCCCACTGTCACCCCCAGCAACCACCAATCACTCGCAACTGTCACTTCTCCTTCAAGAAATATATATATATATTTTTTAAATCTCAATAAACACTTTTAACAATTAACAAATTAAATTAACAAATTAAAAACATCTTAGTATACCAAATTTCAGCCCTTTCTGAATTTTTTTTCCCACACACACTAAGAATTTAGTAGGTCAGTGTATAACTCCGCCCAGCAGGTGGCGCTGCAGCTTGGTTTTATTTTTTTCCACACACAGACAGACTAACACACGCCACTAGACATTTATATTATAGATATATATATATATATATATATATATATATATATATATATATATACACTTATTTCCTTTGTTAACAAGACTGTTGTAATTTTTTTTTATGTGATGTTGTGCTTTTAGAAACACCAAGGATACTTTCTATTTTAATAACATTTAGTATGAGAAGTAACAATGATCAAAGTGCGTTGTACCTAGAAAGGTATTAATACGGATAGGAGTTTCCTATAATTTTACTTAATTGAGAAGTGCCAAAGTTGCTCGCATATAGAATTATATAATCATGATATTAAAAATGTTGATGATAAGCGCCCTAGAGCTAGGAAATGTACAAACTGACTGCATAAGTAAAGCTGGATACAGAGAGCGAATTGTCCTATTATCTCACTGTGTGTGGGCCAGAAACGATCGTTCTATCTGGTGAATGTCATATCGTGATCAGATTTCTCTGTGTATAGATGATAAAGGGTAAATTAAATGAAAGTTCATCTTCAATTTTCCCACTAAGATGCAAAATCTGGAAATGAAAGAGTTGCAAATTTAATTTAATAGAAACTCCAACATACACGAGACTCTGCTGTTCAGTGCAACTCTGCACAATGGACTTTCTTCAACAAGCTTAATCTTTAGCACTATTCGCAATCACTCAATTTTGAGGAGATAAAACCGCTAAATGCTTGTCATTGGGATTCCAACAGTTCCTAGGAATGTTTCCCTCTACTACTAATTGCTGACCCTGTATACTGTTTCACAAGGTTCAATGGAGAGGTATATTGGGGTAAACCTGCAGTCTGACCGCAATGGCAACAGAGTCTTCGGTATGTAGGGTACATGATGCTAGGAGTGGAGGAGGCCCACGTTGTAGGAACCCCAATGTTCTGAATGTTGGGGTCACTGAGGGCTTTCACTTAAGACAAATCATCATCATCACCATTTATTTATATAGCGCCACTATTTCCGTAGCGCTGTACAGAAAACTCACTCACATCAGCCCCTGCCCCATTGGGGCTTACAGTTTAAATTCCCTAACATACACACAGACAGACAGACAAACAAAAACCATGGTCAATTTATTAGCAGCCAATTAACCTACCAGTATGTTTTTGGACTGTGGGTGGAAACCGGAGCACCCGGAGGAAACCCACGCGAAAACGAGGAGAACATACAAACTCTTCACAGATAATGCCATGGTCGGGAATTGAACTCATGACCCCAGTGCTGTGAGGCAGAAGTGCTAACCACTAAGCCACCTTGCTGCCCCTACAAATGCTGAGAATGTAATGAAATCATATGTAAAATGTATGAAAACACATTAGTAGACATACTGGAAGACATTTATGAAAACGGTTAACTGGTAACGGTGTCAAAATCTGCTGTAATCCGCACCAACCAATCAGATGATTGTTTTCACTTTCAAAGATGCACTAGAAAAATGACAGTGGAATTCCGGTTGCATGGTCAAAACATGATATCTTCTACACAATTACATGTGGAACAGTTTTCATAATGTCTCCCATAATATGTACATAGGCATATCCACGTGTTAAATAGCTACTGTAAACTGAGGACTCAAACTGAGCAGTGATTTGATATCAAACCCCCAAAAGTGGCCTGAACTATGTTTTACCCTTTCGCATTCACATTTTAAAAATGTCAAACCAGTTGCTAATTATAAAACGTTATCAAGATTCACTAGTAAATAAAGCGGTAGCTTTAAAAGATAAATATGAATGATTCTGGTAATTAACATTGTTTTTCATGTCAGCTTGTTTTAGTAATAATCGTAATTGTAATAATTTTATTCTATCTAAGAACAACTGGGGAAATATATTCGGAACACACCAGTACACCACAATGCCGCTGTTTAAATATATACTGATAACATTTTGTATTTCAAAGCGCCATCTATTGTCTTGTCATCGTGTGCATTAATATCAAAATATTCAGATATTGAAAAAAAAAAAAACTCTTCCGACAAGCCAGACTGTTCTAATATTTACATTTTGCAGTGACATGACAACATCCCCTCTGTGCCATTTCTGATATGTTGCCATCAATAACTTTGTCAGACACAATAGAAGCTTCCCGTTTCAATCCACCCACCGCTATGTTTAATCACACATTTTTTTTTTTTATATACAAGAGATGTGAAATTAAGCGAACAATCGGGATGAGGAATCTCCACAGCTCCTGCACACGCTCGCTTAAAGCGCACGGAGCCAGGCAGGATTTTCCTCCTGTGCTTAGAATTCACCACTGCATTCTGTGTCTTTTAAACATACTTAAATTTACTACTGCACAGCACAACATTCAATATCTGTTCACTTATGTACACTGTAATTGAAAGTATTGTATTTTCAATAGGAGTAAAACAAGATCTCTCCATTGTTATACTGACTGATTAAAAGCTCCTCTTTCCCATTAACAAAGTGTGGAATCTCTGAAAGTGCTTTTTTTTTTTTTTGCTATGGTATTAAACATAATGCATAACCCTTTGTGTGCATGACGGAGGAAAGAGTTGCCCTGCTAATGCACTGTTGTTCATTGCCACATCCCACAAAGAAATCGTAGATAATTGTTTCATGCCACTACTGTGTGTAGAAATAAGTAGTGCTAATTTTAGTTTAATTTCACTTTGCTATCATACAGTGTTCTACCAGTGAAAATGCTAATCAGAGATCAAAATTGGCACCTATTTGATGAGTGGAATGTAGTTTCAGACAGAACCCCTTAGAGGGGGTGACAATTAAGCGTAGTGGATTTCAGAAGGTGTCCTTA